>NC_134854.1:146406473-146715848 GCF_049852395.1 Peromyscus maniculatus bairdii | reverse complement strand
TCACAAAGCAGTGTGGAGTGTAGGCATTTTATTATTCTTGCTGCCCTCCCTGCTTCCAAAGTCAAGTTAGCTGGGATCTAGAGATCTTCTGTAGTGAAGTTATTTATGTAGTGACTACAGCATGCTAGGACAACCTGAAGATGCTACTGGGGGTGTAAAGGACTTTTAGGAGTTATGTGTGATGGTGCACGCTTATGATGCCAGCACTCAGGAGGCTGGGGCAGACGGGGGAGGCCTGCCTAGGCCACGTGGTGAGATCTGTCTATTAAAAAAGAGAGAGAGATGCCGGGCGGTGGTGGCGCACGCCTTTAATCCCAGCACTTGGGAGGCAGAGCCAGGCAGATCTCTGTGAGTTCGAGGCCAGCCTGGTCTCCAAAGCGAGTTCCAGGAAAGGCGCAAAGCTACACAGAGAAACCCTGTCTCGAAAAACAAACAAACAAAAGAGAGAGAGAGAGAGAGAGAGAGAGAGAGAGAGAGAGAGAGAGAGAGAGAGAGAGAGAGAAGAACAGCGAGGGGTGGCAGAATGGCTCACATGCACAAATAAATGAACAAATAAACAAATAAATGCGATACAAAGAAAGAATTACAGAATAGCTGCTCTCCCCCACTCCCTGTGGAAAGAGGAGGCACTATTAGACATGTAATTGTAATTGTATGTTCTCTGCAAAAATCCCAAGAATATTTCTAAATCAACACATGCCAAATGTTGTCTGTGGATGGGGCAGTCTTGCCCACTGGTTATGGTCTTTCACTAGTGGCTCAATGATTGTTTGTAATAATAAGAGTTCCTTAATTAAAAAAGAAAAAATAAAAGAGGAAAGGAGAAAACATGAGTATAAAGAAGAAAAATCAACCTTGCTTCTGTCAGATTGAGGCTACCATCCTGCTGTGGAATGGTATGTCTACCCATCTATCATCTCTCTCTGTCTCTGTCTCTCTCTCTCTCTTTCTCTCTCTGCTGACCATCTATCATCTGTCTACCATCTATCTATCTATCTACCTATCATCTGTCTATCTATCTATCTATCTATCTATCTATCTATCTATCTATCTATCTATCTATCTATCTATCTATCTATTTACCTACCTATCTACCTACCTTTCTATCTATCTATCTATCTATCTATCTATCTATCTATCTATCTATCTATCTACCAATCTATTATCTATCTGTCTACCCATCTATCTATCTATCTATCTATCTACCTATCTATCTACCTTTCTATCTATCTATCTATCTATCTATCTATCTATCTATCTATCTACCAATCTATTATCTGTCTATCTATCTATCTATCTATCTATCTATCTATCTATCTATCTATCTATCTATCTACCTACCTACCTTTCTGTCTATCTATCTATCTGTCTATCTATCTATCTATCTATCTATCTATCTATCTATCTATCTATCTACCTACCTTTCTTTCTATCTATCATCTATCTATTGATCTATCTAATGATCTATCATCTACATTTTATGAAGTTGACATCACACCATCTTGTAACCTGATACTTGCATTTCAGATTATAAAATAAGTCTTGTCTTAAATTATTAAAATCTGAACAATGGTGGTACATTGCTGAAAGTGACTCTTGGGAACCCTCTTAGAATTGTTTTCAGAGCCCATTTGGAGGTGCGTTTATTTATTTCCGTCACTTTTGAGACACACCTTGCTTTTGACCCAGTAAAGTTACCCAACTTCACTATCCGCTTGTGTTGGAGTTGGCGCTGGAGGTCACTTAGAAGTTTTAAACATTAAGCCCACCCCCAAAGGCCACAGGCTGTCACTTTTGAAAAGCAGCAAAAGGTCACAGGCTCTTTAGGCAATTCCCCGAGGAGCTCATGGCCACTGGGTCACCTCGTGCACCTTTCGTTGGGCTGGATGCTGGGTTCTGCTCCCATGAGCAGGCTCAAGCTAGATCTGGGTGCCATGGCCCTGATCTCAGTCTTTCTCTCTTTGGTTTGATGTCCCAGGAGGGATGTCCTTGTTCTAACTGCTCAGGGCTTCCACCCGGAGTGCCCAGCTGCCTTGTCCCCGCTGGCTCCAAAGGCAGTGTTTGTTGTCCCTTATCCCCCTGCTCTGATACTTGCATGCTATGCCCTTTTGTGACTTACATCCAGGTCAACTACACTTCCTGTTGAAATTTCCATGAGCAGTAGTCACCTGCCTTCACCTCTTCCCTTATTTTGGCCCCAGTAGGCACAGAGTTCACCATTTTTTCTGAGGCCATTTGTGAGTGATATAGCTTGAGCTCACCGGGTGACACACTTCATCCACACCTACCAAGCCTGTTCCATACCCTGATTCTGACACCAAGGTGTTCCCTCCCTTTCACCTCCCAAGTCCAAGCATTCTTTGCACAACTAGGGTTTCATGAAGCTACACTACTCTAAAGCTGCAGTAGACGTAAACTCTACCGTCTCAGAGGTAGATGAGCTGTAGAGTGGATGTAGATGATGTAGAGAGTAGACGTAGCTCTGCCGTCTCCTCCAATGGCAGAAGCTAATTTCTGTGCAGCTTCTTATGCAGCAGAGAAAAGAGATCCCGGGGAATAAACTGTCAGTCAAGGGAGATTTTGTGATGTTTGTGGGGTTTGCACTTGTATCGTGGAGAGGAGGAGTCTCAGGCAGGCGGAAGAAGCTTGGGAGACGCTGAGGATTGGAGGGTGGTTAAGGAGTGAGACTAGGTGATGAAGACATTATGCTGCTATTCCAAACTTTGATTCACACCGGTCACATGGGGAACTAAAATCTTTTGGTGGTTGACACCCCAAATTGGTGAGAGACAGGTATCATTGCCTTTTTATTTTATTTAATTTTAATTAATTAATATTATTATTGTATATTTGGGTGTGTATGTCTATGTGGGCACATGTGTCAGAGGTCAGAGGTCAACTCTGTGGAGCCAGTGCCTTCTGTCTTTACATGCTTTCCAGGGATTGGATTCAGGCCACTGGACTTGCAAGGCAAACACCTTTACCCACTGAGCCATCTCGTCAGCCATCTCCATCAGTGTTTAACTTTAAAGATCCCCATGTTAACTCCATTGTTCAGCAAAGTTTGGGACCCATTCTCTGCTTTGATTTTTATAAGTACCTGAAGCACCACAGAATTATATGCAAAGAAACAGTATTAAAAAGAAAATGATGTTGATGTGGAAGAAGAATTGAAGTTGTCTGGGACAACAAAGTGATTAATTTGAGTGATGGGGTAGAATGGAAAGGGTATTGGGGTGTTGGGGTGACTATACTCAAAATACGTTATGTACTTGCATGGAAATAGCCTGTGTAACCCTGTTTAATGAAATAACAAAAATCAAAAGAAGAAAGAAAAAAGAAAATTCCTCCTAAAAAGATGACTAATTCTCTCAGGGTCCATGGTTGAAAGAAAGAAAAGGACAGGAGAAAACAAGCCTGGCACAGCATTGTGCACTTATATTTCCAGCTACTTGGGGCAGAGGCAGGAGGACTACTTGAGATCCAAGAGATCAAACCCAGCCTAGGCATCAAAGCGATACACCATCTCATGAAACCAAAATAAAGCAAAACAAACAAACCTAAACCAAAATACTCTAAAGAGAAAAGGATTAGGAAGGAAGGCAGGCAGGACAGCGATGGGAGGAGATGAGATGCGTGAAGCCAGGGACTGATGTCAGCTCGTAAGAAGCATACGCTGTGAGCTGCTGTGTGGCTGCAAAGCTGTGCCAGATTCAAACATCCGAGCTGGTAGCTAAAGCAGAAAGGAGCCCGAAAAAGTGTGGAATCACAGGGTAGGCGCTGGGCACAGAAAGACAGCTCTTCTGAGGCGCTTTCTTCATCAAGGGGGGTGGTGTTATGTTGGGCTATAGACTGCTTTCAACAGTGTCTCTACGACCTCAGGGACCATTTGCTAAGCATCTCTTAATGTTGGCTGCAGTGGCCACTGAAGGCCAGAATTCTCTGCGTAAGATCTAATGCAGCAAGATTGAATGGGCTTTTTGAAGTCAGTAGCTAATTTAAAAACTCTCCCAACCTATTGGCTTGTCCTAATGAGTCAGAGTGTTGGCCCACAGCTGGGGGTGTTTGCATTTGTCCTTTTTGAAGTCACTTCATGTTCATGGTAATCAACATGGCATTTCCTTCATTATGTCGGGGCCTCGGGGGTACAAATGCATCTGATTTGGGTTCATTATTATGGTCCCCATTAGTGCAAGGTCACCTGCTGTGGCTTGCCCTCTGAAAGTGGGATTGCCTGGGCTTGGCCACAGGGCCCATCTGCTGGCAGGGCCATTACTCCTTGGACTTGTCCATTGACCTGGGGACCTGAGAGGGGCTATTTTGGGCACTTGCACAGAAAGAGAAGCTCTGTCCCCTTTCCCCTGCTTCCCCCATACCCAGGCAATTGAGAAATGCTGATCCAACCAGGCTCATCTTTGCCTTGGAGCCAGGGCCTGGTGAGCCTGCTGGCCTCGCCCCCGCAGAGTTAGCTCTATTTGGCAAGTGGTCCCAAATGGGCCATGGGTCAGGTCAGGCCGCGAACCAGCTTGTCAGAGAGCCACCAACCAGGGCAGCCTTAGGGAGGTGTGTGGTGGCTGGGACAGCCCCAGCAGGCATTCTCCACTTACCTGATTGGTCCTGGAGCGGTGGCTGTGTGTGTGCTTGGCTGCTGGTAAGAGGGGTCTGCAGCTGGGTGTATGGGGGCTTTTATGCTGTCTCCTCTGGGCTGTTCTGTTTCTTAATGTGTGAGTTTTAGGATGTAGGTAAATCTGAGGCTGGGCTGCAATGTGACCTTCATGTACGGCTTGCTTGTGAGATTGCTAGTCTGAGACACACACACACACACACACACACACACACACACACACACACACACAGACTAATTCTCAGCAGTAGGATTGCCTACGGTGTGAAGAGAAGTGTGGATCCATGTGGCAGGTAGTAATCCAGCTGCCCAAGAGGGCTTTGGGCTTGGGAGTGTATCTGTGGGTTGTCTTCTTCCACTTGCTGTCTCAGGGCTTGGCGGCTCCCCTGCTCTGGCTCCTTACGCTTCTCCAAGTGCTCTGTGTGTGTGTGCAGAAGGGAGCCCAGGTTGTGTTTGCAGCTGCTTGTTCTGCGGCCCTTGGGGCCCATGCCTGTAGTGCTTATGTCTTCCTTCAGGGGCTTGCTTGGTTCGCCCAGCTGGTGGGGAGTTGCGCGACCCTGCCTATATGGCTCTTCGGTGCTGTGCTAGAGACTCTGGCACGGATCCCGTTAATCCTGCTCTGTGAGCAGGCTGCTAGGTGGCTGGTGCAGGCAGGTGTGTGGGTAACCAGAGGCCTGGCTCGGGTATGGGGCATGGCAACGTTTGTCCAGCTGTGTGCCCACTCGCTCTTGGTTGGCGCATGCCTGTGTATGCACATCTGCTTTTCGGCCATCAGCTCCAAGGTCCATGTGAGAGTGCACATACCCATGTGTTTCTCTCTGCCCGTGAGAGTCCATGTACCCCTGAACCTGGGCATCAGAATGAGGCTACAGGGCAGGGGGCCTGGGGGTGCGGCGGTGGAAGCAGGAACACCTCAGGGGGAGACTGGGAAGGAACAGAATCCCCGCAGGACCAGGAACCTCAAGCCTCCAAGGAGAAGGGAGGTGTCACGGAGCAGGAGTGAGCTCAGACCAGGTGGGTAAGTGGAGGGGCCATTCCTTGTCACTGGAACCTGTCCCCAGCCTTGGGGACAGCAGCTCCCCTGGTCAGGAGGCTGGGCTTACAGCTGCTTCTCTTCTCATCCCAGTCAGTGCCCCCTAGCTGCCCCTCTCTTTCCCTCTGGGAAATCGGTGGTCCCTGGGGAAGGTCCAGGCAGAAAGGCAGAGGCAGCGTCTAGTTTTTGCCGTTTACACAAAGGCAGTATGGTTGCTCAAGGCAGCACCAGGCTGGGAGCCTTCTCCACACCACCCACCTCTCTTTGCACATCTCCCTTCCGGTCTGTGTGTCTTCGGCCCTTGGAGTAGCCTTTTTCCACTTCCTGTTGACCTTTCCTGGTGGGGTCTGTTTTTCTTCCACGTTCTCAGGTCCGTGGCTTCCTCGAGGCCTCCGTGGGGGCTGTCTTTTCTTACCAGGACCTCTTCCCTCAGCGCCCTACAGCCCCTGTGCCCCGATCTCCCAGGTGTGCTGTGCTCCGCTGACTCCTAGCTCTCCCTGCAGTGGTCCCCAGTGCGGCTACGCTCATCATTGTGGTATGTGTGGGCTTCCTGGTGCTTATGGTCATCCTCGGCCTAGTGCGGATCCACTCCCTTCACCGCCGCGTCTCGGGAACTGGCGGACCCTCAGGGCCTTCCACTGACCCCAAAGACCCTGACCTCTTCTGGGATGACTCTGCTCTCACCATTATCGTGAACCCCATGGAGGTGAGTGGCCTGGAGGAATGAGGGGGCAAATACCCCCGATGAGGGTCCAGGCCCCAGGTGAAAGCTTTTGGTACAGCTGCTGAGAGCATGGAGGAGGAAGGGTGAGATGCAGGAGGAGATGGGGAGGGACACCGTGGTGGTGCGTGCCTTCCTGCGTTTGCGTCTTCAAGGAGAAGCTCTGCTTGTGGGCAGGCCGTTGAGCTCTTGTTCTCTCTGCCTCTGTCCTCTCCAGTCCTATCAGAACCAGCAGGCCGGTGTGGCGGGGGTAGCTGGTGGCCAGCAAGAGGAAGAGGACAGCAGTGACTCAGAGGCAGCCGACTCCCCCAGCAGCGATGAGAGACGCATCATTGAGAGCCCCCCACACCGCTACTGAGGCTCCAACTCTGCCTGGAGGGAGGCCTGCCCTGGAGAGACAGGCACCCGGGAAAGAAAGGGAGAACGGCATTCATTCCTCCGAGAGAAGAGAGACCAAGGGGAGACAGCGCTCTTGACGCGGAGGGCTCCTTCACGCTCAGAACCCAGCAGGCCCCGCAGGGGCTGCCCTCCTCCTCCAGCCTGCCCCTGCCTTGGGCTGCCCTTCCCCTGGCATTCTGCGGCGTCTGCCCTAGCTGGCTGCGCTGGGAGAGGCTGGGTGACTTCGGCTGCCAGTCATGCACTGTATTGGGGAGGGGGACATGAACAGCCATGGTTGAGGTGGGAATGGGGTTGATTAGGAGCCTGCTGTGTGCCCATCCCACTCTGTCCTGTCCATTGGGCCTCCCTGCTTCCCTTAGGGTCCCCTCGCCTCCACTTCCATTTCACTCTGGGGATCCCTGCTCCCCCCACTCTTGTCCTCTTTTCCTCTCCTGCCTGACCAGTCCCGAGGTCCTATGGTCCCCGTCCCTTTCTCCATGGCCTGCTAGTGCCTAGGTTGTGGGGAAGGAGGAGGAGCGGGGGCCCCCCCAGGTGTATTATATATAGTGTATATTTTTTCAATGTTGTCGTGAGCACATCCTGTGTTTCTGTGTGCAGCTCACAGCCTTGTATGTGTGCGTGTGTGTGGCATTGTCATGTCCTGGGGTGAGGGTAGGGGATGGGTGTGGTAAAGGAGGGGACACACCCTAGGGTTTTCAAATAAAACAACCAGAAAAGAGCTCTAGCCTGCTGTGTACCTGGCTGACGCTGTGTGATTGTGGGCTCTCTAGCCTGCTGTGTACCTGGCTGACGCTGTGTGATTGTGGGCTTTCTGACCTCAGAGGCCGTTGTCTTAGGTCTCTGAACAGGTTGAGGTGATATAGGGCAGGGCTGGCTCTGGCTGTCGTTTGGTGCCCTGGCTGTGGGAATCCCTAGGGTGGTAGGTCCCTGGGAAGGTAAGAACGGGGGATGGGGGGGGACGACACACGACTCGCACTGTCCTCTCCCCTCTGCATCCTGGGAAAGAATGACGTAGTAGCATGGGCAAATGCCCAGTGCTCTCTGGGGACCCTGTCAGCTCCTCCTCACCATGTTCAACATCCCACGTCAGCTCCCACCTGGAGAGTCTGAGGGAGGGGGCTGGCAGTTCTCTTTGCAACAAAGGGATCAGGGTTTATTTTCTTTCTTTCTTTCTTTCTTTCTTTCTTTCTTTCTTTCTTTCTTTCTTTCTTTCTTTCTTTCTTTCTTCCTTCCTTCCTTCCTTCCTTCCTTTCTTTCTTTCTCCTTCCTTCCTTCCTTCCTTCCTTCCTTCCTTCCTTCCTTCCTTCCTTCCTTCCTTTCTTTCTTTTTCTTTTTTTTTTCTTTGACCAATCTGTGACTCAGGCCCCAGGGACCTCTGCTTTGCCACATCCCCCACATGGCTGCTGAGTGGCCTTAGCTCTCTTCACACTGAACTGTTATGATGGCAGATTCTGGTCTGTCCTCAACCTTTTGGGCCATTGGTTCTCTGGCCTTGGTTGTCCCTAGGCCCCAGGTGGAGCTAATGAAGAGGAAATTGCTGCTATGGACACTATCTCTCCCGTACCGTCCCTGTCCAGGCAATAATACCAGGGCACCTTAGTTCCTCTCCGAAGAGCCTGTGACCTAGGGCATTAGCCTTTCCCTAGTTCTCTGGTCCTTTGTGGCATCGTGCGGTGGAACTGGGGTTTCCTAGTCTACCGATGCTCCATTCACCTCTGCTCGCACTTGTACCAGGTGCCCTGGACCTAGCTTACAGTTCCAGCTCTCAGCTGTACGTTAATGGCTCCGCATGTGTATGTCTCTCATCCAGGTCTTTTTCTGTTTTGGTATTTCTACCTGTCTATTGGTATGAAGGCCTGGCATCTTCTGCCTCGAACTTAGCCTTTGCCCAAACTGCAGTCATGGTTCCCTCATGGTTCCCTCTCCCTCGCCTTCCCATGCAGTGCGCTAATCCAGAAAGCTGGCAGTCAGTCTAGATTCCTTTTCTCAGCCATCCCCGTGTCCACACGGTGACGAAACCTTGTCACGGCTTCCTCGGTTTTCTCAGACGTGTCCTGCTGGTGCCGTTGTCACACTGATGCGTGCTCTTCACCTTTGACCTGGTCTGTCCTGAGCCTCCCGCCTGCTCCGTCTCCTCTGACTTATTCCACTATCGTTCACCTTTAGCTCTGGGCCTTGGTGGCCTTTCTAACACACACTGCCACCTGTGTCGTTCTCTTATTTGGAATGATCTTCCTTTCTGTCGCTGGTTGAGTCAGTCCCAGGTCCCCTGGCAGCCTCTCAGCCCCTCCCCCACTCTGGCTTCTTTGCCACCGCACGCTACCCCTGCGTACTTGAATGCAGGGCACACGAACCCCTGGCGCTTCTGAGAGCTGCCCTGCTCTCTCTCGCCTCTCTGTCCTTGTCTGAACTGTTCCTTCTGCCTGGCATGTCTTTCCCCCGTTGGCTACCAAACAGTCCTACTCATTATCGAAGGCTCCATGAAACTGCCTCTCCTAAGAAGTCTTCTGTGTTCAGATACCCTGAGGTCACACTCCGTGGCAGCACGTTCCCCTGAGGCCATAGCACATGTATGTCAACCACATGGAGTCTCTGTATCCTCTGCCACTCCTGTAGGGCCAGGCACAGACTAGGGGCTCCCAAATGATGCATGACGTGGTGGGTGATCCTCAGACTCGGAGAAGACAAGACGTACCAGGGAGAGAGGAGCTGCCTTGGTGACCCACTGGCCTGGGAAGTTAGGGGGTGGTAGGTGGCCCAGAAGATGCCCTGAAGTGTTGTTTGTATCTGTGACAACGCCGCATGGGAAGGAGCCTTCCGGCTGCTCCTGTCATCCTTCAGAAGCCCAAGGTGAAGGTCAGAGGCTCAAGAGCACCGGAAGCTTTAATTCTCCAAAGAGTACATGAGAGTCTGAAGTCTGCGGTCCTGACTTCCAGCGTCTCCGACCTTCCTCTCCTCCTTCTTGTCAATCTCCTGGTCCTCACTCACCCTGAGTCTCAGAGACCGAGGCTTCCCAAGCAGAAGAGCAGAAGCCAGGCCTTACCATTATTTTGTTTGCTCTGGGTCCCCTTGTGCTGTGGCTGAGGCTTGGGCCTTGGGCTCAACTCACTTTCAGTTCATTCTTTGTGACCTCTGCACCATTGTATGTCTCGATTCCTGTCCCTGATTTCTTGAGTGTCTTCTTACCTGGCCTCTCTCCCTGTTTCTGTCCCCCCATCTCTCTCTCTCTCTCTCTCTCTCTCTCTCTCTCTCTCTCTCTCTCTCACACACACACACACACACACACACACACATGCACACGAGAGAGAGAGGGAGAGGGAGAGAATATAATAGAATTATCAAGACGCCAACTTCAAAGATCCAGGGAAAAGGCAGCAGGCGAGAGTCCAAATGGGTCTTTATTTTCTTGCTCAAGATCTCCTGGAACATTCCCTAACCTCCCTTACAGAATCTGGCAAAACACCAGGATCTCAGGTTTGGCTGGGCTTCAAGTTCATCTATTCCCAATTTAATTAGACGTAGCAAACACATTTCCCCTGGCCACACTCAATTTCTCCTCCTGCAGCGGGGGCTCTTTCCCTCCTGAGTCCACTCTTGATGGTGGAAATTAATTAGCTTAATCCATGAGGAAGATCTGAGTTCTTGGGAAGCTCCCCAGGCAGGTGTGTCAACGACTAGTTCAAGGACAAACTGTGTCTTTATCCATGTTACCACACCAGGGCCCTGGGAACCTGCCTTGGTGTCACCGGGGCACGAGCATGCAGGTTCAATGGAGTTGTGCATAGATCCACCTTACACTTTTGGGCTGATCAGTAACACTTAGGGCTTCTCAACACATCAGCCTCGCCTTGGGGGCTTTGTTGGGTAGGGTCAAGAACTAGTTAGCTCCCATTCTTCAAGGAGCTGTGGAAGATCTCAGGTTCCTTCCAGATTTCAGCTTTTCAGAGACCCCCCCCCCCCAAGTGATTTCACAAAAACTCGCAGACCAGTCCCAATGTGCGTGCGGTTCCTCTGGGCTGTGGTGTTGGCTGTGGATGTCTGTAAGTACACCGTGTGAGGCTGGACTGGTGCCCACAGTTCCACTGTGCAGGGTGGGTGCCAATTTCCTGAATCCACTTCACTCAGCAGCTTGTGGAGGCTCACAGCTCCCTCCCTCCACTGCCTCCTGAGAGGGAGGAAGGCATGGGGAAGGGAGGTAGGTGTGAGGGTGATGGGTAAACCCCTGGCAGGCAGCAGGGAGGAGCTGTTTTATCTGCCTCTGGTGCTAGAGTTATCACCTCTCTTGTGACATCATCCCGAGAGTACTTAAAATACCCTCATCCGACAAGAAAAGGACAGACAAAGCTCTAAATTTAGAGACAGTGGATAGAAGGCGGGGGATGGAGGTTCTGGGGTGTACTGGAGCCGGCTCTGTCAGAGAAAGAGTGAGAAGCCTGTGTGTCTCCAAGCTCTGCCTTCCAGTTCACAAGAATGAGGGAGCCTCTCCTTCAATTTCCAGACTCTAAGACATAACCCCTGGTTCCTCCAGCCCCTTCTCCTACCTCCCTCGTCAGCTGGTGTTTTCCTCCTTTTTCTGTGGGTTGCAATATGGCTGGCTGTGGAGAGAGGCGATTCACAGATACAATAGCCAATCGGAGAATACCTTTGGTTTGTTGCTAGGTCACCGCGGAGCATCCTCTCTCTTTCCATATCACTATGGAGAGGGAAAGTAAGTCCGGAAGAAGGCAGAGCAGTGGCAACTTTCAGACAACAGTATGACGTTACTTCCAGAATACCAAGCCCAAGTGGACCTTAGCAGTTCATGCCACTGTCCCCATGGAGCTGATTCCTGCGTGAACCTCGGACCCAATGACCCTTACTGACAAAGCTTCCTTGGTCCCACCTTTTCTCCTTCAGTAGATTATCTCAGGCATTTGCAATAGAAAGCTGACAAAGAGGCCGTTGACAGGTCAATAGAGTCTGGTGTAGACAAGCACAATGCCGAGGGTGTGTAGAGCTTATTGTGTGAGGGCAGTCTGCCGAGCTCTGAAGAGGGCAGTATCAGCCTGTCTACCCAAGATCAGATAAGGCACTGTGAAAAAGATGCCAGGTTGGTGTGAGTCATGACGTTCGTTCTTCATCTGGAGGGCGGCAGAGGCAATTCCTCCAGAAGAAAGTTCTAAGAGGTCACCAGTAAGAGTGGCCTTGCTGGCGAGTAGTCCAGAGCTTTCTATGCCTGCTGTCCAACCCGACAAGTGAGTTTCCTGGCACTGTGATGCAGGTGGATGCCCTTCTATGGCTTCTGGCTTGAAAGCTTGGTCTCCAGAGAGTCAGTGTTGAGGGGCCATGGAAGTTTTAGGAGATGGAACCAATTAATGAGAGACCAGGTGGGAGGTTCTTAGGTCACTAGAGTTGTTCTGTCAAAGCGGCTGTCACTGCAGCCGTCCCTGACCCCCTTCCTTTTCCGGTTTGTTCCCCGAGGCGGGCAGTTCACTTTGCCGTGGGTCATTGCCACCTGACATGACAGCAGTGACCTATAAACAATGGTCCTGTCATGTCATGTTTCAGAAGCCAAAGTCTCTGTGAATTATCTCAGGTGTTTCGTTAGATCAATAAAAAGCTGCCACTTGGTTTGGGCTGTTGTAACAGAGGACTGTGGCCTGAGTGACTTAGGCAATAAGCATTTCTTTGTCACAGTTTGGAAGCCTAGGGTGTCCAAGATCTAGGCCCCAGCAGATCCAGTGTGTGGTGAGGGCTGTCCTCCTGGTTGGTAGATTAGTTCGTTTCTCTGTCCTCACATGGAAGGACGAAGCAAGAGTTAGGGCAACGGGCCTCTCACCTCCCAGAGCTGTACAGCTTCAGTTCCTTTTCCTATTACTGAGCTGAGATACCCCTGACAAAAGCAGCTTAGAGAGATGTTGTCATTTGCCTCACAGTTCTAGGTTACAGTCCATCGTGGCCGGTTAGTTAGAGCCGCAGGAACTCGTGGGAGCTGGACTCCTTGTTCTCACAGTCAGGAGCAAGGAGCAATGCATTACCACACAAGTGTTAGTGCTCAGCTTAACTGCTCTGCTTCATACAGCCCAGAAACCCCTAACCGGGCAATCGTCCTGTCCACAATTAAGATGGGTCTTCCCACACCCATCATAAAGACAGTTCTCCACAGGTGAGCCTAGAGGCCTATCTTCCACGTGAGTCTAGTTTTTTCTAAGCTGACAGTGAACTCTGACCATCATTGGCGTTAATCCCATCCATGAGGTCTCAGCACTATGACCTCATCACTTCCCCAAGGCTCCAGCCACTCACATTATCAACTGGACTTTCAGTGTATGAATGGTAGACATAGTGTTTTGTTCATGGCAGACATTATTATTTTTTACTTATTTATGGTGTTAGAGGTCAATCCCAGGGCCTTGGGCATGCTAGACAAGTACTCTGCCACTGAGCCCCAGGCCTCCCAGTCCCCTCCACCACTAACTTTTAAACCAAATGATTTCAACTTCCCTGAGAAGGTCAAACTTCACTGACTAGTGGGACAAATTACTTAAAACCCTGAGAAGGTGTAGAATTTAGAATACAGACAGGAAGGAAAAATCATAGTGCCTTGAAATTAATTTGAAAATAAGTTTAAAATGTCTGAATTTAGAATTAAATTAAGCTTTATATATATATATATATATAAATTTTAATTTTAATTAAGATAGAACTATATCACTTTCCCCCTTCTATTTCCTCCCTCCAAACCTTTCCCTGATCCCCACTCTAGCTTTTGAGGGTTCTCTGTACTCATTTCCAGAGTGGTTGTTCCAGTTTGCTGTCCCATCAACAGTGAATGAGGGTCCCCTCCCCCATATCTTCTCCAGCACTCCTCTGCCGGGTTTTTTTGGTGACTTTAGTCATTCCGACTGGAGTGAGATGAAATCTCAAAGTTGGTTTAATTTGCATTTACCAAATTGTTAAAGATTATGAATATTTTTGAAGTACCTATTAGCCATATTTTCCTTCTTTTGAGAACGCTCTGTTCAGATCCATAGCCCAGTTTTTAGTTGGGTCCTTTGTTTTCAGGATTATTTGTATTTTGGGTTCTTTATATATTTTGTATATTAATCCTCTATCTGATATAGAGCTGGCAATGATACTCCCCCGCTCTGTGGGTCTCTCCTTCCCTCAACTCCCCGCTTCCTTAGCTATACAGAAGCTTTTTAGTTTTATGAGGTCCCACTTGC
This sequence comes from Peromyscus maniculatus bairdii, assembly GCF_049852395.1. Classification (NCBI taxonomy): domain Eukaryota; kingdom Metazoa; phylum Chordata; class Mammalia; order Rodentia; family Cricetidae; genus Peromyscus; species Peromyscus maniculatus. The sequence goes on along the minus strand of NC_134854.1, from coordinate 146,701,866 downwards.
CAATTTTGGGTCTTAATTCCTGAGCAAACGGAGTCCTGTTCAGAAAGTCATTTCCTACACTCATGTTTTCTTCTGGGAGTTTCAGTGTTTCTTGTTTCACTGTGAGGCCTTTGATCCACTTGTGTGTGTGTGTGTGTGTGTGTGTGTGTGTGTGTGTGTGTGTGTGTACAAACTCAGAGAATTGACACAGGTGTAATGTTCTGTGTGTGAACATCCAGTTTTTCAAGGACCATTTGTTGAAGATACCGTCTTTTCCTTAGTTTGTTTTTGTTTTGTTACAAATATATCGGATGGCTGTAGTTGTGTGTGGCCATGTTCGGGTCAAGTATCTTGTCCCATTGTCACACATATGTTTGGTGCCACCATCACAGTCTTATTAATCCAGCTCTATAATATATTTTGAAATATGGAATGGTGATCCCGCCATTGTTCCTTTTGCTCAGTGTTACTTTGGCTGTCTGGGGTCTTTTATAGTTCCATCTGAATTTGGGATTTTTTTTTCCTATTTCAGTAGGGAGTTTTATGGATATTTTAATTAGGATTTTGTTGAATCTGAAAATTGCTCCTTTTTCTGAGACAAGTTTTCTTGAGCTCTGTATTTTTAACTGGAGATATGTATTGGCTTTAGGTTAATTTTTAGTTGAAAGCAATTTGATGCTATTCAAGGTAACACACAGTATTGTAGCTATGGTGGTTTGAATGAGATTGGCCCTCATAGGCTCATATTTTTGAGTAGTTAGTCCTAAGTTGATGAACCTGTTTGGGAAAGATTAGAAGATGTGGCCTTGTTGGAAGAAGTGTGTCACAAGGGGTGGCTTTGAGGTTTCAAAAGACTTACACCATTCCCAGTGTGTGTATACCTCCTGCTTATGGATTAGAATGTGAGCTTTCAGCTGTTCCTGCTGCCATCATGGACTCTAACCCTCTGTGACTGTAGCCACATTGTAACCTTCCTTGGTCATGCTTTATCATAGCAAATAGAAAAGTAGCTAAGACTATATAACATTTAATGAAATAAAAAGATCTTTTAAACATTTATTACATTTGTACATGTGTGTGTGTGTGTGTGTGTGTGTGTGTGTGTAAGCTTGTGTTAGATATTGCATGAGAAAAATATAAGGGATCCAAGGAAATCTCAGAAATTGAGAAGAGCTGATTCAGAGACACATCTGGGGTCCAGCACATCATTTTGAGATGGTCCCTCAGAGCTGCTGTAGAGTCCATGGCAGAGCAAGTGTGTGTCTGTGTCCTCTAGCCAGTCCGTGACCATTGCTGTCATGAAGCCAAGAGTTGTGGTGACCAACAGGTGACCTTGTCAATGACATAAACAGAGTTATACACACATAGCCAGGTCTATGATAATGTGTGTGTGTGTGTGTGTGTGTGTGTGTGTGTGTGTGTATTTTTTTTTCTTGAGATAAGTTCTCATGTAGCATAGGGGCTTTAACTTACTATGTATAAGGTATAGGGGAATGGCCTTGAACTCTTGATCCTCTTGCTTCCACCTCCTAAACTCCGGGACTGCCGACATGCAGCACCTGTCTAACTGATGGAGGTGTTAATGGTCTCCACTGGAAAGGAGAGAGGATCAGCACTACAGCAGTAATAATCTAAACTATGTGAGAGGTACAACACTGACTGGCCGGGACTCCTCAGCGGTGCAGCTGCCCGTGATACTTTACCCTTGCTCCTGTGACCCCTAGACACGCATTATTCATCCAGCAGGGCTGGGTGGAATCTGTGATCTGTTTGCTTCCTCCTTATTTGGAGTAAATAGACATTTCTTTTCTGTCTCCCCAGAAAAAGCGATTGGAAAGTGGAAGATTAAAAGCTACACCAAGCTCTCGTTGGGATAATCCTTTCATTGGAGTTCAGTTCTATGGTCACTGTTGATTGTCTGGCTTTTTCTGGGGAGATGTGAACAAATGTCTAGTCACCCCAGATAGAGCGCCAGCCACAGACAGAAGAAACAACTTCACTGGAGTCTTCGTTGGTGAACCAGGAGTTCATGGGACTTAATTTTAGGAGTGAGTTTATTAGGAGTTGCTTTAGGTTGACTCAAAGCCCACACCGGCATGGGTGAGGACTCACGAGGGCCGTGTCCCTGAGGTCCCGGCACGACTCCCCAGCATTTCAATCAGCCCAGCTAATGTGGGGCCCAGCCTTGTGAATGAACTGTCTGAGCTTCCAGATCCTGGTGAGATGTGAGGGCTTCTCTTCTCTCCTCCTTTCAGAAGGGATGTTCCAACTCAGAGGAAATGCTACAGCACTGGTTCCTGATCCTAGGAACCAGGAGGGCAGCTGCCGGAGAGCCCGCCCGTGTATGTTGGCATAGAGCTGAGCTACGTCTCCTCGCCTCTGGGGCCACTCACAAGCTAGCGGGCTGGTGACCATTCACCCACACCAGCCTCTGAGAATGCTCTTGGAGGAGTTTAGTTTCATAGTCAGCAGCATATCCCAACACCGAGACCGGTTTTCCCTCCATTCTTCTAGGTTGACTGTGGGCTTTGGCTGTCTATACTACATGTAGCCAACTTTGAGGTCCACAGAGCTCTGAAAACCAAAGCCAGATATGTTTCAAGCAAACACTTAAGAAACATCGATTTTGATGCCAAAATTCATGTGTGGCAATGCCTTCCCTGAACTGCTCTTCAGGCTGTTTGTAATGGTCAGACCAACCTCAGAGTAATGATCATACATGTTGCTGAAGAAATATTAGCATTGGTTTTAGGGTGCTGCTGCAAACCTCTCTGGGGGATGATCTGTAACTAATATGCACTGAGATATAATATATATACTGTGTTTCCTTATTGAAGTTTCCCAATTCCTGAATACTAAATTACACTTGGCCCAAGAGTTTCAGACAAGGGACTGTGGACATGAGGAAACGTGGGTTTAGACAGTGGCAAGCTTCTCGGGACACCATTGTATGTGGGGTGATCAATTTTGAATTAGGGACCCAGGTCTCCATCTGGTGCCTTTGTTGCTCTCAATACGAGGCTTCCAAAGGCTGCTGTGCAAGAATGGCTGCATCAAATTAAGAAGGGCCAGAGTCAGAGGATGGCCCCTGGGAGGGCTTCAAAAGCAAGGCCTGGGAGTAGCATGTACCATTCATTCTTCTGATGGTTCACTAGCTAATACTAACACCACGGGCATTTTACCAGCAGAGGAGCCTGGGAACTGTAGTTCTGCTGCTTGGCCATGGTGCGGAGGTGGGTGTTGAGCAACCAGCCAGCTGTCTTGCTAACAGTCGATCCCTTTAGTCAGCAAATACCCATTCCAGTCTGCTTTCTGTGGAGACAGACAGTCCTCATGCAGGGATAACACCCAGCTCAACCTTGCGAGTTTCTGCATGCAGTGTTTTACATGTGACCCCTCATGGTCTGGTGACCTATGGCCTGAAGACAGGGTATCTGGATTCTCTTTGTTCAACCCTTCTCTTGTCTGCCTGGGAGATGTTGGTCCTGAAACACTTGCCAATAATGTCAGAGTGCATTTCCTAGGTTCCTAGACCCTGGACAATAGAGTTGAGCTAAGTACATAGTCTCATATTTAAGAAAAAGAGGCTTTTAAAAAATTTCTGTGATGATTTTTCCTTTTCATGTTACAACCCTTTCCTCTTGTCAGGTTTTTTTTTTTTTTTTTTGTTTTGTTTTTTGTTTTTTTGTTTTGAGACAGGGTTTCTCTGTGTAGCCCTGGCTGTCCTGGAACTCACTCTGTAGACCAGGCTGGCCTTGAACTCACCTGCCTCTGTCTCCCAAGTTCTGTGCCACCACCTCCCAGCGGTTTATTATTTTCTTAATTTTGTCCAAGGACCATGCTTTGGATACATCTATTTAGTTTTACTATACACCAATTTTAAAACCAAGTGTGCTTAATTTTTTTTTTTTGAGACAAAATCTTACTATGTAGTCCAAGCTGGTTTGAGGTACAAAATCCTCCTACCTCAGCCTTCTGAGTTCTAGGATTACATGGGCCTTCTTTATCACTGTTTCCTCTGTAAATGAGGCTCTATTTATTTATTTGTGTAATATATATATATATATATATATATATATATATATATATATATTTGGTGGGGGAGCAGGGAAAGGTAGCTGTCTGGTCGCTGGGACTCCGATGTGTAGGGCCTAGGGGCTAGAGACCTGATGTGCCGGTCTGGAGATGGGAGCTTACCTGTTCCCAGTCGGTGAAGTGTAGGCTTATGATTCTGGTGATCTGGTTCGGTGGCTGGGTGGCGCCTTCTTTTGTGTTCTCAGGTCACGTTTTGCTCTTTTGTCAACTCCTCAGCTGATCTTGTTTCCTCAGACTGCAAGCTGTAGGATTTTGAATCCTCTCCCGGATGGATTTTAGCTGAGCAGGGTAGTCTCACCAACACCTCCAAGTTGTTGGGTTTTGCAGGATCAGCAGTTGGGCCCTGGTTGGCCTTAGACAGATTGTCCAGATCCGTTCTGGTCTTGTCCCTCAGAGATGGCTCCTTCCCCGGGTGTTGGGATTAAAGGCGTCCCTGTTCCAAGCTTTTGATTAAGAGCTTGTTTTCACTAACTCTTCAGCGGGTAATAGCTCAGTTTCTGGTCTTTATTGCAACTGTGTCTCCGCCGCCGCCCGCGGTTGCGCCTGGCTGCCTCTGTGGCTTGCCAATGCGCCTGCCTCTATTTATTTATTTATTTATTTATTTATTTATTTATTTATTTATTTATTTATTCATTCATTCATTCATTCATTTATTTATTTATATTTGGTATGTGTGTTGTATGCATGCCTCAGTCTTCATGTGTATGTGTATGTTTGCATTTGGGTGCATGTATATGTGTACACATATGTGGGTGCACATGAGTGTGGAGGCCAGAGCTCACCAGTTTGGCTCCTGGTTGACCAGCAAGTGCCAGGAATCTTCCTGATCTGCCTCCCTAGTTCTGGGGCTGCAGGTGGACAGTGACACACCCCACTTTTTGCATGAGTACTGCTGATCTAAAGTTAAGTACTCATGCTTGTGTGGCAAACACTTTACAAACTGATTACACATGATTATTTATTTATTTAAAAACATCCGGGACTGGAGAGACAGCTCAGGACTTAAGAGCACTCGTTGCTCTTCCAGAGGACCCAGGTTTGATTCCCAGCACCCACATGGTGCCTCACAGCCGCCTGTAACTCCAGTTCCAGGGGACCTCATGCTCTCTTCTGGTGTCTGTGGGCACCAGGCATGCACAGACATACATGTAGGTAAAACACACATACACACAAATAAATAAAATATAAAATACAAAAGATTCACGTATACAGAGCATTTTCTGCCATGGTCCCTTTACCTCCATTATTCTGCTCCACTCCTGCTTGTCCATAGACATTTTCACTTCTAATTTCTTTTTATATAAACACACAAACTCACAAACACACACACTATATAAAATAAGGACCACTGATGAGAGAAAACATACCACGTCTTTTCTCAGACTGGCTTCGTTTGCTTTAACGCGACTCTCCGCAGCCACACCCACTTTCCTGCAAACAGCCGAACTTCGTTCTGGTTTGTGGCTGAAATACTTTGATGGTGTCCTTTGCCACACTTTCTACCTACTCCTCTGCTGCGCTGGACACCTCAGTTGTTTCCCAGTTTAGCTGTTGTGAGTAGTCCTAGCCCTACTTTTTATCCACCCACCTCAGACCTTGATGGAAGACAATCTCTGGACTGTGAGTGAATTTCAGCCTGCTTTGCTGTCTGGATGTTTATAAAAAGTATTGTCTTCACTGCGAATTGTACATGTTAGCATTAGGAAATGGGTTTTTTTCCCCCCTCATGTAGTGCTTTTGGACCTGAATTTATTTTGTTTTATGTTTATCTGGTAATTCTTTCTTTTTGTTTGATTGTGCTTTCTTTTACCTACTCTTATTATTTTTGCCATTTCAGAATGGGTCTATTTTAAATGTGTATTTTGTATATAGCATCAAGAGCTGTTTTACTTTCTGACCTAAATTGCCTCTTTCTTATAATCATGAGTGAAAAGAAAAAAGATATGAGGGAAGAGGACTATTGGAGGAGAGGAAGGGGACCAGAAGGAGGGGAGAGGTGGACAGGAGAGCTGGATGGAATGAACGATCGAAGTACATTGTATACATGTACGATGATGTAAGGTGCATTGTGCACATGTAAAATAATGTAACTGTACATTATTTTACACACTTAATATACTAAATTAAAAAACAGGTGAGTGACCCATATGATAAAGCTGGGTATTACTTTTGACATATTATTATACTTTCAGTCATTGTTAAATTTGTGTGTGCACACATGTGTGTACACTCCACAGCACTCATGTGGACGTTGGAGGTCAACTTCCAGGAGTTGGTTTTCTTTCTTTTTTTTTTTTTTTTTTTGGATTTTCGAGACAGGGTTTCTCTGTGTAGCTTTGCGCCTTTCCTGGAGCTCACTTGGTAGCCCAGGCTGGCCTCGAACTCACAGAGATCCGCCTGGCTCTGCCTCCCGAGTGCTGGGATTAAAGGCGTGCGCCACCACCGCCCGGCAGGAGTTGGTTTTCTTCTTTCATACTTGGGTTCCAGGGACTGGACTGAGGTCATCAGGCTTAGTAGAAAGTATTTTCCCTGCTGAGCCATCTCAGTGGCCCTATGTATTGTTTTAACACAAATATGCAAAATATATGTTAAAAGCTATGTATATTAAAATTTGTCTACTTTCTGCCCCCCACCCTTTTTCTCCAGGGTCTCACTCTGTAGCTCTAGGTTGGCCTACCACTCATTCTGTAGTCTGGGCTGGCCTAGAATTTGTGGCAATCCTCCTGCTTCAGTTTCCTGAGTGCTGACAGTGGCTGTGAGCCACCATGCCTGGCTGCGCTTTTGAAAAGTGTCGCCAGGATATTACTGACGTGTGTCTATCATGTTATTCAGTCTTTCTGCATGGCTTTCTGTGAGTTACAGTGGGTAACAAGGCTGAGCATCCATGAGATGAGGATTAACTAGGAAGCAGAAGGTACAGAGGAACCTTCAAGTTAATTTAATAGATCTGAAGTTTTAACACAGTCTTGGACCTTCGGGGAGGAAAAGCTATGCTGTACATCTTGTTCCAGGCCAAGTCCTAAAGGAGGAGTGGCTATTGCTGGGAGTAGTGTCATGACGGGGAGCAGATCTGTTTTTATAGAAGACGCCACACCCTTGGTTGACAGCAGGCTTCACGGATGCCCAAGATCAGTGGATAAAGGGACAAAGACAATGCATGGTTGCTCTTGTACATTAGGAGGCATGGTGCTACTGGCCTCCACATCCCACAGGAGAGTTATCTGATGTCTGGTGAGGCTGACATTCAGCCAGCCATGGTTTTCAAATCAGGTGAGAACTTTCTTACACCTCCAACTTGCAGAGCAGGTACGAGGTTCTGGGTGGCTGTGTCGGCTCCACGGACCTCAGCATTCCCTGGGGAGCTGTGCCAAGCTGTGGGCTTACAAGTGGAATTGCATCAGCAAGCTTGTCCCCCAGACTAAAACTGTGTTCTCTGACTTAGGTTTAACAACAATAAACCGAAGTTTGGACTTGACCTCACGTGTTTTGTGCTTTCTTTCTCTGAACTCAGAACATAATTATCACCGCTCAAAATCCAATAGTAATAAAGTCATTCCTTTATTACTGTTCTACAAATATTTACTGACTATATTATCCGTGTGTGTGTGTGTGTGTGTGTGTGTGTGTGTGTGTGTGTGTGTATGTGTGTGTGTGTGTGTGTGTGTGTGTGTGTGTGTGTGTGTGCAGGTGCTGGTGCAGGTGCAGGTGCATGTGTGGGCACATATGGAGGCCAGAGGCCAGCCTCAGGTATTATTTCTCAGATGATGTCCATCTTTTTTTTTTTGTTTTTTTCGTGACAGGGTCTCTCACTGGCCTGGAATTGGCTAGAGTAGCTAGCCAGCAAGTTCCGGGGAACCACCTGTCTTTCCCTCCTCAGCACTGTGATGATAAGAAGTTGCTTTGCAAGTGTAGGCCTTGAATTTACTCCCAGGATCCTGTAAAAACAAAAAAGCTAGTTTCCTTATATCCTCAGCATCTTGTGGTGTGTGTGTGTGTGTGTGTGTGTGTGTGTGTGTGTGTGTGTGTGTGTGTGTGTTATAGAGAGTCTTCCCACAGCTCTCTGGCTTTTATGAATTAGGCACAAATGACCTGGTGATTTGGATCCTCGACAGGCTAGGTGCTAATAGTTTATAGCAATATTTAGGGGGAAAAAAGCACCCAGAGAATTTGGGGGTATTTTGAGACTGGATTCAACTTTGCGCACTTGGGGAAAAGGTGAAAACCAATTGGTTGCTTTGGAAGTTGAGTCCTGGAGTGGCCTGTCCCGCTGAGAGCAGGTGTGTTTGGGGGCCTTGTCCTGCCCTTCAAGCTGGTTTGTTGTCCGGCAACTTGGAAAGAGTCCCGCGTAACTCATCAGGCAATCCTGCTTGTTTCCACACACACTGAAGCATGTTAAGACTAGTTGAGAACACATGCAAAGTGCTTTAGGGAGCACCATGTGGGGCACTATTATTGCCTGAGTGCCAGCTACTGTCCCTCTACAGTACTGTGGCAGAAAAGGGCACCTGCTCTGCAGAATAAGGATCTTAGGAGGAAGAGTCATGTTCCTGAACCCATTCCTAGGATTATGACGTCACATAAACACATCGTGATGCACTATACTAATGCTGCCCTTCGTAGCCTTTGTAGGGGAGTTCCTGTATTATAGGTACCAACACTCGCTGCTTCTGACACATAATACACTTTGCCCATCGCTTCCATCAGGCAGTATGTGTGTGGCCAGAAGGATGTGCTTTTTCCTGTTACTGGAGAGAAATACCATGGGCAGAAGGGTACTCAGCTGGCCAACGCTGTAGCATCAGGCAATAGGACAGCCACTTTTCTCAGGGGCAGTGGTTGGTGTCTGATAATATTTCTGAATATAGAGGATTTTCAGAGCAATTTTAGGTTCACAGAAAAACGGAGCTAAAAAAGCAGGGGTCCCCCAACTCTAGTCCCTTATACTTTCCATTTCCCTCATCAGAGGGGTGCATTTGTTAAAAATGATGCTGAACCCAATGCTGGTCATTTTCACCGACTTCTTTTTTCGTTTTCTCCACTCTGCAGGTCTTGATGAGCGTACAGTGAGGCACACTTACATTACAGTGAGGTGCAGTTAGCTCCCTCAATCCTCTGCTTCTCCTCTTCATCCCTCCTTTCTGTCGTCACCCCGACAACCACTGGTCTTGTCCTGTACTCAGTTTTGCTTTTTCAGAGTGCCATAGTATTGGAGAAATTATTTTGGCCACTCTACGTAGTTAAAAGGATATTTATTTAATGGCGTAACTCACAAATTAAGTAATAGGTAGGTCACAGGGTCTGGGGAAGGTGTATCGCAATCCAGCGGTGTTCTCCGGAGCTCTGCACAGTCCACCTTCACCGTTCAGCATCCCGGCACAGAGAGAGTGCACAGAGAGAGCGCTGGCCCATCCCCCGGCGCCTCCCCTGGCCCCGCCTCGTAGGCGTGACAGTTGCCAGAGTCTCAATGGGGATTGGAACTTCCAGATCCAAGCTGGAATGGCTACCCACTACACCATAGGTTTAGAACCACGTAGATTAGTGCTGAAGTCTCTTCCTCATCCTTCACGGTGTGATAGCTCATTTCTTCCTCAGATAGAAGAGTTTCCCATTGTGTGGATGAATGAACCATACCCTGTCTATTCATCTCGGGCCTCATGGTTGCCTTTGAACTTTGGTGATTGTGAAGAAAGCTTTGTAGTGTTTTGCATGTATGTAAGGTTTCAACTCAACTGGTTAACTACAAAAGAACATTCTTTTTGGTTTGTATAGTAAGAATATGTTTAGTTTTTTTATGGAGTAGCCAAACTTTTCCAAAGTGGCTACCCCATCTTGCTTTCTGACCGGTGTTGACCGATCACTGATTGACCTCTTGACCTCCATCCGTGCCAGTGTTTGATAGTGGCAGATTTTGAATGATGGCCATCCTGATAGATGTATGGGGATCTCTCATTGTTTTCACTTACAATTGCTCAGGCATGTGATGATCAACATCTTTCCACCCCTCCAGTTGTCCCCTGTGTGTCAGGTGAGGGTTCCACTCCTGGGTGGTGGATGAGAAAATTAGATGAAAGTCAGAGCAGTTACTGCAACTCATTGACTATAACTGGAGGATTGTGAATCAAATTCTCTTTACCGAAGCTCAGCCCACAAAAACACAGTCAAGTGTATTTTAGAAGACTCAAGGCTGTGTGTTTAGCCATGGTTTGCTTACGTCGTTCTTTCTTCTTTCATTCTATTCCAAGGCTCCCTCTTTTGTTTTCATTCCGTTTATAGAACTTTATTTAGCCATTCATCTACATCTGCTGGGGACACATTCTCCTGATCTTTCCTCATTGAGAATGTCTTCATTTTTGTTTCCTTGTTTTTCTTTGGCTGCTTTAAAATTTTCTCTTGTTTTTAGTTTTTGAAACTTTGATGACCTGTGTCTTGGTGTGGATCTCCTCAGGTTTATTCTGTTTGGATTTTGCTCCACTTTTTCTCTATCTGTAGATCTAGAGCTCTGGTCAAACTGGTTGCTGCTTGGAGAGCCCTCTCAGCTGCCCCTCCCCCCTCTCAGCTGCCCCTCCCCCCTCAGCTCTCTTCCCCTCTCAGCTGCCCCTCCCCCCTCAGCTGTCCCTCCCCCTCTCAGCTGCCCCTCCCCTCTCAGCTGCCCCTCCCCCTCTCAGCTGCCCCTCCCCTTCTCAGCTGCTCCTCCCCCTCTCAGCTGCCCCTCCCCCTCTCAGCTGCCCCCCCTCAGCTGCCCCCTCCCCCAGTACTCTGAAGAGCAGGTGCTGCATCTTTTGTTATGAGCCTCACAGGTGCTGGCTCTGTTTATTTGGTTTTTCTCCAGTCTATTTCTCCTGTGTTGTTCGGCTTGAGTAATTTCTAATGTCCCACCACCCAGGTGATGGATTTTTTTTCCTCTGTCCCATGCATCCTTTTGCTGAGCCCTTTAATGTTGACTATTGTACATTTCAGTTCTAAACTTTTCATTTGGTTTTGTAACCATGAGAACACCTAAATGAACTCTTTAGCTTTCTTTCTTTCTTTCTTTTTTTTTTTTTTTAGTTGATAGCTAATTTTGAAGGTTATACACCTGATCAATATATTGTTATTCTCCCACTGGCTTTGTGGTCCATAACCTCTGAGACATGTGAGTATGATGATAATGATGGTCTAGGTTACTCTTCAGGGACCCAGAGGCCACTTCTGCTGAAAGCGCTGTTCACATGGGAATACAGATGACTCACGGATGACGAAGACAGGTGAATCAAGCTTGGTACTGCTGCCTCCGTATTTTATCAGTGTCCTCCTTTGCTGTCTTAACTTTGAGCCAGATTTCTGCTCAACTCTGCACATAGTCATATTAACCACTTCAGAAAAGTCTTCTCCGGAGCTGTAGAATTAACTTGACCTAAACCTACTAAAGCCTTGTTCCCCTCCAGGGCTGATGACATCAGGATAAAGACAGCTAAGAAAGCATCCTAGTCCAGGGCAGTGGAGCCTTGTCTACACCTGGTCAGTGGAGCATGTCTAAAGGTCTCTTTCTTGCCTATGGTTCCAGCTCCTCTTTCTCTCCCTGTAACTCAGGGAACACACCTTAGTTCTCCGAGAGTTTGTGTTGGTCTTACCTCCCATCTTTGATTTGATGGCTTTTTAAGTAAGTCTTTTTCCTTGGCCCAACAACCTGTACTTGAGTCATTGGCCTTTTTGAGTGGTGTAGTACCTAAACATGGTTTGGTAGCAGTATTTTAAATATGTATCTTCTATCTCTTTGTTGGGGCTCTGTAATTGTTGGTGTTGGAAATGAACTTGGGGCCTCACACTTACTAGGCAAGTGCTCTACACTTCGGGTTATTCTCAGCCTGACTCTGTGTTCTGTTTGCTTCGCATAGGTTTATAATTGCTCAATGAAACATTTTTTTTTTTTTTATTTTTCAAGACAGGGTTTCTCTGTGTAGTTTTGGAGCCTGTCTTGGATCTCCCTCTGTAGACCAGGCTGGCCTTGAACTCACAGAGAGCTGCCTGGCTCAGTTCATCATCTTGGAACTGAGTGTTTATGTTGATATAGTCCAGCTTGAGATGTTCTGGATTCTTGATATGGTGAGGGAGTTTTGATTGATACCTGAACATTTTTGCAGTGTGCTACAATACTCTGGGTCTTATATAAGCCTTCTACTTCAACTAATCTCCCCCCTCCCCCCCTGCACCCCCCCCTCCACAGGGTTTTGCTGTGTAGCTTTGGTGCCTGTCCTGGATCTCGCTCTGTAGACCAGGCTGGCCTCAAACTCACAGAGATCTGCCTGTCTCTGTCTCCCGAGTGCTGGAATTAAAGGAGTGTACCACCATCACCTGGCTGGCAAACACCCTTGGGAGGCAGAGATCTGGATCTCTGTGAGTTCAAGGCTACACTGGAAACAGAGCCAGGCAGTGGTGGCACACAACTTTAGTCCCAGTACTGGGAAGCACACATGCCTTTAATCCCAGGAAGTGACGGCAGGGCGGAGAAAGGTATATAAGGCCTGAGGAAACAGGAACTAAGGCAGTTCAGCTAAGACCCTTTTTGGTGAAGACTCAGAGGATTTCAGTCAGAGGATTCGGGGAGTTGGTGAGGTAATAAATAGGTGGTGGCTGTGGCTAGCTCTGCTTCTCTGATCTTTCAGCTTTCAGCCTGATATCTGGCTCTGGATTTTTTATTATAAGACCATTTAGCACTCGAACAACAACTCCCCATCATGATTGGGATTAGGACTTGTGGAAAGAGATTCCAGAGACATAGTTAGCCTCTTATTTCTGTGGGATGCAGAGGCACAGTGTGATGAGGAGGCAAGAGCCGCATCAGACACTGAACCTGCTGGTGCTTTGAGCTTGTCTATAAGTCACCCAGGCTAGGTGTTTTATTACAGCAGGTGGGATGGACTAAGATACAGGGGTAAAGGGTGTGTGCACTCCGTTCTTCTCTGGGGAAATTCCCTGGTGGACTGACGGGGGGTGGGGGTGGGGTGGGGTGGGGTGGGGTGGGGGGTGGTGGAGGAAGGTACTGTGAGTCCAAACCTAGGTGGGTAGTGCTGGCCATGCCTTGGACTTTCTACTTATTGCTACTTGGAGCAAGTAAAGCAGACTGTGATTTCCCAGGTGTGTTCCGGGGGGCCTGGCTTTGGAGATGGCTGCATCTTCCACACACACACCTTTCTTCTGTTGCCTCATCGCCTCTGTCAGTGAGGACCACTGAGGCTGAAAGGAGTGATGGGCAATGGTAACCAACACATCTTTCCAAATGTGTCTGTGTGAAGACTGAAACTTGGTTTGCAATTTCTGGAGTATGGAGACTACTTGTATTTCTTTGCATCTATCTAATTAAAATACTGAAGAAACAGAGCTGGGGGTAGTAACTGGTAGAGCACTACTGGAGCATGGCAAGGCCCTGGGTTGGAGCCTCAAATTTATTTATTTTTTATTTTTGGAGACAGGTTATTTCTAAATAGCCCTAGCTGTCCTGGAACTCACTCTGTAGACCAGGCTGGCCTCAAACTCGCAGAGAGCTGCCTGCCTCTGCCTCCTGAGTGCTGAGATCAAAGGTGTGTGCCACCTGGCTGGGTTCTTATCTTGACCAAAACAAAACAAAACAAAAGAAAACAAAAGAAAACAAAAGAAAATAAAACAAAACAAGAAGAACAAGAAGCCAAAGCATCCCCCTCCAACAGAAAAGAATGTGGACTTGAAAACATACGAAATTTGTTTATCCAAGTGAAATTGTGTGAATTATTGGCACTTAAAGGTCACAAACTAGGCAAAGTCGTGACATGAGTTAGATTTCATTATTGGTTAGGGAATTGGCCTGGGGGTCCATGGCAGGGACAGAGCTCATCTCTGAAAAAGAGGGTAATGGGCTAGACACGGTGTCACGTGTGTGCAATTCTAGCACTCAGAAGGTAGAAACAGCACCAGGAATTCAAGGCCAGCCTGGGCTACATGAGGAGGATCATAATGTGTTGTCCCCCACTAAAACTAGACACAGCCGCTCATGTCCATGATCCTAGCACACAGGGTGCTGAGGCAGGAGGACGGCAGCAAGTTTGAGGCTGGCTTGGGCTGCACAGTGAGACCCTGTTACATAGACAAAAATAAACCAAACAAAAAAGGAAAGGACAGTATATCCTCCTCTTTAAGACTATGGATGCCGGTTGTGGTGGCTCATGCCAGTACGATTTGCTGAAGGAGGCAGAGGCAGGAGGATCATGAGTTTGAGGCCATCCTGGGCCACATATTTAAAAGGGGCTGGAGAGATGGTTCAGCAGTTGAGATCACTGACTGCTCTTGCAGAGGACCAGGGTTCAATTCCCAGAACTAACATGGCAGCTCACAACTGTCTGTAACTCCAGGATCCAACACCCTCATACAGACATATACAGGCAAAGCACCAGTTGGAAAAAAAAAAAAAAAAGAATATGGACTCTGGAACTGGAATCTCTAGGTCAGAGGTCAGCAAAGCAGGGCCTGGCCTGCTCCCTGTTTCTGCAGAGTCTAAAAGCTAAGAGTGCATTTATTTATTTTTGACATTTTGAAACACTTTTACTTCAAAGTCAAAAGAATGGTATGCCATAAAAATGATATAAAACTGTAGCTGCAGAGCTCATAAGAACCTTGAATGGAACACAGCCATCCATGCTTGTCCCACGGCTCCATTGTGAAACGACAGAGGAGCAGGGACAGACTGCCTGGATCCAAATGTCTTCATTGTTGGGCTCTTTACAAAGTTTGACGGCACTGGCTTGGGTTCAAATCCCAGCTTCTAAAACTCATATCACAATCCTGGGCAAGTCCCAGCATTTCTGAGTCTCAACTTCCTCACCTGTTAAATGGGGGCCGCTTAATATTAATAGTCATTAAGTGGAGCACACAAATCGATATTTAAAAAGTGCTTGTAATCACGCCTGGCATGTGGTAAACATGTGTCTGAAAATTAGAGGTTTCAGCCTGTTGAATCAGCTAAATATTAAGGAATATTTACCTTTATTTTATAAAAATTAATTTTTTATGGATAAAATATGATTTTAAAGTTGAACTTTGATGGAGGGGATTTCATTTCACATTTAGTACCTTAATAGCTAAATACCAAAATATTAATCACCTACATAACTTACTTAGTCTTTTCCCAACACCACTGGGACTGTGGGCCAGGCTCTGTGAAGAAGTCTTTGGCTTATATCAAAGTTCTCTAGGGTCTACAAGGAAGACCTCTCCAAGTCTGGGAGGCAGGATTGTGTACAGTTCAGTGCCTGGAGTTATGCTTGCATTGATTAAAATGTGATGTTTGTGTGTGTGTGTGAGTAGAGGTCAGAGGGCAACTCTCAGGGGTAATCATTTCTCTCTGCCACTTTGTGAGACCAGGGGATTAAGCATAGGCCATCAGGCCTGTGTGCAAATGCCTCTACCCACTAGGCTATCTTGCCAGATCTGCTTGTGTGGATTCTGACTTCTTACGTATTTGATTTTCAGGCGAGTCTTATTTGTATAACAGGGTTAGTAATATCTTTTTCATAGGAGTATTATGAAGATTATGATGATTAAAAGTGCTAATGTTCACCAAGTGTTTAGTGTAACACACGGGGTTTAGCATGCATTTCATAAGCTTCAGTTATTATTACAGTCATTCTCCCAAGAGCTTGGCTTAGTGAATTACTGCTAATCAGTTACTAAACTCCTAGCAGAGCAGAAGGTTGAGTGTGTTGTGTGCTTTGAGTGCTATCGGGAGATGCTTTCCTGCTTCCCTGATGTTCTGAAATTCAAAACATCACATGCTTTCCGTAAACACTGCTTTCTCCAGGGAGCCTCCTGTTTAAAATGTTCATCTTCCAAGAGGGCATCCTTTTCTCCTTGGTGTGGTTTATTTTATTAGTTCCTAGGTTTCTTTTCTTTACAACGGTAGCCTGGCAACAGTGGACACCCAAGAGCTGGGATTTGTGGTCAGTAGGAGACTGGGGTAAGGACCTCTGAAAGATATGGACAATGTACTAACGACAGAAACATTGCACAATATCCTTGTTCCCATTGTAGTTTATAAGGGAAATTTCTATCTTCCTCGGGATGAATTGACACAGCCTGTATTTCCCAAGCAAGGCTACCTTTGCGGCAAAGATCAAGCCTGCCCCAGGGCGCCACCTGCTGACTACCTGCTTCCGCTCCCGCATTCCGGGCTGGGACAGTCCTGCCTTCCTAACACTAATCTCATCCGACTCGCCCACCTACCAACACTCTGAACCCTTCCCCTTCCCCACGACGTCAAGGCGTCCCTTGGTCTTGGACCTAGGTGAGATACCAAGGCTGGTTTCCCAGTGACCTGGAGGTTTGGCATCCAAGCCAGCTCTCTGGCAGATGGCGGACCCTGAGGCTTAGGTTCATATTCCCTGATCAGAGGCGTTTCTTGACACGTTTCCCCAACTTGGAGCTGCGAGAATCAGGCCATCATGACCTTGACCAGTAGTGGATGCTGGAAGGAGGAGGGAGGAGTGACTCACTGCGCCGTCCCCATGCATCGCCGGTTTGAGGTCTCAGAATGCGTAGGACCCTATTTTAGTCACCAGGATTTGTCATCATCCGGCGCTATTTCCCTCGTTACCCAGGCATGGGAGAGGAACTGGGGGCAAGCCTCTGTCTCCTTGGGGGCTGTGGCGCTGTCCTGAAGGGGCACCTTGGAAAGGGGTCAGGTCTAGAAGGACGAAGCAGGTCGCAGATTTGACCCCCGGAATCTCCCAGGTTGTTTGGGCGATTTAGAGAAAGAGGAGACCCAGGAAAGAGAGCTGAGCCTTGGATCTTGCCCCCCTTGGTTTTCCTCCAAAGTCCCGAGAAGCCTCTCCTAGCTCCATTCCTCTGAATTTTCCACAAAATAAAGCCTGGCGTTCCGGGGACGGCTGGAGAGCTTGCCAAACCGACTGTCCAGGTCTTCCCCTTTAAGGCTCTCGGCCCCGCCCATCACGCCGCGCCGCTTGAGGCCCCGCCCCCTCGCCCGCTTCCGTTGAGCTGGGCCGCAGCGCGCCGGCCCCGGCCCCTTTAAGGCCGGGCCCCGCCCCCTGGCTCCCGCCCCCTCCCCTCCCCCAGCCCACCCCGGGTGCCCCGGCGGGTCCTACGGTGCGGCCCGCGGCGGTGAGCCTTGGAGCCTAGGGGGCGCGGGGCCGGGGCCCGCGAGACTCCGCTGCTGCGGCGGCCTTGCGGGGCGGGGGCGGGGCTGGGCCAGCGGGACCGGGGGGCCTGGGGCGCTGGGCCGGGACCGGTACGGCGCGGGAGGGGCTCAGGCGACGCGGGCCGGGATCGAGTCCCGCCGCGCACCCCGGACTTGGCGTGTGGGTCCCGGTGTACCGTCGGCGGCGCTCCCGCTCTCCCGTGTCCGGTCAGAGTCCCCGTCTAGTCGGGTTGATGACGCGTTACCCGTGCTCCCCGGGGGTCCAGGCCCCTGCGTCGGGCTGCTGTCGGCGGGTGGTGTCTGAGATGCAGCCGTGACAGCTGCGGAGGAACCCCCCCGGGCCGAAACCCCAAGCCGAGAGCAGGAGGATACAGACTCCCTTTTGGACTCGGGACACAGCCGGGGGGTGGGGGTGGCCAGCGGCAGGGCGGCCGGCCCCGGAGGCCTGGCCCGGTGTGGGACCGTCGTGGGCCCACCTGCTCTAGAGAGGGGCCGGAGGCGTGCGTTGGGAAAGTCTGGCTCTGGGACCACAGTTGTCATCTTCCGTCTGTCCATCAGGGAGCTGGTGGTCACCATGGCAATGCGGGAGCTGGTGGAGGGCGAATGTGGGGGTGCCAACCCGCTCATGAAGCTGGCCACCCACTTCACCCAGGACAAGGCCCTTCGGCAGGAGGGACTGAGGCCTGGCCCCTGGCCCCCAGGAGCCACAGCCGCGGAGACGGTGAGTGTCCTGGGGTGTGTGTGTGGGGGCCCATTTCATCAGCCCACCAGCTGCTGTCTCTGTTGTTACAAGAAATAGGTAGCAGTTCCGGCTCAGCGGCACTGGCGCGTGCATCTTTACACAGACAACTATTTAATAGACAAAGACGCCGGGGCTTTGTGAAGGCTCCTGACTTGCCTCAGGTCACCTAAGCAGGAGATAAGAGTTGGGCTCTACTCCGTGGCCTTCCTCACTGCATTTTGCCTCTTTTCTTCCTTTTGTAGGTTTCCAAGCCTTTGGGAGTAGGTTCTGAAGATGAGGTAAATAAAACAAGTTTCTTTTCTCTCTCTTTCTGGTCCATGGTATTTTTTTTTTTTTTTAACCTTTAAACAGTCCACTCATACTTCACTTTGAACTCTCTTCACCAAATGAGATTTCTTCTACTCTTTTTGGTTTCCAAATTTACAGATGAATTTTTTTTCTTTATTGTTTCCAGTTTCTGTTTTTCTTTCTGTCTGAAATCAGTACCCATCCAGTCGGCCCTGCCCCTTTGCTGAGGCCCCCCATCCTAATGGTTCATCTCACCATCTCTCTGTAATAGTTGGTGGCAGAATTCCTACAGGATCAGAATGCACCCCTTGTGTCCCGTGCACCTCAGACCTTCAAGATGGATGATCTCCTGGCAGAGATGCAGGAGATTGAACAGTCAAACTTTCGCCAGGCTCCTCAGAGAGGTGGGTTGAGGGCCCGTGAGACCCGTGTGTTCTGTGCACCGAGGCCAGAGGGCTCCCTTCTTTGGTTTTGCTGGCCTCAGCGGACTGAGGAGACAAAGGAGGTGGCATCCAGGAGTGATGGTGGAGGAGTGAGGGGTACTTGTTCTCTTTTTTCTTAGTTATCTCTTGTCTCTTTTCAGCCCCTGGTGTAGCAGACTTGGCCTTGTCTGAGAACTGGGCCCAGGAGTTTCTTGCTGCTGGGGATGCTGTGGACGTAGCACAGGATTATAATGAGACTGACTGGTCCCAAGAATTCATTGCCGAAGTTACAGGTGAGGCTTGTGGGAAAATCTGTACTAGCTGTTACGGAGTGTTGGAAAGTTCGGTACTGAAGTCTTAATTCCTCTTAGGGTCTAAGGTGATTTTGGCTGTAATGAGTTTTCTGGCTTCTTGATTCATTTCTGTAGGACGTTAGATGTGACTTCTTGTAGCAACGGTAGGGGATCAAAACATATTAAAGAGAAAACTGAGTTTGAATGAAAAAAAAATGAGAGAGGGGGAGGGGGGGCATGAGAACATGAGTGAGAGCTTAGGTCTGCCTCCTTATCAGAAACCTGACTGCTTCAGTCTAGTGCAGAGGAGCTAGAGATTAGATGGATGGCCCCAAAGAGAGAAATCGGCACTGTAATACCTAGAAGTCTGGTGTTCAGCCATCTTGAGTAGAATTGAGGTCTGGGAAAGTAGGATTGTGGGGTTCAGAAGCTGAAGTATAGCTAGGCCGTTTGTATATCTGTAGGTTTCTCATCTGTAGATTGAACAAATTGTGGATGGAAAATGTTTGGAAAACATTATGTCTGTACTAAAAATATACATACTTTTTGAGTTTTTAGACAGGGTCTCTTGTAGACCAGGCTATCCTCTAAATCCCTATGTAACTGAGATCTTCCTATCTTAGCCTCTTGAGTGCTGGGATTCCAGGTATAAACTATGGTGCCTGGCCATTGTGTGTGTGTGTATTCATTATTTCCTAATCTGTGTAATTACTATATACATAGCATTTATATTACATTGGGTATTATAAGTCATCTAGAGATGTTGAAATAATGGGAGGATGTGTGTGGGATATATGCAAATACATGATTTCATATAAGAGACTTGAATCTGCAGAATTTTGTGTCTGTACGAGTTTCAGGAACCATTCTTTTGTGGATAGTGAGGAGCGAATGGTCTTTGAGGGTGAAGATCATCTGTGATGATAAAATAACATTAGCTTCTGTATACTTACTGCGTTCTGAGCTCTGTGTTAGGTGCATTGAATATGCTGTTGATTTAAACTCCAGGAGAACCCAAGTTCTAACTATTGTTTTTAGAACCACTTTACAAATAGGAATACTGAGTTTTTGAGGTAGGTTTGGCTTTTTTTTTTTTTTTTTTAATAGAATAGCTTTTATTTATTCTTAGGCATTTTCGTAAACGTAAACAGTACATCTTGATCATATATAACCCCAACTCTCTGGAAGAACTCTCGACTCCCCCTCTACTCCCACTAGATACCCCAAACACGTCCTGCTTCCCTTTCGTGTCCTTTGCTCTTTTTTCTTTTTGTTAATAACGCTGCCGGTCAGATGTCACCTGGTCTTGTTGACTTGATCTTGTGCAGGTGACCACAGCTGAAATGAGTCCGTGGGTGCCATGGGCCTGTCATGTCCTGAGGACGGTGCTTCCCAGCACCCCACTCCACCTCTGCTTCCTGCCTCCTTCCCACCCTGTTCTGAGATGGTCCCTTGGCGAGGGGGATTAGGATAGATGTCCCACCGAGGGCTGAGTGATCCCTAGTCACTTATTCTCACTCAGCACTGTGTCGGTTCTGAGTCTCTGCCTTCCTTGCTGACCACTGCAGAGAGAAGCTTCTCTGGCCAGGGTTGGGGGCAGCACCAATCTGTGGCTGAGCACAAGTGTTTGGAAGGCAGGCAGTTTGACAAGGCAGTGTTTAGGTTTCTCCCTAGGGTGTTGTTGGGGTTTGACTGTGGACCGAGCTGTCCTTCTGTCCTGCCAGGCCTGTATTTTATGCTCTTTCTCTCTTGGCTGCACACTTAGTCGTAGCCTGATAGGTGTCTTTGGGGCATCGTCTGCTCACTGCCTCCTTGCGGATTGGTTTTTCTCCCCCACGCCTATCAGATTAGGGCAAAGGGGAAGGACAGAGTCTTCATTCAGCCTTCCTCTTCCTGATTGCTCACTGAGAGAAGCATTGTTTGCCTTTTCTACATTGAGAAATCCAAGGATGAGAAGAGATACGAATGGAGAAAGTTACAAAGATTCTAGCCTCTCAGGCGGTCACAGTGTCCTGAATGGTTTTTGAGCTAATGTCCTGATGGTTTTTGAGCTAATGGGACTTAGTGGGCTTCTCCTCTGACTGCTCCTTACACTCCTGAAGGTAGGGATTCCTCCTCACACAGGAGAAATGCCCCAGAACCCAACAACTAGTCTAAGCTGTTAGGTCATTTCACCCAGATTCTCTTTCCTAAAGTAAGATCGGCAGACAGTGTTCTAGGGTTTGCTATTAGTTCTAAGCACTCTCTGCTGGGCTGAGATTTGGAAACCTCTTACAAAGTGTCAGGAGGAGACATGATATCCAAACTCATGCCTGTTTGTACCCAGGTGCCATGCCTTTCGAACTATTATTCTAAAACCTCAATTTTAGAATACTCTCAAGTCTTCCCTGTGGAATTGCCTCAAGCCCAAATCTGAGCTATTCAATGACCCTCTGCTGGACAGAACCTTTCAGGTGTCCACACAAACCTTAACCTTAAGGCATACATCTTAGTATAGAGAGAATTCTGTTGGAATGGGTGGACATTAGTCATTTTTCATAATTTAAAACTAACAGACAACACCAAACAAAACAAAACACCAAACCGTTTGTGCAGCAAGCACAGTGTGAGCCCGATTTTATTATGATTAATTGCTTCCTGCCCGTGAAATCTCCCCGAACTCACCAGTGCGAGCAGCCTTAGAGAAACGTGTCAGACTTGCCCCACCTGTCTGGTTGTCTTTGGAGAGCTCATCTGTTTTGCACATTCATTTGCAACTATGCCTGCTTCACAGAGAGAGCCCGGATGTGGGTACCTGGGACTGTGATGTATGGAATTGGTCTCTGTAAGATCGTCCTGTTGTAGTAGGCCTTTAATAGTGAATGAATGAATGAATGAATGGAGATTTGGGAGCAAACGCTAAAACAAATTGATTTTCCAGGAATTCATATTTTATTTATTTCAAAGATTGATTATTATTTTCTGTCTTTTGCCTGAATGGTTGTCTGTCTTTTGCCTGAATGGTGCATCATATATATGCATTACCTGCAGAAACCAGAAAAGGGTGTCTAATCCCCCAGCACTGGAGTTTGAGACTGTTGTTAGCTGCCAAATGGGGCCTGGAAATCGAACCCAGGTCATCTGGAAGAATCCTTAAGTAAGCCAGTGCCTCTAACCACTGAGCCATCTCTGTAGCCCCAAAATCCATGTTTTAAAACATCTTTCTCAGTGTTTGTAGCTGATATATCAGGTATATAAGTTAACTATTGTTTTATGGATAGGTAGATTTAAGACAAAATACTATACTTTTTAAGGTCTTATTAATTATTTTTTTGGTGTTTGTGAGACAATAATCTCACTCTAGCCCTGGTGTCCCTCCAACTTGATTTTGTATGCCAGCCTGGCTCGAATTTGTGACTGTCTCTGCCGCCTGTTGGGATCATTGGCACTTGCCCTTACACATGGCTCGTTTTTTTTTTTTTTTTTTTTTTTTGAGAAAAGGTGTTACTATGTAGCCTAAGTTGTCTTTGAACTCATAGTTCTGCCTCTGTATCCCAAGTTCTGGAATTATAAGCATGCTTTGTAGCTTCTCTTTATCTTTTAAATTCCTATGTTTAATATTCTAGAATTATTCAAAAGGAACCTTGAAGGTCATCTTATTTTGGTTGTTTTTTATATGGAAAATTTTATAGTCTTATTGGTAATTGTGAATAAATAAATAAAAAGAAGACATACAAGAAAGTTCTGTGTTACTACCTCAGATTCTCCCAATGGTGATCAGGAGATCCACTCTGGTACAGTCTGTAGAGCTCATTGGTTTTCTTCAGGTTTGCATGCTACTGTCTGTGTGTGAATAGTTTTATACAACTTCATCAGATGGGTAGATTTGCATAAGCACCATCTCAGTCAAGAGCTAGTCCATCACCATACAAGACCCATCCCCCTTTTTTGGTCTGTCATACTACTGAAGAAGCCTCCATTGTGTTTTCTGGCCAGTCTGCACCTTGGGCTTACTCAGATCTGGAGATAAAACTCAGCCTACAGGTATTCTGAATTAGACAGACTCAGTTGACATACTGTGTGTATTACTCAGGGTTCTCTAGAGGAACAGAAACTTACAGAATACACACACACACACACACACACACACACACACACACACACATATATAGAAAGGGGATTTATTAGAGTGGCTATAGAATACACACACACACATATACATACACACATATAGAAAAGGGATTTAGTAGAGTGGCTACAGAATACACACACACACACACACACACACGCACACACACACACACACACACACACACACACAATTTGTTGTGTGTATAGAAAGGAGATTTAGTAGAGTGGCTTACAGGCTGTGGTCCATCTAGTCCAACAATGTCTATCAACAGGAGGTCCAAGAGTCCAGTAGTTGTTTAGTTCATGAGGTTAGATGTCTCAGCTGGTCTTCAGTATATGCCACAATTCCAAAGATGGAGGTTCTAATGCCAGTAAAGGAATGGGCTTGCCTGTGAGAAGGAGAGCAAACAAAGAGAGCAAGCTTCCTTCTTCCATGTCTGGAATAGACTAGACTTCCAGCCGTAATATACAGGCAGCCAGTAGAAGGTATGGCCCAGATTAAAGTTAGATCTTCCCATCTCAAAAGATCTAGATTAAAAGTAGGTCTTCCCACTTCAAATGATTTAATTAAGAAAAAGTCCCTCACAGGTGTACCCAGTGTCTTGGGTTTTAGTTAGTTCTAGATGTAGTCAAGATGACAACCAAGAATAGCCATCACAGTGTGTGAGGTTCATAGAGCAGCTATGAAATACAAGTTGTACTGTTACAGGAATTGTAGGAAGCAGTGGCAGAAGGTGGTTGGTGATAGCTGCTCTTCTCTGAAAAGAGGAGGAGGAGGAGCTATGGAATATAGGGAGCAACAGTCTCCATGATGTTAAGGTTTGCCCTCCCCAGACAGTCATGGTAGCAGCCCCCTTTTGTTACTGTGTTTTATTTTTGCAGAAACCCCTCTGAGCTGTCTGTTATTATCTGTTTTATAGATAAGTTAAAGTAACTACTCTGAAATTCACAGTGAATGATGTGTGGAGTTGAGGTTTGAATGTGGGTGACCCTAGGCTCACTCTGGAACCTACACTGTTTCCCACAGGGCTCTCACTGCTCAGAGGAGGGGGTTCAGAGTGGTTGACCTTTCAACTTGCAGCAGTTGTGCTCAGTGAGAAGTATGATGCAGACATGAAAGTGATGTCTAGATCGTTGGCTCTAACTCTGCTTACTTATTATATGTGACCTAAGACAATAATTTTCTCCCCTTTGGCCTTTATTGCTTCAATTTCAGCTGTGTCCAGATGGATCTGGTTTTCTGTAAGGATTTCTCAAAAAGACTGTGGAGCCAAATGTTGTTCATTTGGTTTTTTGTTTAAATCGAATTCCTTTGTTGGGACAGGTTCCCAGTGCTGGGAAATTCAGGGTCTTGAGAGCAGTATGTATGACCCAGAGCCAAACTGTGGTAGGTCATTGTTGTTATTACTGTTGTGAGGTGCTGAGGATTGAAATCATGCCCTTTCAGATGCTAGGCAGGAATTGAACACTGATGTGCATACCTAGTCCACAGAAATGGTTTGTGACTTTGTGGTCTCGGGATCACTAGAGTGAGAGTAAGGAGGAAATGGAGAGTGAGCAGGGAAGAGTGGTTCTTTTTCAACCAGGACTAAGGAGCAGGGAGGTGTTACTGAAACCTGTTTTGATATTAAACATTTGTTTTTCAATCTTCACATGTAAGCCACAGTCTAGTTATAGTAAGGGAAGAAAAAATGTTACCTACAGGACCTGAGATCTGGCCTGTAGTTGTTGAGGACCTTTGAAATTAAAACACTGGATCTGTAAACCCAAACACTTGCCAACTGTACTTTTTATTATGCTAATTTTGCATGACTTCCTCACAATTAGGTGTGTATATTCTGAGACCTTTGGTTCTTTTTTTTCTTTAAGATTTTGACATTATTTTCTCAGCTTTTGAGATTGCTTTGTTGAAATTATTCAGGCCAAGTCTTAGGTAAAGTGGAATGTACGTCAATACTAAGGGTGTGAGAAGCCTTCTCAGGGTTAAAACAGGGCAGTCAGGTCTTCCAGTTGGGGATTGGATTACCGTGTCAGCAACTGGGATGTAAAGATGGGAGACACAGAGTTGCAGGCCGAACGTAGGCTGCTGCCTTCTCTGCTACCTCGGCAACACTAATCTGCTCGCTGCTTGGTAGGCCAGAGTCCAAGGAGTTGAGAAACAGTTCAGCGCCCTCACCCAGTGTTTGTTCCCATGTTCATGGTGCCCTTTGTCCCTGGAGTTTCTAAGATAACTTGAGAGTTTGACTGAAAAACATGGCCTCTTAAATGAATCAAATGGCTCTTGCCTATTACCCCAGCTGCCACAGAAGATCTTGAGTTTAAGGTCAGCTTGGGCTACATAGTGAGACCCTATCTTAAAAAACCTCAAACAGCGAGAACACAGTGACAAGAGCCAGAACAGTGTTTATCCATGGGTGTAGGGGCCTGAGGCATCCTATGAGGATGCAAGCACCCTTGACTTCCGTGGGCAGGGGGGTAGCTGTGAGTGTTGTGGTGTGCCCAGGTTTGGCACATACTTTATTTATACTTCATATGTAGTTCCCGTAAGGAAGCCCGGATGCTCCCTACCTCTTACTGAGGACTGTGGACTTCAGGGAAAAGGATTTGGAAGGATGAGGAAGGGAAAAGGAAGAAAGAGGAGGGGGTTGGAAAGTAAAGGGTGTGTGTGTGGGGGGCGGGGGGGGGGCGGGGGGGGGGGCATGGTGGCCCTGACTTTTATCCTAGCCATAGGCAGGTGGATCTCTGTGAATTTGAGGCCAGCCTGGTCTACGTAGTGAGCTCCAGGACAACCAGGACTATATAGAGAGACATCCCAATACCTCTATTCCCCCCCAAAAGGAAGAGGGAGTTAATATGATCAAAACTCATTATATGGATGTGTGGAAATGGCATATTGAAGCCCCAACTTTGTACAACTGGTATACACTAATAAAGATTTTTAAAAAACCTTTAATTTTATTTTATGTGTATTTTTTTTCCCTACGTGTGTCTGTGCACTACTGTGTGCTTGGTTCCCTTAAGGTCAGAAGAGGACACGGGGTCTCCTGGAACTAAAATTACAGTCGGTTGTGAACTACCATGTGGGTTTGGGAATTGAACCCTGAGTCATCCCTCCACCGACCTTCCTTTAAAGATAGGCTCTTTCTCTAGCCTTCAACTTTCCAGCCTTCTGGTTCAGCCTTGGGAGTGCTGAATTCTTTCCTGATCCTCCTTAGGAGGTCTCCTGTTCCCAGCTCTCCATCAACTTCCCTTCAGCCCCCTGGGAATAGCTCAGCCACTGAAGAGGCTGTTAGGGTGGAGGAAGGACTCTCAGGAGTCCACAGGGTTCGGTTTGGTTTGGTTAAGTGGGTCAGTGAGTCTGTATTACCTTCTCTTTCTCTGACCTTACACTGAAGCCTTGATGAGTTCCACAGCTGCTCTTTCTTTGCAGACCCCTTGTCTGTGTCCCCTGCCCGATGGGCTGAGGAGTATCTGGAGCAGTCTGAGGAGAAGCTGTGGTTGGGAGAGCCGGAAGGAACATCTACCGCCGATCGATGGTAAATAAGTCCAGCGTCTTCCTTGGGTTGCCATGAAGAGAGTATAGTTTGGGCAGTTTTCCATCCTCCTCCATCCACATTCTCACCAGCTTGCAGTTTG
Source organism: Peromyscus maniculatus bairdii (assembly GCF_049852395.1). Taxonomy (NCBI): domain Eukaryota; kingdom Metazoa; phylum Chordata; class Mammalia; order Rodentia; family Cricetidae; genus Peromyscus; species Peromyscus maniculatus. Next base: position 146,675,142 of record NC_134854.1, on the reverse strand, counting down.
TTCTTTTCTACTTCATTTATTAACTAGTGTTATTGGTATTTCACTTATTGGTGAAATAAGTGATCCTAACTGTTCCATTCGGAAGTTGTAAGTGTCTTGATGGACCGTGTTCCCTTGAGCATGCTCTTCTCTTCTCCCTCCCTGCAGAGCTGTTTTGGGAAGGGAAAAAGTAAAAAGACTTTCCCACTTCCACTGAGATAGCCTTCTTTATCCTAACTTGGAGCTTGTAGCTCCTTAAGGTAGTGGGATAGCATTATTGTTCTTCTTCCAAGAATTCTGTTTGCTGTGAGCCAGGATTCGGAAGGAGCATGGGCAGTGGGGTGGATGACTTGATCTTTCTTCCTCGCCACAGGTACGATGAATATCATCCCGAGGAGGACCTGCAGCACACAGCCAGTGACTTTGTGTCCAAGGTGGATGACCCCAAACTGGCCAACTCTGAGGTGAGTAGCCTCCTGCCGCTGTGCTCAGCAGAGCTGCGCCTGAGGGCAGAAGCCTTCTTTCCCTCACCCCTCTGTGCTGTAAAGAGGGGAAGAGATTTTAGAACTGTCTCCCCTCTGGAGAACGAAGACTTTGGATCTGGCTGCATCTTCCCACTATTTCCCTCACTCCTTTATCACTAACCCTTTGTCTTTTCTGTGTCTTCTCAACTCTGCAGAGGCAGAAAGCCCCCTGTGTTTGATCTCTGTTGTTGTTTTTTTTTTTCAGGGTCTTTAGTGTTATCTTGATGCAGCTAGAGATGTTCAGGGAGGGGCGAGTGCAGGGTCTCCTTGGGCATAGTTGAGAGTGTGCACCTAGAAGTCCTGTCCCAAGGTGCCTATGTGTGTCTCTGTGCCCCAGTTCCTGAAATTCGTGCGGCAGATTGGCGAGGGGCAGGTGTCCCTGGAGTCCGCTGCAGGGTCGGGCCGAGCTCAGGCAGAACAGTGGGCAGCAGAGTTTATGCAGCAGCAGGTAGGACATTGTCGCTCGCTCCCCAGCCCACCTCAGACTGCTGCCTGAGGCCGGATCAGTGTGCAGTGGGAAGGGATCTTATAGACAGTTTGCCTTGTGGCAGGCATCTAGACCGTGAGTGGGTGGGGAAAGAGTCTGAGAGCGTCCAGGCTGGTGGTGGTTAGTGGGTTTTCCGTCACTCTGTGTTAATGGGAAGGAAGTTGGTGGAGGTGGCACTGATCCTCCTTTGTCACAGGACACCTCAGAGGCCTGGGTTGATCAGTTCACAAGACCAGGAAACAGCACGTCTGCCCTTGATGTGGAATTTGAACGAGCCAAATCAGCTATAGAGGTGAGAGCCGCTGGTGTGGACACAAGCGCTCCAGGACCATGCCTTCCCTCCATGGAGAGTATGGCTTTATTAGTGTCAGAGGCGATGGGCATTGTTTCATAGTGTACTGGGTCATCTGTGTCGGAACTGCGTAGGTGTGGGATGAGTGCTTTTTAAAAAATGCAGAGTCTAGCTGGGTGTGGTGGCGCACACCTTTAACCCCGGCACTCAGGAGGCAGAGGTAGGCAGATCTCTGAGTTTGAGGCCAGCCTGGGCTACAGAGTGGGTTCCAGGAAAGGCGCAAAGCTACACAGAGAAACCCTGTCTCGAAAAACCCAAACAACAAAAAACAAATTCTTGGACATCATTCCAGATTCCTGCAACAGAATCTGGGGGTAGGATCAGGGAATTTGCATTTTATAAAAGCTTCTCTGATGATTGCTGAATACATTGAAATTTAAGACCTATTGCCCTAGCGACTACATCTCAGTAGAGTGGAGAGTTGGGGGTGGTCACGAAGCACCTCCTTTCTCTATCTGCCTTCCCTTCCTTACAGTCTGATGTCGATTTCTGGGACAAGTTGCAGGCAGAGTTGGAGGAGATGGCAAAACGGGATGCTGAGGCACACCCCTGGCTTTCTGACTATGATGACCTCACATCTGCTTCCTATGACAAGGTAGGAGCCCTGGCTTTCCAGGTTCTAGAATTTGAAGAGTTTCCACGCGGCAGCTGTTATTGTGTTTGAGCCTCTTTCTATGAGAAGAAGTCTGATTGACACCTTGGCTCCTGCTATCCAGTAACTGAATGTGTATTATGTTCTTGAGACTACAAGGTTAGTAAGAATACCTTTGCAAATCACTCAGTGACAGAATGCCCACGAGGGAGGCTCACACACGATGCACTAAGAACAGAGGAGTAGCTAGCTCCTCTTTGGAGGTTGCACTGGTGTAACTAGAGTTTTCCTGCCTTGCCCACAGTCAGGACAAATCTTTGTCACCCGCCAGTCCCATAGCCACTCAGACCCAACCAAGTAAACACAGAGACTTACATTGCTTACAAACTGTATGGCCGTGGCAGGCTTCTTGCTAACTGTTCTTATAGCTTAGATTAATCTTTTTCCATAAATCTATACCTTGCCACGTGGCTCGTGGATTACTGGCATCTTCACATGCTGCTTGTCCTGGCGGTGGCTGGCAGTGACTCCTTCTGCCTTCCTGTTCTTTCTTTTCTCCTCTCTGTTAGTCCCACCTATACTTCCTGCCTGGCCACTGGCCAATTAGTGTTTTATTTATTGACCAATCAGAGCAACACATTTGCCATACAGAACATCCCACAGCACACTGGGACAATTTATCTGTTGCTGACCCTTTTGCTGGACAGTGGTAGTCGATGGATCATTCCTCTGTCCACACTGTGACATGTATTTTTTTAGTGCATGAGTTCAGACACCTGCCATCCCCCATCCCCCAAATATTGGGGATCAAACCAGGGGTGGTGTGTGCTAGGAACGACCAGCTCTCCCACTGAGCTACACCCTCAGCTCTCATTGAAGTTCTGATCTCTTCCTGTAGGAATCAGGCTCTTGTCCTGATTCAGGATTTCAAAGAATTACATTGAATCATTTAAACAGTAGGAAAATTTCCCAGTAGTCTGTGGTGAAGATGTTTGGATTTTGCATGTCGTGTGTGCTTTTGGCTTAGATGTTTGTGATTCTTCAGTAGTCTCGCTGTGAATTCACCTGCTTGTGAGTTGCAGGATCACTGGGGACGTGGCTGATGATTGAGTCTCTGAGTTGAGGCATGAGAGGGAAGGAAAAGGATTGCTTGGTTTTCACAGAGACAGAATAGGAACTGAGTAACACCTCTTTCTCACCACAGATGTGGAGGAGGAAGACCCAGATCCTGAGATGTGAAGCTGGGTGGTGGAGGTGATGTTGACGTAGGGAGCTGTGCAAAGTGGGAGACATCCAGGGGACTTTAGGGCTCAAGAGCCTCAGAAAAACTGACTGCCGAGAAATGGGACTGTGCTGACCCATCTGTTCTGGGCTTGCCCAAGAGTGGTTTGTGTGGTACATTGAGGGGCCGCTTACTTCTAGGGACCTCTCCTTGTTACTTTGCCACAGTATACATTCCTCTTACAGAATAACCTTACTGTCCCATTAATCATTTGATATATTGTTAACTTATAATTGACATTTCCATACATTTGATAGATGAAGACATAAGTCCTACTTTCATATGGGTAATATTTCCTCTTAGTGTTTATTACTTCGGTATTTATTCGGTATGATATGCTATGCAGAATAACTTTTTTGTTTTTTTTTTTTGTTTTTTGAGACAGGGTTTCACTGTGTAGCTTTGCTGCCTATCCTGGATCTCGCTCTGTAGACCAGGCTGGCCTTGAACTCCTGGCTCTGCCTCCTGAGTGCTGGGATTAAAGGCGTGCGCCACCACTACCTGGCTGCAGAATAACTTTTTAAGCTGAAAGCTTAATTTAGCACTTATTTTTCCCATATTTATGACATGCTGGGCCAAATATGCCTTTAAATTAAAAGCCTGAAAATATAATGAGGGAACCAGGTATGATGGTACACACCTGTAATCCTAGTACTTGAGAGGCTGAGGCAGGAGGACTATAAATTAGGCTAACTTGGGGTTAGTGAGATTGTGTTTCAAAATCTCAACATCTTACAAAAAAAAAAAACCTATAATTAAGTTATTAGATCCATGAACCCTATTTAAGTTAGTGATACCTTGAAATATTGCAAAACTAGGCTTCAAAATCCTTGTACTAATGCTTCACAACAGTGCTCCACCTTCTTATTCACTATTAGTGAAAAGTGAAGTTCTGTCTGTCCCTAAGCTAAGTTGTACTGAATTATACGGAATACTTGAACAGTGTGGGTGTGAGTTCATTGTCAAATAAACTCATGGGCCTTTTTGTGCTTTTTATTTGTTACTTATTTTTTTTGCATGTGTCTCTGGAGTACGTGTGTGCTGAGGCCAGATGTTAACATGGGTGTCTTCCTTATTGCTTCCCACTTTCCTGTCTGGGGCAGAGTCTCTCACTGGACCCAGAGCTCACTGACACAGCTCTCTTCTAGCTGGCCAGCTTGCCCTGTGGATCCCCTCTCTGAGTGGACCGCCATGCCTGCCTGGTTTTTATTGTGGAAGTTGAGGATCCAAGCTCTGGTCCTCCCGCTTGCCTGCAAGTGTGTTGTCCACTGAGCTGTCTCCTCATCCCTCTTTATACTTGTTTATAATTAAACATTTTTATTGATAACCCTTAGATTTTCCAGAGGCTACATACAACTGTAGCTTAAAAGGACGCTGTACACTGTTCCTAAGAGAGTTTCTGGGATGTAGAGACTCTCTGAAGCAGTGCTCTCTCCACAGTGTGATCCTGTGCGGTTTTAGAACAGCCCAAGGCAGGGGTCAGACACTATGTCTGGCTGGGCTAGAGCTTTCAGAATGCGAAGCAGTGCTCAGCTTTCTGTAGGCTGTGAAGCGTTCTTTCAGAGTATTCTTTTTCCATCTACGCACAGGGGACTAACAGTTAATTCCTCTTTGAGTAATTGATGAGACCTTAACAATGAAGGTAACGGGGTCGAGAGGAAACTCATGTTTGAAAAATGATGGCATCCGTTTGTCCCATTGTCTCCTAAAGACATGTGAGAACATTCATCACTGCTGACTGCTACACACAGGCATTGTACTTTAAGGAAGTCGCTACAGCCACCGCTAGTGAACAGTGTTTTAAGACCTTCAGTAAGGCTGTCAGTAGCTTTGAGGCATCAATTACTTTCATTAGGAAGTTATATGTGGTAACAATCTCTGTTTCCCACAGAGTGGCTTAAAGGATGGATGGATTGATGATGGGCAGCAGTTAAGGTTGAGTGTAGAATATTCTATTGAATTCAGATGGTCTAGAGTGTGAGTGGCCTGTGGAATAAATGGGTTTGCCACTCATTTGTAAATGCTTCAGTAGCTGAGAATTGCTTTAGTGTTTTTAAATGGCTGGAAGAAGTCGAAAGAGTAATACATTTTGTAATACCTAAAAATTTAAATCTAAATTTCAGTGTCCATGAGTAAAATTTGGTGGTGACTTAGCCATGCTCGTTGCTTACATACTGCACCTGGCTGATTCTGCCCTCCTGTGGTAGAGTTGGGTAGTTGCAGTAGGATCTGCAAGGTGTGAAGTATTTGTTGTCTGGTCATTCACTGAGAAGGCTGCAGTTGTTAATTGTCCTTGGTGGCCGATGACCCGTGGTTTAGAATGTAGTACGTCTGATTCTTTGTTTCACAGTGATAACCACACAGGAGACCTTGCCTTTATTTTGTACAGTTTACTGCTAAGTTCTCCATGTCTGTGCTGTGTTTGAAACGGTGTTTTTTTACCAAACTCTGTCTGGTGAGCCACATATGGTCTTCGTTCTTTTTTGTGATGGTAACTGTTTATTTCCCCCAAAGGAATATTTTACTTGTCCAAAGCCTTGTGGCTCACCATGACTTTGACCCTGCCTTGTTATTTTCCTACTTCATATCAAATGCCAGTTGGCAAAGCTTTTTAGATGGCACCATAACTTTCTCAGTTGAGAACGCCCCAGATGGAAGAGAGCAGTGTCTTGTAGAAGCATTCCCTGCCAGCCAGATTTTGGGGTCCAAGTTGTATTTAAAATCTAGAAGCCTGAAATGGTGACTTATATCTGTAATGCCAGCACTTGGAAGACGAGGCAAGAAGATAGCTGTGAGTTTGAGGCCAGCCGAGGCTACATAGCAAGACCCTGCCTCAAAATCAAACAAAGAAACAAACAAACTCAGTTATGGGGAATCAGTGAAGCACTTCTGATGTACCCAGCCAGTTTGTGCGGTCCCCTAAGTTGGGCAAGCCTTGCCTTGAAGGCGGAGCCTCTGACTCCCGTCACACCCACCTCATCCGCATCACACTAGGAGTAGGACACTGAAGAGAACTCTCACTGCGATCAACAGCTGCTGCTGAGAGGCATGCTCTGTCCAGGGGAGAGAAGGTTCGGATATGGAAATGTAGGCATGGGAAGACTTCCTCAAATAAGTTTATAATCCCGGCATGGACACTTACCGCCTCATCCCTCTTCTTAGCTACTGTAAATGGGAGACGGACGGCAGCCGAGCTGATGCCCACCTTTGTTTTGTCATGGATGGTCTTCATAGTTCTGAGACTTTGCTACACCTGTGTGGAAGGACGCCGCCTTCACCTTCCCCACCACGGTGGCCGTTCTTGTCCCAGCCCGGCTGCCCTGGCTGTCTGGATTCCCTCTTAGGAGTTCCTCCACTCCATTCCTCTCCTTCCAGGGGTACCAGTTTGAGGAAGAGAACCCCCTGCGTGACCACCCTCAGCCTTTTGAAGAGGGGATGCATCGACTTGAGGAGGGAGATCTGCCCAATGCTGTGTTGCTTTTTGAGGCTGCCGTGCAGCAGGATCCTAAGCACATGGAAGTGAGTGGGGCTGCGTCCAGGTCTGGGGGAGGCCCAAAGAGGCATGCAGATGGGGTGTGGTCTCCTCCGGGGCGCAGGTGAGATGGTGAGTGGGGGAAGCCAGTGGAGGAGAGGACGCAAAGTCAGTGATGGAATTGTCAACTTCTCTCTAGGCTTGGCAGTATCTGGGTACCACCCAGGCTGAGAATGAGCAAGAGCTCCTGGCTATCAGTGCCCTGCGGAGGTAAGTGCGCTGCTGTGATGGCAGGTAGATATAGGCTTCTGCAAGTAACCTTTAGCCTAAGAGGCACCAGAACCAGCTCCTTGTCTTTTCTGACCGCTAGCATACAATTGAACCTGCCATATTGTTCTGAGTCAACATGACTCAGTAATGGCTAGAAAAATGGGTGGAAGAGGCTTGATTCTGGTCAACTTAGATTAGGACATTTATTTATTATTTATTTATTTACATTTTATAAAATCTTTATTGACAAATAATTCATATAGTATACAGTTTGCCTCTTTGCACAATTTGATAGACTTTAGTCCAGCATCCTCATAGGCCCATGACACCATCACCTCTTTCTATTTTAGAACATCGCTCTCCTCAATTTCATACACACATATAATGTATGGTGATTACATTCCACCTTATTTTTTTTAAATGAACATAATATTTTCAGCTGTAACCATTTTTAAGTTCACAATTCAGTGACTTGAATTACATTCAAGATATTAATTACACTCATGATATTCATTAATTACACTCATGATATTCATTACATTTAATATTCCCTCAAAGGCCAGAGGAGCCTTGTCTATATTAGGCTGAGAGGCAGACGTGCGTTTCAAAGCTTGGCCGTGGACCCCTGGTGCCGAGGGCTGCTGGTGTCATTGGCAGATTTTCAGTCTGCTCGTCTTTGTCCCGTCAGGTGTCTGGAGCTAAAGCCAGACAACCGGACGGCGCTGATGGCTCTGGCTGTGAGCTTCACCAACGAATCCCTGCAGCGACAGGCCTGTGAGACCCTGCGAGACTGGCTGCGCTACTCACCAGCCTATGCCCACCTGGTGGCTCCTGGGGAAGAGGGGGCGAGCGGGGCAGGACTGGGGCCCAGCAAGCGTGTCTTGGGATCTCTGCTGTCTGAGTGAGTGCATGGGGTTCCTGGGATGAGGAGGGTGATGTGAGGCCGAGTAGGAACATGACCTTGATTTGGGGAGTTTCGGGATGCTGAGATCCAACGGTCTAGGAATGTAGGGGTTACTCAGGGTCAGCTCGAAGGAGGTCAGCATTCCGCCGTGCAGTGCTGTGATGAATCAAGGCAGATGGTGAGGTGGAATTGGGGTAAATGAGATGACTGACACATTGATGAGTCCTGGGAATGTGGTTGACTTTTGAAGGGATTGTGTGGAGGCTAGGAGTACAGATAGACCCATCTACCTACCTGTCTGCTTTTTCTTCTCCTTACCTAGCTCCCTGTTCCTTGAAGTGAAAGAACTCTTCCTGGCGGCTGTGCGTCTGGACCCTACCTCCATTGACCCTGATGTGCAGTGTGGCCTAGGAGTTCTCTTCAACCTGAGTGGGGAGTACGAGAAGGCTGTGGACTGTTTCACGGCCGCCCTCAGTGTTCGCCCCAATGTGAGCCTCCGGGAAAGAAGAGGCATTTGCACATGGGAGATTTCATGAAAGCCTTGGGAAGACTGGGAAATGAAAGGGGGTTCAGGGGAGAGCAGAAGTGTATGGACATGGGACAGGGGTTTGCATGGGGTGACCCGGTGAGCACACTGGGAGCTGCTGAGGGCAAGAGAGTGGGTTAGTAACCGACATTAACCCAACAGTAGTGAAGCAGGTGACAGGATGGGCAGAAGTTGATCCAGGCCGGGCTCATGTCCCAGGCCTCTCTCTCTGTCCCAGGACTATTTGCTGTGGAACAAACTTGGGGCCACCCTGGCCAACGGGAACCAGAGTGAAGAAGCCGTGGCTGCATACCGCAGAGCGCTTGAGCTACAGCCTGGCTATATCCGGTCTCGATATAACCTAGGCATCAGCTGCATCAACCTTGGGGCTCACCGGTGAGTATGGATTCCTTTGTGAGCAGATGAACCTTGTCTTCTTGGCTTTGCTTTCTAATGTTCTGACCCTCCCTCCCCATGTCCCATCTGCCTCATCCACTGTGCTTCTGCTCACTAGTTCTCATTCCTCTTCCCTACAGTGAGGCTGTGGAACACTTTCTGGAGGCCCTGAACATGCAGAGGAAGAGCCGGGGCCCTCGGGGTGAGGGGGGCGCCATGTCCGAGAACATCTGGAGTACCCTGCGATTGGCGTTGTCTATGTTAGGCCAGAGTGATGCCTATGGGGCAGCTGACGCTCGGGATCTGGGTGCCCTCCTAGCCATGTTTGGCCTGCCCCAGTGACAGTGGGATGGGCTGCCCTGTGAGTGTCTGCCTAGAGGGGCTCTCGCTCTGGGTGTGACTCCCTCTCCTTCAATGGGCCTACCAGGGGGTTGGGCTGATGACCACAAGCGGTACGACCTCTCAGGAGCTGCCTCCTCGATGTAGGGGTGCATAGTCTGTGTCCTAGGTCCTACATAATTGTAGGGAATGAGCTGTCTCTGTCCCTTGGTAATTCAAGGGCTGTATATCCAGCTACAGATCTCTTTCTGCTCATCATGCCCTTTCTTGGTGCTGCTTTTTGGGTAGGACCCAATGACATGGGGAAATTGTTGTCATCAGCTGCCATAATTTATGATAGGGTCTACCACATTTGTAAGTCTTTCCTTACCCTACTCCTACTGGGAATTGGTGGCAGTCCAGCTTCTTCAGGCAGTTGTGTGTAAGAGGTTCTCCTAAGCAGTTGTGTGCTGCTGTGTGAGATGGATGTTCGCAGTTGGCCTGTTAACTGCAGCGTTGATGCGGCTCCACAGAGCCGAGCTTGGGACAGGTGCTCACGGTTCTGTCGCTCGTGGGAGTGAGCTGGGATTCTCTGTGGATGGACACTGACCAGTGGATGCTCCTGTGGTCACTGGTGTCCTCAGGGCCGGGCTCATCACTGCAGGCTACGAGGGAGGGAGGCTCATTGGTGGAGTGAGCCCAGAGTCTGAGGTGGGACAGTAGGGGGTGTGGTCAGTACTGCAGTCCCCTCTTCTCCTTGAGAAGTAGGAACTGAACAAACTCTTGTAGCAAACTGCCTCAGATGTTGTATTCTTGCCAAATTCCCAACAAAGGGAGGGGTCAGAGTTACCATAAGCCTTCCTGAAACGTTTGTAGGGGACAGCACTGAAAAATCCCCTCCCCCACATTACCTCCACAAGGCGAAGATCAAGGGACACAGAGGGAGCAGCTGGATCCTTCTCCACTGTCCTGCGTGGGGACACACAGGCCCCACAAGTGACCGCTGAGCCTCTTGCCCTGTCTTCAGGAGCTAATGATCGGAGATGTTTTTTTTAAGCTGCCATGGTCCCCAAGGTTCCATCTTGAAATTTATTTTTCTTTGTATGCATATGTGTAAATGATTTAAAAATAAAACTGTAAAATATTTGTATGAAGAATAAATTGAGCTGATGTGGGCAGGATTCTGCTGCTGGCTGAAGTTGGGGTGATGGGAGGCTGGTCAGTGTTTGGTAGATTGATGTTCTCTGTCTTCTAGATTTGCACTGGCGTACTGATTACTTATCCATCCCTCCAGAATGGATATTATTGAGTGTCAGCAACCTACCATGGCTCAAAAGTGTTTTAACATTCACTTTTTTCCCTCCCTCCCTCCCTCCCTCCCTCCCTCCCTCCCTCCCTCCCTCCTTCCCTCCCTCCCTCCCTCCCTCCCTCCTTTCCTTCCCCCCTTTTCCTTTTTTTTTTTTAAACATTTGTGCTGCTGTTACGAAGGGAATTGTATGGTGCTGTGTAATCTTGAGTCTTTTTGTCTTTAGAGCTGTGGATTTCCTTCTGCTCTTAACCTAGCTGGAATTTAACCAGATGCTATACCCCGCCTGGTTGTGCAGGTCTGCATGGTTCTGGGGTGGGGATGCCATCACCATAGCCCATGTGTGTGGTGGACTGCAGTGTGCATTGTGAATTCTATATGGCTGTGGCCAGTGGACCTGCATGGGTGGCCACTTTTTCTTCCAGGTCTCCACCCGGCTCTCCTTTATGTGTCCCTTTACCTGCCTGCTCATTGGCTAGTGGTTGTCCTCAGGACTCCGTCTTTGTCCATCATTTTGAGGAGCCCTCATCTACACCTGTGGGTATGACTACTATATAATGCTGGTCCAGCCTACATCTCCACCCCAGGTCTCAGACACTTTATATACTATGCTTTTGTCCCCTGCATGAGGATATTTCCAGGCACTGTGGACTCAGTAAGTTCAAATTAGTTTCCTTCCAAAAATCTTTTGTGTTCTTGGAAATCTTAGGAGGAAACAGAGTAGATCTGCCCCTCTCTTGTTACCCCACAAGAACCTGTTAGCCCCCTAGTTCTGCAGGACTGGCCTGCTCCATGGCTCATGGAGGTCTTCTGGGATTTAGGCCTTAAATTTTTTTTTTTTTTAATTGAGTCTCATCGTCTTTTCAGGATTACCATGGAAACTTATTTTGTCTCCTCATTCACTCCTGAGCACTGGCGCTGATGCGGCACAGTGGCATGATATGGTGTCTGACTGCTGCCTGCACAGTTGTGGACACGGACACACACACACACACACACACACACACACACACACACACACACACACACACGTTTGCTCCACGCCTGCTGAGTGAGCAGTGTGCACTGGAAGTGTGTTAAAGAATCAAGAAATGCTGAATTGTGGAGGCGATGATTCCGTTCTTCCCTGTTTGGGGAGGATGGCTGAACTTCCTGGTCACTGAATCTTGTTCCCCCAAGGGAATGTGCCTTGAGTCAAGAGCACATGTAAGGGCTTATTTTTCCTCAGAGCAAAGCCTCAGTTTGAGCCACACTCACTCACTTTCTGAGCAGAAGGGAGAACCCCAGTCCCAGAGAGAGAATTCCACAGCCAGTGAGGTGCATGTGCGCAGGGCAGCCTCAGAGCTCCAGATGACATGCTATTGAGGTTCCTGGCAAGAGCTCTGTGCATGCAAGCGGTGGCTCTGGGGACCAAGGCTGTAGCTGGCCACAGAGTATGTGCAGGTAGTGAGGGCCTGATGCTGGGTACACAAGACAGCAGGGTGGGGACACAGACAGAAGGATGTGTTTGGAGTGAGTGGCCAGCCACTGTCTTGACCACTGCCGGTTTTACAGAGACACAGGCATCCAGGTGGACTGCTTTCTAATACTATTTTTTTTTTTTTTGTTTTTTGTTTTTGTTTTTTTCGAGACAGGGTTTCTCTGTGTAGCTTTGCGCCTTTCCTGGAATTCACTTGGTAGCCCAGGCTGGCCTTGAACTCAAAGAGATCCACCTGCCTCTCTAATACTAGTTTTTATCACACATAAATTTATCCCTAAACAATAACATGCTTAATTTTTAACGTATTTTTGAGAATTTCATACATAGATTTTGATCACACTCTTCCCTACTCCCAGCTCCTTCCAAATTCTCCCACCCACTTACCTATCCAGCTATTCAGAAAATGCAGTCAGAGGGTTCCAGGTAAGATGGTATATTAGAAGTTACCTGCCCATCTTCCAGAGGTTACCTGAGCCTTATGGGTAGAGATTGATACAGACGGTCCATTGAGGGCTGGCCACCTCGATAGCTACTTATCCTCAGCGCTTTGATCAGTTCTGAGTCTCTGCCTTACCTCTGACCACTGCAGAGAGAAGCTTCTCCAGCCAAGGTTGAGGGCAGCACCAATCTATGGGCATAAGCATAAATATTCAGGAGGTGTTTGACAGCATGTCCATTTAGCAAAGCAACAGTAATGGATCCTTATAAGACCCTATGACCTCCAGACTTGTGGGCTTTTGACCAGCCTGAATTCCTTCTTGTAGAACAGGCCTCAAAAACAATCCAAAACACCAGGCGGTGGTGGCGCACACCTCTGATCCCAGCACTTGGGAGACAGAGGCAGGTGGATCTTTGTGAGTTCGAGGCCAGCCTGGTCTACAGAGCAAGTTCCAGGACAGCCAAGGCTCTTACACAGTGAAACTCTGCCTCAAAAAGCAAACAAACAAACAAAACTACAAAACCCACTCCCAAACAAACAAACAAACAAAAAACAAACAAGAAAGCAAACAGCAAAAAACAACAAAACCGTAAAAAACCCCAAAGCTGTTGGTTATCCCTATAATCTCCATGCCACGATTATTGCACCAGTGTGCACATCCTGCCTAGCAGGCTGGTACTGAAGCATTCAGGAATGGCTGCAGAGATACTACCTTTTTTACTCTCTGAGTGGCCTGCATAGCATCTTCCAGCCCTATTACATATATTTTCGAAAGTTTCAAAGCATTTTCACATGAAATCGGTTTTTTTTTTTTTTTTTGGTTTTTCGAGACAGGGTTTCTCTGTGTAGCTTTGCGCCTTTCCTGGAACTCGCTTTGGAGACCAGGTTGGCCTCGAACTCACAGAGATCCACCTGCCTCTGCCTCCCGAGTGCTGGGATTAAAGGCGTGCGCCACCACCGCCCGGCTGAAATCGGTTTTTATTCTGGAAATTTTTTTTTTTTTTTTTTTTTTTTTTTTTTTTTTTTTTGGTTTTTTGAGACAGGGTTTCTCTGTGTAGCTTTGCGCCTTTCCTGGAGCTCACTTGGTAGCCCAGGCTGGCCTCGAACTCACAAAGATCCGCCTGCCTCTGCCTCCCGAGTGCTGGGATTAAAGGCGTGCGCCACCACCGCCCGGCTTATTCTGGAAATTTTTACAATTAAATTTTTAATTTAAAAATTATCTTGGACACTAGACATTGTAGGCAGTCTTGCATTTAAAAAAAAAAAAGAAAAAGAAAGTGAAATCATAGACAATCCCACAACTCATGCATCGTCTCAGGATAAAACACCTAAACAGCTGGTATTTCTGGTGGCTCGCAGCGTTTGGCCTGTTCTGACCTATACTTTAGCTGAAGTGTGCCAAGCCATCTGGGAACTAAATTCCCAAACTGGAAATAAGAATTCCCAATCCTTCCTGAATAGCTAGAAAATGTCACAAGTAAACTTTGTCTTAAGTTGACATTTCTTTGTAACTTGATAAAAATATGCATGTGGGGGAGGGGCTTATAAGACCCCACTCGGAGCTCTTAGAAGTTAATGTTTGCTGGGGGAGGGGAGTCATTTCCCTCAGGGGTGGAGCCTCTGGCAAGTGCTCAAGTGTCAGGAAATAAGTGTGGTCCAGGAGAGCAACCCTAACTGAACTCACTGGGCCCCCCAAACCTCAAACAAACAATAAAGGACATGAGAACAGGGGAGGGGCTTATTGGGAAGGAAGAGTCACTATGATTGGGATGGATAAGGGCACCTAGATTATACATGTGTAAAATTGCCGAATAATAACAAATAATCTTAAAATTCTAGAAAATAACATCACTTCAAGAGGAAGAGTACCTACTTCTCTTCAATGTTTGACCACACAGGTTTCACTCTTCAAAAAACTTTTGCCACTAACACCTTGAAGCATCTAGTAGGCAGCGTTAAAACTATCAATCATTCCTACTACACAATGTGATTTTTTTTTGAGGTTTGCTAGTCATCCCAGACTAGTTTTGAACTCATGAGACTCTTGCCTCAATTCCCTTGAGTGCTGGGATCACAAGAATACAGCACAACACCTGGGTACTTTTGATGAATCAGAAAGTGTCCTAAGTTGTTTGGATTGTGTTACAAGTGAGTCAGACAACTTTCAACACTCAAAAGGAAGTGAGCACCAACACTCTTTGGCGTGGGAGCCACCGTGGCACATTTTAGTGGTGGTGGCATCATCATCCTCACCATCATTAACACCATCATCATCATCACTGTTGTACCCAGAGTCCCCTAAAGACCACCAAGAGACCGAATCCAATGCAAAAGCAAAGAGCCTTTGTATTGTTATGAGTTAACTCTGGACTCTCTGTCTAACGCAGCAGCAGAGCAGGAGAGACCCTGCGTAGCAATGGGGCAGGGTTTTTAAAGCAAAGGAGGCTTGGGGTCTCAGACTACATAGGAACAGACTCAGGATTGGTTTATGCGAGTGGCAATCATGTTAGTAACTTTTAATTGGCTGGGGTTAGTTGGGGGTTACAGTCACCATTTTTGGGCAGGCCGGAACAAGGCCCAGGCTTTGTCTGTGAGCTGCCATGGAAGCTGGCTGGCCTAGCACGTACTGATTGTGGGGGCTGACTCAGGGGCCCAAGCTCTGTCCTTGACCCATGCATGTAGCTCTAAGTTGGTGAGGGGTCCCAGACAGTAAACAACTGGCTGAACCTTGAGCGGTCAGATTACAGGCAGCAAGGGAGCTACTGCCAGGACTATGTCTTTTGTTCATGGCCCTCCTAGAAACTGCTGCTCAAGTCTCAGGAAACTGAAATTGAGGCCTGATCTCTGAGAGAAGACTGAGCAGCCTGTTATGGCATCTGCCTGGTCCTTTCAATCACCACTACTACCATCACCAGCAATCATCATCATCATCATCATCATCATCATCATCATCATCATCATCGATACCACCCCCCCCACCACCCCACCGCCACCCTCAATCACAATCATCATTATTCACTTCTTATTCCTCATCTTCATTAGCAAATTTGAGTCACATTTTAGTGTGAAATGAGAATCATCTCAGTTTCTTCGAGAATTAGGCACCAGTGGAACAGAAAACAACCATGTTGCAATAAGAGGAAGGAGAGCACATCCGTGCAGAGGTCCTGTTTGGAACGGCCTACCCTAGATCAACAGCAGATGTCACCAAAGGACCTTAAGATCAGCTAAGAGACTTGGTGCTGTTGTTATTAGAGCCCGATTTCTGCTTCATCTCCCAAAGACTCTTCTGGTATGAAGTTCTGGTTAAGAACACAGTCTCAGGTGTGTAGCTGGGCATAGTGTGTGAACAAGTCATACTTTTTGAGGTTATTGTGAATGGGAGTTTGTTCAATGATAACTTTCTCAGCTTGTTGGTATATAGAAAAGCTACTGGCTTTTTCTTTCTTGTCTTTCTTTCTTTCTTTCTTTCTTTCTTTCTTTCTTTCTTTCTTTCTTTCTTTCTTTCTTCTTTCTTTCTTTTTCTTTTTTTGACTACTGGTTTTTCTAAGTTGATTTTGTTGGCCATTCCTAGAAATTTTCTGGTGAACTTTTGGGATCTCATATATATATATATCATCAGTAAATGGGAGTAATTTGATTTCTTTTCCTGTTTGTATCCCTTTAATGTCTGACATCAAGAGATGCTCTGGGCTAAGTTTCTGTGCTGTACATAGTCTTTCGGTGTTCATCCCTGGCTTTAGGGAAGATGTGTTTCCATAACTGTGTTCTTAGCTCTCTGGGGCTGGGTAGTATATACTATTCTGTATGTCATCAAGCATCAGTCTTATTGATGAAAATAGTCAGCTCTTGAGTTACCAGGTCTGAAAGTCTGTGACTTTTGCAAGAGAACTTTTAATTTCAATTATAGGCTCACAGGGTAGTGAAAAAATGGTACAAAGAGTGCTTTATGAATGTATGCTCTTTCTTCCACAGAGCTACATTGAATATAGCTGTGACGTAATCAAATGAGGGAGTTAGCACTGGCCTGTCACTGTTAACTAAACTGTAGACCTAATACCATTTTCACTTGCTTTAAATAGCCTTTGTGTCTCTGTGTGCTTGCATATGCATGCATACAATCACTATTGGTTTGTTTTCTCTCCCATTTAGATTGTTTTAGTCAATCATCTGAATCTAAGCAGCATAGAATGAATACTATTCTTTATTTCCATATTCTGCCCCAACCCTCTTATCTCCTCCAACTAAAAACTTATTCTCCACCTCCACAGTGTTGCTGTCTCAAAAATTTTATATAAATGAAATTGCATCATATGTAATCTTTCAAAGCAGACCTTTTTTGTTAATACAATAATCTTGAGGCCTGCCTAGATTCTTGTATGTATCAGTAGTTATTTCTTTTCATTTCTGGGTAGTATTCCATTGTATGAAATAAAATTGCTAAGGGTATTTGTGTACCGGCATTTTATGAATGTTGTTCCCCCACCACCCCCAGGACTAAGGTTTAGGAGAAGACAGGGCTCTGTGTGCCTGTTCCCTGAGCAGTTTCTGATCACTTCTTGACTCTAGGTCTCTGTAGTAAGCTCCCTGGAGAGGCCCATGAAGATGAGATTGTGAGTGGATGTGAAGTCCCCAGGGTCTCAAGTCCTCGGCATTTCTAAACTGATAAGTAATTCTGTATCTGTAGGATTTCATTAGAATGCCATCATAGGGGCTGGTTTCTCTGTGGACCACCCATGTGGGCATTAGGATTACTTGACTGTCTTGTGAATCCAGCTGGAGGGATGAGAAAAGAGGAAGATGTGCATTTGGAGCTTGTCCAACTCCTAAGTCACCAGATGAGGAACATGGCCCTTCAGCTCAGGGCACAGGCAGATGTCATCACTTCTGGGATGGGCAGAGAACCAAACAAACTTAAGTCTTGCTTCCCAGATATAAACAAAGGCCATTGCTCTACCTCTAGACTAGGTGCAAGAAGTCATACTGAACCCAGGAACCAATGCTAGTACCAAGCAAAGTCTTCTGACCACAGAGAAAGAAGCACAAAACAGCTGTGTAGATCAACCACAGGCACACTGCCTGGCCCAGCAACTTTGAAAAGAAATGCAGTTTCTGCAGAGTTCAGGACTGTCCACAGTTTTAGGCATCTGCCACAAGTTAGGAGTCAGTAACAGAGGTCTGAGCTGTGGAAACTAAATAACACACCCAGAAACAATGAACCTAATAAATTGGATGTTAAATTAGGAACTATTTAGAGATCAATGCAGATGGAACCACAGCATCCCGAAGCCATGGGACGCAATGGAAGCAGAGTTGAGAGGATTTTAACTATTCATGTGTATATTAGGGCACCTCCCCCATGGAATCTCAAATCAACAGTGTAACTGCAGGTTTGGGGTGACTAGGAATTGAAGAGCCAACTAGCACAGAGACAGAAATAATAGCATAGAGCAAAGATAAAGACACTATGAATAGAGAAAGGAAAAGGAAAGCTGTAGGAAACTGAAAACAAGCTTGTTTTGTTTTAAGGGTCCACAGACCTGATGGATCTCTAGCTAGTTGAAGGCGACGGTTGATCTTCATCGTCAACCTGACGGGGTTTGGAGTCACCTAGGAGACACATTTCTGGGCATGTCTGTGGAGGTGTCTCTAGAGAGGTTTGACTCACTGTGAATGTGAGCAGAACCATTCCAAGTACTGGCGTCCCAGACGGAACGAAACAGACAAAAGAGGTCAGCTGAGCACCAATTTCTCGTGCCTTTTGTTTGCTGGTCTCCCTAGGTTTGATAAGCACACACTGCTGTGACACCCTTCCACACTTCCACACTTCTGTGATGTTGTCTTCTAATTCTTTCTCTTCATCTTCCTAGTCGACTGACATTCCAACCATTTGTCTTCAGTGATATCTGTCCAACTTTTAAAGTGTTCGCTTTAACACACTGGTAATGCGTGGACTTCCTTGCCGTGAGTATGAACACAGCAAGTAGCCTAGATTGTGGGCAGCTACTTTGGAAGTACAGAACAGATGATGAAATGAATTAGAAGATAAAGATCTTGACCCTGTCTACCCTGTCTACCCCTTTGCTTTTATTCTTTGCAGTCTCTTGCTAGGCCAAAGCCCTTCACCAGTCCCTGCCCTACTGTCTGCCATGCATCGAGGTCCACTGAGGCTCCGGTCAACTTCAAGAAGGTGCTCACAGGGATGCAGTCAGTTCCTCCCTCACAGGGATGCTCCTGACGATCTCTTCACAGTTGATTTTGGCTCTAGTGAGTTTACCGTTTTGGTGGGAATAGGAAACTGGCTTAGAAAACAAACTATCCCAGTTAGGAAGACATATTTGAGAACGCAATACCTGAAGTCATCTTTTTGTTTGTTTGCTTTTTTGATACAGGGTCTCATTATGTAGCATTGACAGGCCTGAAACTTACTATGTAGAGCACTCTGGCCTCGAACTCGTGGAGATCCACCTGTCTTTGCCTCCCAGTGTTAGGGTTAAAGGTGTGCACTACCACACCCAATTGTAATAATTTTTGAGTTGTTATATGAAATGTAATTATAGATACATGCAATTGAGATTTCCTACATCCAGTGCCCCTTTACCTCTGTGGCGGGTCAGCAGTGAGCCTGCCAGCTTAGGAAATTCTGCAGACACTAAGTCTTTCGGAGAAATTTAGGATTACATGGTATACTCCCCTGCCAAGTGCCGACCAGCAAGGCCTCCTCTCCACTATGCTTATTGGGCAGCACCCAAGAGGCAGGGCGCTTTCCTGTTCGTCGACACAGCCGTTCTCACTCAACTGCTGTGGTTTCTAAGAGGAAGGAAAAGTTGGCTACACCCAAAGAAGTGGCAGCGGTTGCCTTTGTATTCAGGAAAAAGCGAGCATCTGTGGCAGTTAGCGTGGACACTGTGTACTGTGTTACAGCCAGGCCGTGCCTAACTGTGGCAGTTAGCATGGACACCGTGTACTGTGTTACAGCCAGGCCGTGCCTAATTGTGGCAGTTAGTGTGGACACCGTGTACTGTGCCGCGGCAGGCCAGCCCAATGCCTAATTACTAGAGTTTGGATTATAGTCTAGGAGTAAGTTGGCTGTGGACAGGTTCCTGTTCTGAACTGCAAACCCTACGGTTTATGTGCGAAAACTGCCCTGTTGTTCTGCAGAAAGCTTGGCAGTCCCTGCTGGAGCCAAGTCCAGGCTGGACTCCAACAGGCAGAATGAATGCACAGACCCTGTTTAGTGGGGTCAGCCAGAGGATGAGATACCTACCTCACATAGGAGAAATATTGGGCAATCAGTGACTGGAGAAAGCATAATTTTTTTTTTTTAACCTATGAACAAAGCGTAAGATCAGGAGTAGGGCAGAATTCTACTTTGCCCCTGTGGGAGGAGGGCCTTAATTGGCCTCCCCTCTGGTCACCTCTGTACATCCATGGCTGGAAAGTCAGTTTGAAGAAGACTGACCGGAAAGTCTTTTCAAAACTTGTAAAAGGGGGAAAAATGAGGAAAGGCTCTAGAGAGACTGTGCTCCGCGTGCGGGCCACAGAGCGAGAGGAGAAGGGCACAGAGAGATTCATTCTGGGCCGGGAGGGGCGGGGCCAGCGGGATAGCAAGGTTAGGCATGCTAACAGTTACATCCTGCCCCAGGCTGTGTTCTGTCATGTCTTCGTCTATTAAATTCAAGTTACTGGAAAATATCCAATAAAAGATGTAATATATGAGAGCACAGCACATGTTTGGCATGTTTGAGAGACTTGGAACTCATCTGGACCCAACATCTCCCTGTGTCTGAGCACAGGCCACTCACCAGGGCTTCAGAAGCGAAGACAAAGATGAGCCCTGGTGGCTGCATTACCATCTATGAAATCTATGAAATCACATCCTTAGCTGTTCACAAAGAGCTTCAATTACAGAGACCTGTTGAGTAGGACCAAAGTGTTTATTATTGGAGAACTTATGTAACAAAGGGGCCACAGTGCACCATGGCCTTATCTGGATACCACCGTGGCCGTCTCTGGACCTCTAGCCTGGACCATCGTGTAGCTTGTTTTAGTACAGGCACACCGATTCATCCATCGAGAGCGTCGAGTCTCTGAAGTCAGCAATATGAATTCTGGAGTCCTCCATTCCCTCCTCCAGGAGTTTCACCTTTCCCTGATGGTCCTCTGAGCAGTGTGAAAAACAACCAGAGATAGCCAGTTTAGGGCTGCGTTATATTTAATAAGACCAAGCTGTCAGATAGTCTCACGGAGCCATGAAATTCATGGGCAAGGCAAAGCAGTATGCCTAGGTCACCAGGCTGGTGTCTAGAGAACATGAAATGCACAGGAAAGAAAAACTGTTTAAAGGGGTCCCAGGTCCCAGGGCATATTCCAGATCTACCCTGAAAATTGTAATGAGTTCAGAACAGGGATCCCCATTTCCCTCTTCGATTAGGGGCCTGTACATTATGTAACTAGGCCTACTTTGGATCTTAACAGAACTAGGGGGTGATTCTCCAACTCCAAAGCCTGCTTCACGAAAACCCACACTTCTCAGAGCATTCCTAATATATTGTAACTCTAGAGTATCAAAATTTGAGCAGGTCAGTGTCAGTGGTGTCTTTTAAACTGCATTTCTCTATTTTTCTTTCATCTGAATGAGCCCCAAACACCTTGTCATAACCCATGTGACTGTTGTAACAGGAAACCACAAACTCCAATGTTTTTACATCCTCTCTCAAATCGCCCAGAAGCAACAAAGATAATGTGGGAAGGGAATCTTGGCTGAAACAGGAAGTGATGAATATGCCCAAATCTTGTTTTTAAAGGAAGGATTGACACTGAAGAGCTCAAATATATCTCTCCAGGAGCAGGACTAGGAATAAATAATAGGTAACAGGAACAAGTACTTCTAGAGGCCGACCTCCCTTTAACCTGTCTTTGGCATATGGAAGCCCAAGACAGGACTAAAAAAGAGAGTCTCTTGTTCAAAACAGTTCAGATTTTCAACACAAAAATGCCATGCTGCCACTAAGTCCCATTCCCTGGACAGCAATCTTGGGCATACCCAGATCATGCACTCCACAGAATAAAGCCTTGGAAGAACTGTAGGCCAGGTAAGCCCTTCGTTTCTGTAAGTGTATTCTAGGTCCACTTAGAATAGACAAGTTTCCTAGGTGAGAAGCAAGGGGATGGGATAGATCTGTTCCTAGGAACCGGGTTAGAGTCATCCTGAAGGTAACAGTCTTCTTTTGTGGCCTTGAGAAAGTTCTGGATTACCTACTTCATGAGGCTGTGCAAACTCTACAGTCCCTTCAAACACAGACAGCCCCAGAGCCTGAACTTGAGAGTGTTCTGGGTAATTGTTGATTGTATCAACTTAAAAATTTTATTACATTACTCTCTTCAAACAAAATGTTTCAGCAAAAGAATATTTTGCCATTGTCTGTTACCTTTTAGGTTTTCAACACTTTTTTTTTGTTAAAGCAGATGTTGCAGTTTGGGAAATACTGTCACAATATTTAAATCTTAATATATATCTGAGATTGTTAGAACAGCTGTGGACAGGGTTCACAAGGCTGTCACAGAAGTGTCAGAGCAAAAAAGCAGAGTCTAAAATAGGCAAACTATCATTCTGTTTCTTTCTGGGTGGTCCCCCAAGGTCAGACCTCTCTCCGATGACCAAGACCACAGTTTCTCAAAGCCCCATTCCCTTGATTTTTCTTCTATACAAAGCCTGTCCTTCCTTGACATCTGTCCCGGAGGGCAGACTCTCTTCTGCACTGCATAGGTGGTCTCTCAAGCAACTTTGTCACCACATTGTTTGGTGTACAGTGGCAGCTGGTGACAGAGCCATCTGCCAGGGAAGGAACAGTCTAAAGATCGACATGAACAGTGTCACATGCATATATGCAGAGGAGATAAGGGCCAGAGTAGAATTTCAGCCTCGATATTCTTCCTTTCATAAAATAAAGATGCAGCGCCTCCTGGGTCTCATGGCGTTGGCATCTTCAGAACATGGAGATAGCCGAGGTTTCGAAGTGGGACTCAGGAGTGTGCTATGTAGACACCACACACCTCAATGTTGAAACCCCCTTAGGTGGTGATTACAGACATCAGGCTACGTCAAGGAGGGCGAGGGAGGGACCTCCATCTGATCCCTGCTCTCTCTCTTCCTACTCTCATGGCCCCCATGGGTAACATTCACATGTGCTCATGACTGAGACCAAAGTTGAGTGAGAAAAATCAATATTCTGAAACATCTTTACATAGATCCTCCCCTGAAGTCTCTGGGGGAGCATCTCTCAGATAACCAGATCCCCTCCACCTTCGTGGTTCATGAGTATCCCCAAATCCCTGGTTTAGTTTTAGCCACAGTTCAGTCCTCATCTACCTTAGTTCTTGGCTCTGTGACCTCACTGGCCTTACTGCCATCATAAATGACACCATGTCGCCTTGGCACTTCAAATCCAAAGTCACGTGGTCTGAGAGTTTAGAGAACAGGTGTCATCATCCAGAGAATACAGTGAGGACAGGATGTAGATTCAACATCCCAAGTATTGGCACCTCCAAGCCCCTGCCCACAGCTTTTGGCATTCCAGGCTCCTGGTGTTTCCTAGAGTTACCTCGGCACTTTGGCTTCTTTCTGCATTGATGAATCAGCAAGAGGAGGAGACAAAAGAGGAAGCAAGGTCCCAGGCTGAAACCCAGGATACTTGTCACAAAGAAGATCCCAGGCCCAGGGTTTGAATGGACTTCTGGAAGGAACATATTTTGAATATGGGGATGACAAGGAGGATCCTGTCTCTACTGATGATGCCTGTGGGTATTCAGGGTGATGAAGTCACAGCTTCAGGCACAATGGGAGATTGTGAGAGCCTGGTAGCCTCCTTGAAGGAAACAGGTCACTGGGCCTTAGAAGGCTAAATTTGTTCCTGGCCCCTTCTCTGTCTGTGTTTCCTTGGTAACCATGAGACAAACAGCTTCCTGAGGCACATCCCCCATGCTCTTCATGCCTCTCCACAAGTGCAAACACAATGAGACCAGCTGGTTATGAGCTGAAGCTCCAGAATTCGCGAAACCAAACAAATCTCTCCTTAAGTCATTCATCTCAAGTATCCAGTCACACCCAGTAGGGCAGGCTCCCATTTCACCTAGTACTGAAATGTGTCTGCTCCAAACAAGCATTTTTGAAGGGATGTCTTTGCACCTCTCTCATACATCAAGCTTGCCAAAGCAAATCACAGAGAGCTACCACAGCAGAAGTGTTTTCTCTCACAGTTAAAGAGGCTAAGGGGCCTGAGGAGATGGCTCAGTGGATGAGAGTGTTCACACTGCAAGCGTGAAGACCGGATTTCTAATCCCCAGAACCCACATAAGGAGCTGGCACAGCTGCTCATGCCTTTGGCCCGAGCATTGGGAGGCAGGGACAGAGATTCTGAAAGTTTGCTGGACAGGCAGCCTGGCTGGAATTGGTGAGCTTCTGGTTCAGTGACAGAGCCTGTCTCAAGTCCATAGGACAGAGAACGATAGCCTTGGCATCTTACTCTGGCTTCCACATGTGTCCACAAAGCAGCAGTTGTAAACTTACAAGTGTGTATCCCCTGCCCCCACATCCCACACAGCCTCACACAGTCCTGAATCATGGTGTCAGTATGCCACATTCCCTCCTGATGTCTACAGAAGGATACTTCGTGCCTCTTTCCAGCTTCCAGCATTCCCAGTGCTGTCCAGCAATTCTGGGCTAGTTTTGGCTTATGGAAACATTATTCTGTGTCTGCCTCCATCTTCACACGGCATCTTCCTTTGTGCAGAACTTGCCTTCACACGGTGTTCCTCTCTCTAACTCTCCTCCCCTTGTAAGACTGTGATTCATTGGACGATAGTTTACCCTTATCTATTATGACCTCACTTTTTACAGCTATCAAGATGCTGTTTCCAAATGAGGCCACAATCTGTAGTTCCAGATGACAGGGATTTTCTGGGGCACATGATCAAACCTAATACATATTTTTGAGATGCCAATGAGTAATTGTCACTTACAGAACTTCAATCCCTAGGGCCGATGTCTCCACTAACCAGATCATTTCATTCTCACACCCTCTTCACCCTGATTGTCTCACCATGAAAGTAGCACAGGACTACATAGTGTAGCATAGCATAGCATAGCATAGCATAGCACAGCACAGCACAGCACAGCATAGCATAGCATAGCATAGCATAGCATAGCATAGCATAGCACAGCATAGTATAGCATAGCACAGGACTACATAGCATGGCATGGCATGGCATGGCATGGCATGGCATGGCATAGCATAGCATAGCATAGCACAGCACAGCACAGCATAGCGTAGCATAGCATAGCATGGCATGGCATGGCATGGCATGGCATGGCATGGCATAGCATAGCATAGCATAGCATAGCGTAGTGTAGCATAGGATAGGATAGGATAGCATAGCATAGCATAGCACAGCATAGCACAGCACAGCACAGAACAGCATAGCATAGCGACTCCTTGCCACTTCACTGAACTTTGCCCAGCCAGATGTTCTCATCCCAAGACAGGCTCAGCCTCCTTAGATAGCCAGAGTAGAAATATACACAGAAAGTACAAAAAACAAGGCACTCCTTTAGTCATCCATGAATACAGAAATCTTGGAAGCATCATAAATGACATAATCTAAGTGAATTATGTTCATATTTTCTTTTATCCCCAGTACAATTGGTACCAGGAGCCTTGGATCTGCAGCAATCCGTGCTTAGAGTGGATGTTCTCAGAAAGCTGTAACTGAGGTGACCGGATTCATCCTGAGTGTGAGCAATACTACTTCACAGGACAGGGTCCCAGACTTAATAAGAAGTGAAAAGGCAAAGGCTGGCTTAGCATGAGCATTTCCCTTCTCTACTTCCTGGTCGGCACTACTGACCAAGCTATTCCTTCTGCGTTACCTTCCCCACCTCGGTAGACTGTATTCCTCCAAACTGCGAGCCACAGCAAACCTCTCTCTAATGTTGCTCCTTCGTCAGGTGTTTGGTGTCCAGCGTGAGAAGAAAACAATACACACACAATGCACGAACGGTCCAGGACAGGCTGGGAACCAAAATTTTGAGCCCCAAGTAGTAGAGTCTCTGGATATTTTTAAGCACTTCACAGCTGTGCAAATGGAGGCACTAGGCCTTTGTATCCATGTTGGAAAGAGCCACCAGACGAGGACAGTCCCAAGCACATCCACACACACCATCCCCTATAGCAATTGGGTGTCTGTTTCACTACAGCGCCCTCTGATTTGCTTGCTTTGTGCTTTAAGGATCCATGACTTATTAAGCTCTGAGCGCGTACTCTTTTTGGATGTTTGCATGCTCCTTATACGTAGAAAACTTCCAACAGGAGTGTTAGCAGGACAAGCTGCAGGCACAGCCCTACATTTGGCACTTGGCCTCACAGCCTTTGCTCACTCCTTGCCTGCTCCATCACCTTCTACATTTTCCTCACACTCTGTGAGTGCCCTTGCTGGTCAAGGTGGTCCACCTGATGGGGTCACTTAGATTCCAAAACTCTGGTCACCATGTATACTTCTCAGGCTGTAGGAGTTGGACATTTATTAACAAAATGAGGGAAGGGAGGGTCACCAAATAGTTAGAGAAGGAGAGGAGAAACTGTGTGGGCCAAAAATAGTAACTAACTAACTAACTAACTTCTGAAGATGGAAGAGGAAGAAAAATATTCTTTAACTGAGGTAGAAAAACTCACTGGAAACCATGGAGACCAGAAGTAGGCAGCACAAACATTCACTGAGTGTTAAAAGAGTAGACATGCTAATTCAGATTAGAGGGAAGCTATCCTTTTGATATACAGAATAAATAGAGACACTTTCTGATGAGGGGAAATGGCAGAGCTGTGGTTAACAACCTGCCCTGACAGAGGGCTGAATGAAGTTATTCAAATGAGAGGGGATTGTCTTAGGGTCTCTATTACTGTGAAGAGACATCATGACCATGGCAACTCTTACAAAGGAAAAACATTTAATGACGGTTCATTATCATCATGGTGCAACCTGGTGGTGTGCAGGCAGACACAGTGCTGGAGAAATAGCCAAGTATCCTCCATCTTGACTGGCAAGCAACAGGAAGTGGTCTGAAACACTGGGTGGTGTCTTGAACATGTATGAGACCTCAAAGCCACTTCCACAATGACACACTTCCTCCAATAAGACCACTCCTACTCCAAAAGGCCACACCTTCTAAAAGTGCCCTTCCTTTGGGGGGCATTTTCTTTCAGAGCACCACAGAGATGGAGCAAAAGGACATTGGGAGCATCTACAGTGAGGAGAGAAATGGCATGGGTCAGCACAGAAGCCCGTGGAACAGGGTACCCTGGTTCTCTTGAATTTAAAGAACTATGTTTGCCAGTTGAAACCAAAATGTAATGTTACTTGGTATGGTTCTCAATATATGTAGGGGAATATTTAAGCAATTATTTCATAAATGACCTCAAAAGGAAAACTTCTGTGTGCTGTCTGGTTTTATGTCAGCTTGACACAAACTAGAGTCATTTGGAAAGAGAGAACCTTAATTGATAAAATGTTCCTACCAGACTAGCCCATGGGTAAGCCTATGGTACATTTTCTTCATTAGTGATTGATGTGGGAAGACCTAGCCCATTGCGGGTGGTGCCATCCCTGAGCTGGTGGTCCTGGGTTCTATATGAAAGCAGGCTGAGCTATTCTTGAGGAGCAAGCCAGTAAACAGCATCCCTCCATGGCCTCTGCATCATCCTTTGCCTCCAGGTTCCTGCCCTGACTTCCTGGTTGATGAATAGAAATGTAAACCGAAATAAACCTTTTCTTCCCCAAGTTGTTTTTGGTCACAGAGTTTTATCACAGTTGATAGAACCCTAACTAAGACATTATACATTCTTCTAAAGGAAGTCAAGTATCTTTACCTGCTGAGCCATCTTGCCGGTCCAGATTGCTGAAAAATGTTCTGGAAAGCTGCAAGAAAGATGTCAAAGGGGAAACAGAAGAATTAAAAAGAGAATGGACAGAAAACAAATAGTAAAGAGTGAGATACAAGCCCCGACATACTGATGTAGAAGAAACCCAAACTAACAAAATTGTTGTTATAAAGGATTTGCTAATAGATTTACTTAGGAGACATTAAGTCACACAAAGTAGAATTTAGCTAAGGGAGTGCTGGTTCTGAAATATGTCAGAGATAAATAATATGCTAACCAGGCCTGTTAGAGATAAGCAAAAACCTAGGATGCAAATGTTTGCTCACCAGGACTGACCATCCATCAGATGCATCCCCAAAGAACATGCTTCCACCAGGCAGCTCAGAGGGGTAGCTCTGCTTACCTTGAGCATACACTAGGACAGTGAAGAGGAGAGAAGAAAGTCCCCAAAGGAAGCAGCATCCATGCTTGGACACTTTGGTCCCAAGCTTCAGCTTCCTCAGTGTGGGAAACCCTACCAGCCCTTAATACGGCTCCGGCAACAGGAGAAGGCTTATATAGCCCCACACTTTGACATGGCCGTCTTCCGGGAGCCAGCTGAAACTATTCAGTCTTCATAAATAAGCTGCCCATTTTCAGACAGGAGTACACACGGCGGGATTGGATGGTGAAGGTGGTCATGGCGGCGATGACATGTGTACATGTGATGAAGACCGACATGAGAACCTTGCTGCGTCCGGAGAAAACCTCCCAATTAGAATCTACGATTACATCCACATGACTTCTCACCTCCAGTCTGAGCCTGACATTGAGTTTTTGTCTTCTTTTGCTGCCCTGTGGACCCACACCCATTTCTGCTTAGCTGTAGTTTTCCTCTAGCCCCGGCTGTCTACAGAACGCTGTCTTTCAGCCCGGGTTGCTGCCTTCTCACCTCCTGGGAAGCTGGCCCTCTAATTCCACTGCTGCAGTAAGACACTGATACAAGTGTAGGTGATCATGGATGGGAGGATATTAGCATTGAGAGAGCACAGAAGTATGCACAGCCTTCTCAGAGACGTCAAAAGGGCCTCTCAAGATCCCTCTCGAACTCTTCTGTGACATCCTAGTGAACCAGCTGCTTGGAAGAGCAACATTCCTGTGAATGTCTTCATGGCGAGCAATCTTAT
Source organism: Peromyscus maniculatus bairdii (assembly GCF_049852395.1). NCBI lineage: Eukaryota > Metazoa > Chordata > Mammalia > Rodentia > Cricetidae > Peromyscus > Peromyscus maniculatus. The sequence goes on along the minus strand of NC_134854.1, from coordinate 146,646,716 downwards.
TGCTTCCTGACCCCGTGAGAAATCTGGTTCCTGCTGGGTGTGTGGTTCAGCGGAACTAGAACGCCCATGTTCGAGCTCTTGAGGTGCAAACCCCGCCTCTGTGCCTGGAGACCTGCTCCTCTCCGTGTGGCATTGGGCCCGGATGCTGTTGCAGGGTTCCCCACCTCCCTCCACCCTATCCACCCCTTTTCAAGCCCTTCCAGTCAGCATCCCTGCCCCTCCTTTCTGGGAGACTGCACCTTCCGAGAAGAAGCAGTTCTGATCTTCACTCTCTCATTACTTGTCTTGGAACCTCAGGTTCATGGAGGCTTGGCTACAAGCCAATGCAGCTGTCCTTTCCCAGGCTTTGCTTTCAGAGGTGTTGGTAGACTCTCAAAATGTACACAGTATTAACCATATGATGACCAACGTCGAGAGACATTGGTCTCTCGAGTAAATGAGTTTCTTATTAGGTTAAAAAGGGGTTTTTCCTCCCAGGGAACTTTTTCTAAGCTTGTGTTAGAGCATGTTAAAGTTCTCAGCACACATGAGTTGGTATGTGTCTGAGTGTTCCTGCCTGCATGTATGTCTGTGTGTATGTCAACATTTATGCTGGCATGCATGTCAGCGTGGGCCTCCTGCCTGGGTCGACAGCTTCTGGTGAGTTGTGAAGCTCCCTGCACAGCTGTGGTGAGACTTAACCCTGGTTCATATCGGGTTTCAGTCTCAGGCTCATTGCTTCTACTGTGAGCTGTGGAACGGCTTGTGCCTGTTGGCTTCTGGGGCAGCTCAGCCCTCCTCCCTGGGTCTGCAGCTCCTGCCATCCTTGGCTGTGGAGCTCCCAGTGTGTCGAGTCTGTCAGCCTTACCCCGTTCTGCGTCCTCAGCTTGCACTGTGAGTTGTGATACATCAGACTTTTGCGATTCTGTGCTTTGAGGATTTTTTTCCCCTCCAGAATTTACCTTCCTTAATTTTCAATCAGTTGTTATCTGTTTTTTTTTTTTTAAACCCACACCATTTATCAATTCAATAAAATAAGCTGAGTTAGCCCCAGTGCTGCAGGCCTATAATCTAAACTACTCAGGAGGCTGAGGCAGGAGGATCATAAATGCAAGGCCTGCCCATGCCAGCTTAGTGATATTCTGTCTCAAAAAGCAAAAGCAAAAGCCAACACTAAGTGTGGTGGTTTGAAAGAAATGGCCCCCACAGGGAGTGGCACTATTAGGAGGTGTGGCTTTGTTGGAGTGGGTGTGGCCTTGCTGGAGGAAGTGTGGGTGTGGGCTGTGCGGTCTCCTTTGCTCAAGCTATGCTTGGTGTGACACTCAGTTCACTTCCTGCTGCCTGCAGATGAAGATGTAGAGCTCTCAGCTCCTTCTCTAGCCTCATGTCTGCCTGCATGCCACCGTGTCTCACCAGGATGATAATGGACTAAACCTCTGAAACTGTAAGCTGCCCCAATTGAATGCTTTCCTTTATAAGAGTGGCCATGGAAGGGATATCGAAATCATGGTGGGGAAACGTACAGAGACGGCCAGCCAAACTCGTGGAAACGCACGAACTGTGGACCAATAGCTGTGGAGCCCCCATGGTGCTGGACTAGGCCCTCTGGATAGGTGAGACAGTTGTTCAGTTTGAACTGCTTAGGGGGCCCCCAGGCAGTGGGATTGGGATCCGTCCCTGGTGCATGACCCGGCTTTTTGGAGCCCAGTGCCTATGGTGGGACACCTTGTTCATTCAGCCTTGGTGCAGGGAGGAGGGGCTTGGACCTGCTTCAACTGAATGTACCAGGCTCTGCTGACTCTCCACGGGAGACTTTGCCTTAGAGGAGGTGGGAATGGGGGATGGGTTGGTGGGGAAGTCTGGGGGGTGGGAGGAGGGAGGAGAGGGGGATCTGTAGTTGGTATGTAAAATGAATAGAAAATTTCTTAATAATAATAATAATAATAATAATAATAATAATAATAATAAAATTAAAAAGAGTTGCCATGGTCGTGATGTTTCTTCACAGCAATAGAAACCCTAACTAAGACAGTCCCCTAGGGTAGAGGCCAGCTAGCTCCTGCCTGGCTCTCACAATCTCCCATTGTGCCTGAAGCAGTGACTTCACTGCCCAGAGGTACCCTCCAAGCACCAGAAAGGGGCAAAGCAGCCCATGTCCTTCTCATACTCAAGACATGTTCTTTTCAGGGATCCACTCAAATCCTAATCCCGGGGTCGTTTTTGTGGTCAGTGTCCTTGGTTTCATTATGGGACACTGCGTTTTCCTTTTTCTCATTATTCTGGCGATTCATCAGTGCAGAAAGAGAAGAATGATCCAAGGTAGAGAACAGCAGGATCCTGGGATGCTGAGAGCTGTAGGCAGTGGGTGGGAAGAACCAGTGGATGTGGGATAGGATCTATCCTGTCTTCCCAAAATTTCTGGATGGTGACATTTGTTCTTTAAACTCTAAAACTCAGTGATTTTGGGTTAGAAGTGTCAAGAAACATAGTGTCATGGTAAAAGTATAATTAGGGCCAGGAGTAGAATATAAGATTATGAATGAGGGTATGATTGGGCAGGAATTTTAGAGTTGTCTAGAAGGCATGAAGAAAGTGGGGATCTGATGGTCTGAAAGCAGACTAGAGAGCTCAGGGGAGAGTCTATGTGAAGGCATTTCAGGGTGTGAGTTTCCTCATTGAACATTCTTTTTTAGTCATGGCTACATGTGAATATTATCTCTATGCAGCTGCAGGCGAGGAAAACCATGGTGGCCATGAGACAGGGAGGAGAAGCAGTTGGAGTCAAGAGGAGGTCCCTCACCTCTCGAGTGTGGACTTCAGTCTCCTCAATCATGTGGGAAGATTCTCAGAGTGTGCACGGTATCTGCACGTAGCGTTCTAAGTCCTACCTCAGAGCTGTGTCCACGTGCTGAAGATGTCAAGAGATCTCTGTGATCTCCAGAAGATATCAAGTCCTCTGTTTTCTAGAAGAAAACATTTCAAGGCTGAATTTCTGTCCTGAGCCTTATCTAGCATTTACATGTGTGAACTATGCTCATGTCCTGTCCTTAAAATGTTCCTTGTTTGATGACTCAGGGGCTAAGCTGTGACAGTTCACTGAGCGGTATATCAAAGTTGGTCTGGATATGTGCTAGGAAGTGTGGGGAAATGGCTCTTGAAACAGGCGTGGCTGCGTGTGGAAGGGCGCTAAAGGGAACACTTTGGAAAGCTACACCTAGGAGTCCTAGGAGAAGGATGGCACAGAGTTTTTTCTTATGATAGAAGAAAAATGACCTTTCATCCAACTGTTTATGCTCTGATTTTTATTGTGATACCTCTGTGACAGCCTTGTGGTCCATAGCCATAGCTGATCTAGCAGGTTCAGATAAGTATTTGTATCTAAATAATGTGACAGTATTTTTCAAACCAATGTGTCAGGTTGGAGGAAAAAGTGTAATATTAAAAGGTGGCTGGCAATGACAAAATATTTTGTGAAAGATATTGGGATCTGGTGCACACTTTATTCAAAGAAAATAATACATTCAAATGTTGAAGCTGATTTGTCTAATAACAATTATCCAGAATGCTTTCAGGTACAAAATCTGGGATTGTCAGTACTTGAAGATACTACAGGATTTACATAGCCAAATACCTCTACAAGATAGAGTAAATGGAAGTAGGCGACAAGTTTCTCATGGTTATAAAACAAAAAGTCAGTGTTAGATGCAGAATGACCCTATTTTGCATCCCATGAAAAAGCTCATCACTTTTCTACATTTCTCACCCTGTTCTTTTCTTAGAGGAGATGAGGTTATTTATAGAAGTCAAGTGTCTGCTGGGCCTGCAAGTCTCTATGAGTGTCCTGTCTGTGAAGTGGATAAGCTGGACATCCCAGGGCTACTCCATGGCAATGGGACCCAAGCGGCAGCACAGGACACTGAGCCTTTAGGTCTTACATTTATAATCCACCCTCTCTTCCAGTTGTTAAGAATCCATAAATGGGTTAATCCGTTGATGAAATCAGAGCACGCATGACCCATTCACCTCCCCTGGGCACACTGCTGTGCTGGGGAAACAAGCCTTCGGCAGATGAGCTTTGTGGAGATATTTAAAGCCCATATCTTAACGTGCATCCATTCAAGGACCTCAATAGAAAGTTAGGGTTATCTCTGTGGTTTGCTGGAAAGTCGAGATTCGTTAGCTGTCCTCATAGACTAGTTGGGAACAGATCACATACTTTTCTGTCACTAGTTTCGTGAGATTTTGCATGGAAAAGCAAGGTATTTCCAGTTCTCTCCTCTGATTCTATGTCCATGTTTGTATGGACAGACTGAGAAACATCTTTTTAGAGTTCCTGAGTTGGCACCAACCTCTAGGACAGACATTACTGAGAAAATAATCCGAGCTCACTTTCTCAGGACCTCCTCTTTGTGGCTTGCCCATGGTTCAGATGTCTCCAGGAGGCTCCTATTGTCTTTGGGTTGTAACATAACGAGACTCTAAACTTTCTGTTCCTGTTTGTTTTTCCTATTGCTCAGAGGAAGAACTGATGAAGGAGAGAATCCTGAATAAGGAAGAAGGGGCTGGAAGTCTGTTCACTGAGCTAAGAGACCCTGGGGTGTCATCGAATGAACCAGTGTGGCTGTCCTGAAACCATCTGAGTTATGTTCCAGGCTAGGGTTCAGAGACCACCACAATGGTGACCAGATCTGCCAACACTGCATTGTGTCCTCTTTTTGCATAAACTATCCCATAATAAATACGGTGTCCTTCTCATACCACTCTGTGTAGTTGAGAAATCTTTGCGACCGTCTCATGACTAGTAGAGACTGATTTTATAGAATTGGTAAAGCAGCCTCTCAACACATACATGTATTTCCTCCTCTTCAGAGACATTCTGGTGGGGGAGATATCAGATTTCCATCCCAACGATCAATCTTACAGTGAAGACGATGGAAGAGTCTAGAAATGTTCTGTGATGATTACAACAATTGTTTCTTCTGTAATTTTGGCCTTTCTCTCAGTGAATCTCAGTGATTCAAATATGGTTACATGAGGAGAGACAACTTTCTAAGAGAGATATAAGTCAAAATATAAAAACTCAGACACATGATTAGAATGCAGAGATACAGAAGTTAGTTGGAAGCAGGACATTTCCAAGCTATTAATTTTAAAATTTGGGCCATGGAGCAATTATATTTCAATTTACTTCTAAGCCCAATGGATTCTTTTAATGGTTGAGTTACTGGGGCACAGTGCCGTGGATGTTCTCATTTGGATAGTAAACAGAAACATCTAGCTCTCAGTGAAGCTTGTCTCACACATTCTCAAGACCAGGGCTTTTATTATTCAATTAATTATTCCCAGCCCAATCACAGTGTCCCTTCTCTCTCTCCCTCCTCTCCTCCCAGTCTCTCCCCACATCCTTCCTCCTGCCCTGCCCCCATATCTGCTCCTTCCCCTTCTCTTCAGAAAAGAAACACAAGTATTTCATTTCATTTTGTTGATGAATTAATTTACTTTTTTTTTTGATAATGATGACTGAACTCAGGGTCTCACAAACCATGTAATCACTCTACTATGGAATGACACCCCTCCAGCCTTGTGATGTTTTAAAATGAAAGCACACAGGGTTTAGTTGAGAAAACTATTTCAGGTGACTTTTTCTTACTTCCTCTGGCCATAAGAGGAGATCAGAAACTTCCCTTCCTTTGGTGGGCTAGAGCAGTGCTTGAAGTGGACCACAGACTACTGCTAGTCTAGTCTACAAGGATGCAGAATATTTTTTTGTTTTGTTCAAAATGTTATAGCTGTGATGAAGGTGGGAACGCCTTCTTGGCTCATCGCCTTGGAAATGCTCATGTACAACATCTCGGAAAATATTGGCAAATGGTCGATTATATGTGAACTGATCTCCATTTCCACCATTGCTGTTCTCCACCATCTTGGATTGGCTTATCTGAAGAAATGAAGTGCTTTTCTAGGTGGGGAATAAAGGGAAGACAAATGACAATGGATGAGTAGAAAAGCCTCTGCTTGTCTCTCCACATTCTACTCCAGTGTGTGTCCATCAGTGGGAAAGGAAGGAAACAAGGCAGCTATTTTTCTATCTGTGGTGTGGTTGGTGGGATCATATATTGGGCAGAGTAAGATCAGTCTGGCTGGCTCTCTGAACTCCCTGGGAGAAGTCATTAGAGTCGGCATATCATATAGGTGTAGAAGTAGCTTCCACAGACAGAATGGCCAAACTCTCCAGGCCATCCAATAACAAGGAGAGTGGTTGAATTAATGGGTAGACTTGAATTAGTGCATAGACTTGCTATATAATTTCTCATGGCTCTCCCATTACTTCTGTGTGTTTTTGTTGAATTCTGTCTTTATTTTTTGTCCCTCCCCACAATGCTTTCCAGCTTCTCTCTGTTCCATTTCATTTAGTACGTGAGCAGTTTACCATCTTCTCCTTCAAAACCACCCTTAAGAGCTCGTGCCACCTACTCAACAGTTTGCCCCTTTTGGTGTTAAAGGAAAGGCAGAAAGGGTTAGAGCCGGGGCAGGGTGTGACCAGCAGAACCTTCACCAAACCGCGCTGTCCCACAGCTCTTCTCTCTCGGCCCCTCCACAGGACGGGTTTCTCTTGGGGTCTCTTCCGTCTTCCCCATGACTCTCACCTGCTCATCTTGACTTTTTTTTTTTTTTTGTATCTGTTGAAAGGTTGTCACTTCTGTCTTCTACAAACATCTTCCTGTCACGGGAATAGACATGCGACAGGAGAGGAAGCCAGTTAAGCACTCCTTCCCACAGAGGCAAAGCAGAACTTTGTCCACGTCAGATCCTAGTTTTTTTTTCTTCATGGCCAGGGAATCAGAGACACTCTGTGCTGCCTACAGTCTCTATTTGGCCACTCTTGTTTCCCTGATTCTCATTTTTGCCGTAGCCTGGGTATTAGCTGATCCCACCAAACAGGATCTGTGTTTTGCCTATTAGGGGCCTAGATTAACTTTGTGTTTTGTACTGGTTCCAAGGGCAATGTCCAAATTTCAGCCTAGAACCCTTATAGAGTTTTGTTACAGAAACAGGTCACTCTGGATTTTGTGGGTGCAGATAGGAACCTTGTGCACTGAGTTACTTTACTGCTTTACTTTTACTTTTACTCTTTACTGCTAGGAATATAGACCCAGTTAACAAATTGGTCATGTGCTGAACTTTTGAAACACAGTACACAGGTGACATCAACTTTTGCTTCTGTTACGTATAACCCATGCATGGTGCTTTCTTGGATGCAAAGCAAGTGTTGTATTTTAAATTTCCATAGAGTAAATTTTTGCTTCATGATACAAACCACCGTGTTTACAAATACAAATAGGTGTTTGATGGACAGAAAAAGACTCTGAACCTCTGGTGATATCTGGTAGATGGTAACAGAAAGCCCTTGCTGATCTCCACTTTGTCTGAAGTTGTGTGTTATGCATATCTTACATTGCTTTGGAAGGGCTATACCATCTGCAGAGTTTCTCTAGCTAGAATGATCACCATTGAACCATCACAGACAAAGGGACACTTAATTTTAGAATTTGAAATCAAACAATTCATTGATAATATCTGATGAAGTTTGGTTCCAAAATGACAACTGTTTTTTACTGTTTTCAAAATACATCTGCATAAAGTAGAAACATTTGTTTTCTATGCCCCAGTTCCATTTTTCTGCAAGAACACAGAACTAACAGAGATACCCTAGCCTTCAAAAGAACCCTGGAAGAATAGTAACAATTATGTGAGTAAATAATCAACAAATGAACCCCATTGGAGTGAACATTTTCTCTGAGTGGACTGATGCATAGGTTGACCTGGAGACTGGATTGCAATGGGTATGGCAGGCGTTGGGGAGTGAGAGGAGGCTGCACTGGAGAAATCCAAACTGCATTCAGGACAAGTTCTGAAATGCAATCATTTTCCAGCTTCTCGTATGGCTTGTTCCACAGCCACCGAAGGCTGTGGCCGCCATCCCAACTACTGACTGTCCACAGCCACTGAAGGCTGTGGCCACCAGCCCAACTACTGACTGTGCCCACAACTCTTCACAGAAGTAAGAACATTGCTTAGCATTGAGATGCTAAGCAATAAAGAAATTGGGAAGTGGCATAGACATAATAAAAAACCAAATTATTGAGTCGGAATATCATTTTACCAGGGAGGCAAGAGAAAAGAATAGAAGCAGAAATATTGCTGATGTTCTAAAGGATACAGAGGCAGAAGCTACCTATCAGGTCCCAGAAGAAAATAAACAGATGTGCAGTAAAAATAACAGAAGAGCTAATAAGAATAGGTAAGGAAATAATAGTATATTTATAAGTATATTTGTATTAATACTATAAATAAGTAAGTAAGCTAATAGAAGTAAAACAAATATCTTGAGGTCTTAATTTGGAAAGAGCCGCAGAGTGCTCGTCAACCAAGATAATCAGAAGAATCACATCTAGGCCTATCAGAGGGAGAACACAAATGCATCAAAGCAAAACTTCTAGAAAAGGCACGGTCCTCTGTCTGGAAACCACAGCGGTCACTGTGGCTTTCATCGCACCCCACGTGGCGTGCTCTGGCCACAGTTTCATCAGTCTCTAAATATTTCCTAGTTTAACTTCTTTGATCCATGGGTTAAAAGTGTGCTACCTAATTTCTGCAAATTTGTGGATTTTGGACTTGTGCTTCCTAATGATTTCTAACTTTATCCCACCCATCACAGCTGGAGAAAATCCACGATCTACAGAGTCCATATTCCAGAAGCTTCCATGAATGACTGATTCATGCCAGTGCTGAATTCTATGGACAGCACAGATTTGCCATGAAATACTCTATAGAGTGTACAGGACTTGGGAGCTGGCAAAGACTATGTGACTATGGAAGACACAGCATTATCTTCCCATGGGTATTCACTGGTCACTGTAGGGAAGACTGTGTTTAAACAAGCATTGGGAAAATGGCATACTTGGAGGACATTATAGGATAGAGTTACCCTGTGCCAGTAGGTTGATAGTCTCTGGGAAAAGTGACTTTAAGCATGAGACAACTTCTATTGTAAAAACTTCCAGAAAGGGTAGCTGGGTTGATCTAAATATGGAGGAGAATGTTGGCTAGGACTGTGTAATGGATTAGGAATGTAGAGACATTAATTCAAGGGAAGTCCCACTATTGAGTGCTATGGTTTCAATGTGTCAATCCAAAGGCAATGCTTTGGAAGCTCATTTCCCCTACATCACTAGAAGGGGGTCCTAGAAGAGGTGATCATACTGGTGGGCAAATACCATTGTGGCAAGAGTGGGTAGGCATCCTGAGTGGGTCGTTATAAAGCCAGTCAACTCTCCTGTATCTCTTTTGCATGCACCCCTGACCTCTTCTTTGATAGAATGGCACATCCACAAAGCCCCCAGTAGGGATATCCCCAGCTCTGGACTTCCCAGCCTCAAGGACAGTGAGCAGAGGAAATCTTTACCCATTCTGTGACATTTGGCCACGGTAGTAGGAAATGGATGAAGGCGCAGAGAAAGGCTTTGTGCCATACCAGGTAGGGTTAGCCCATCCTTTTGCCTTCTCTTCACTTTCTTTTGGGAAATGCTGCTGGGACCAGGGAGCATGTTGTGGGGGTTCTCAAAGCACCCAGGATATTCCTGTTGTGCTCAGAAGGGAGATACCACTCTCATCTTGGAAAATGAAGTGTTTTCTCCTCATTGACCCATGTAATGGGGGAGGTATTCCTGTCCTTGGATAAGACACACGTTTCTGATGAACACCAGGCAAGGGATGGCAGGGATTCTAGGAAAGAACAGAAAATCTTTCTTGAGGAATACATATTCCTTCTTGATTTGATTCTCAAATTTGAATGTTAATCCCTTAAAACTAATCCCAGAATTGAGAAATCTAAAGCAATATATTGGCTCCTCCTTATGAATATAGGTATTGCAATGTAATACGTTGTACTTTCTGAATACATAGAAAGCTACCTTCTTGACTGGTCTGGACAGCCAATTTTGTGTTTGTCCCCTAAAGAAAACTACATAGGGGCTGAGGAGGTGTCTCAGTGGGTAAAGGGCTTCCTGTGCAAACTTAAGGACCAGAGTTAAGATCTCTAACATCCATGTTAAAGCTGTGTGGTACAGGTCTGAAATCTTAGTGCTAGTGTGTGTGTGTGTGTGTGTGTGTGTGTGTGTGTGTGTGTGTGTGTGTGTTTGCATGGGTGTGCAAACAGCTTGCTAGCCTGCTAGTCTAGATGATATGGCAACTATCATTTATCCTGTCTCCAAAAAAGGTGGAGAGCAATAAGAGGAAGACATCTGATGCCAATTTCTGACCTCACATATGTACACAGGGTGATCATACCTACACACACATGCACACATCATATGCACACACAAAAATATTAGGAAAAAAATCCACAGTAGGAAGAAAGCTATCCTTGTTCTTGTCCCAGATAGGATGAAGCTTGGCCAATGCCCACTCAGACCCTCACTTGCCCATTGTCACTGAAGCTGTGATGTCATTGCCATGGTGACTGAGGAGGTAAAGGAGCTGGGGCAGAGAATTCTATGTCTTCCCTCCTGTCCCAATGGCAGAGATAGAAGCAGGGTTCAGTGTGTTCCCGAACGGTGTCCCTTGGCTCTATGCGGTGTTTGTTATGCTCTTCGCATTTTTCCTTTTCGTCATGCCTTTTTTGCTTGAGATAGACCAACACATCAAGAAATGTAAGTACCATGACTTAAGAAAACAGAGGAACTTCAGGGAGAGAATGTGTATATGAACATGGGTCAGGGTGGGCACCTGTCATGCTGTCGGAAGTGAGAATGACTGTTTTTTTTCTGTGCTCCAAGCTCACGCAGCCCATGGCTCACAGGTCATCGAAGTTGTAACCTTATGATAGAAAAACTTAGTGGGCTCAGATCGGAGCTGCGCTATGAAATCTGTGGCTTAGGTACTTGTTGAGCAGGAGGAAGTGTCCCAAGCCCCGATTTATGACTTGTGTACCCCAGTACAAAGATGTGGGGGACCCTGAGGACTCTGGACTGTGAGGGAGGGTCTCTATTGGGCTCTGACCTAAGGCGTTCTGTTTTAGTCTTGCTCAGGTGCCGATGTTCTCTACGCAATGCTTCCAACAAAGATAAAGGCAATAATGAGTTGAAGATAGACCATCTGGGAAGGCCAAGTATGTATCCTCTGTCCTTCACATCTGTGAACTAATCAGCCCCACAGTCTATGTGCTAATTAAGGGGATTGTCTGCTAAATCCTGGCCTTGGTAGAACAGCTTCTATGTTCTTGGTATACCTTCTTCTGCCAATTTTGGTCTAAGGGCTCTGAGGCTTTCTCTGGATGATCTTTTGTTTTCTAAAGCAGAGGCTTGTTTCTGGACTCTCATTAACTTTGTAAAGTTTTACCATCAGCTAGAAAGCCTATGGAATGAAGGTCTGTCTTTTACTGGGTGATGTCTTGATGGTCTGTTGATCAAATTCATGTAAATATCAGTGACATTTCTTCCTTCCGGAGACTGAACCCAGGGCTTCACCCAGGCTAAACATACAACTCACTACTAAGTTATGTACTCAATGATCACAGTTCCTGCGATTGTTTGTATTATGGGATTTGTTTCTTCCATGAAGACGGTCTCTGCCCTCCTTACCACTTCATGATTCTTGTGATATCACAGAAAGGGAACACACTGGATTCTGAATTTTGCCATGACAACCATGTTGGTGGTTCTTGTTTATATGCTCTGTAGATACTCTGCCCAGGTTTCTCTCACATGAAGTTGAAATGTCTGTAAAACATATCATTTTGCTTGGAAATAAGCAAAACAGGTTGAAAATAAGTTTCCATATGAACAAATGATTGGATTTGAATTTTTTTGCTTCTAAATTTAAGAGAATACTACTATTTATTTGAAAATTTCACATTCCCAAACATACCCAAAATACGTTAGGTGTGGACAGCTGGAATACCTAGCCCCAGTGTGCCATTGAATTAATGAACACATAAACTTGTAATGAATATATAATGTTTTTGGTTAGGTTAAACGAATTACCTCAGAGTTCCCATGAAGTCACTAATTCCCAGTCACTTGTTCAAAGGCCTCGGCTACTTCCGTTCAGTCTCTACCTGCCTCTGCTAATGTCCCTGGCTGCTCTAGAGCTCAAGGTGAGTATTTCTAAGGAGACAAACGGGCGGCTCTGCAATGAGAGTATTTCCCTTATGGCAGGCAAAGAAGTCCACTGATCACCTAGGGCCTTCTGGAACTGAGCAAGAGGTGATGAGGCAAGTTCAGCTGTTCCTTTCAAGAGCTCAGAGACTGAGTGAATCTCTCCCTCCTACTCTTCAGCTTTAAAAGCATTTCTGAGACTTGCTGGTGCTCTCCAAGGGTGACTAAACCTGGGCTCCGTGGGCCATGCTTGCGTTTTCCTTCTTCCTAGTACTGATATTCATAGGCTAACCTATTATAAGTGAGCCTCTCAGGTTTGAAAGTTAGTTCTTTGGATAGTCACCTACGCTTTGTGCTAATACTGTATGAAAACCAAAGTGTAAGGAATCTGAAGAGTTGCTAAGAATGTGGACATTTGGTGACATTATTTTACGATGTCATTGTCTCATATATGGACTTTATGTCATTTTGTGGGTTAGATGGGGTGAGAACTACTCCAGATTCTCTTTTCAAAAACACTTATTTTTATTCATCTGGGTGTTTTGTTTTCATGTATGTCTGTGTGCTGTACCCATAGAGGCCAGAAGAGGCATTTGATCCCTGGGACAGGAGCCAGAGGGCTGTTCACTAAGTGCTGTGAATCAAATCTGGGTCCTCTGCAAAAGCTCCAGTGCCTTTGGCCACCAAACCATCCCTCCAGCCACACTTTCTTATAAGATCATAAAATCTTAGTGCCAAAAGGACTGGAGCTGCTAAGTTAGCTATGATATTTTTGATTCTCAGATGAGAAAACTCTGTAGTTATAGAATAAAGGTCTCTTTGGTAATTCTAGAATGTAGGTAAAAGCACCTACTTATGGGCAATTTATAAACATCAGGATCATCTGTGTATTTATTTTGGGAGTCAGAAAAGAAACCATAAAATCACTGAGGAAAAAATATTCTGATTATGTTTTCCTCCTTTCCATTTCTTATGTATTATAGCTTGAGAAATAATTTCTTGTGGCAAGTATTTACCAGATCATAGGTCAGTAGTAGCATCCTGACATATCTTCACAGTTTGATGTGCAGAAATAGTTAACTTCCATACATTATTTCAGCTCTCTACAATAGGTGCTTTCTAAGATGGGCATTCTGCCTAGTTATGGGTATGTATAATCAAGCACCTTTCTTGTTCTTCCAGATGTTTTCTGATGTCATCAGAGAAAGGAGTTATGGGAGAGAACATGGGTTAGGAGAAGTTCCATCCCTGTTTGCGAGGGTATCAAGGGAGCCCAGGACCTCTGAGATCTGTAGCCCTTGAGCCCTAGTCTAAAATTGACTGAGCTAATAAGGGTCATCTGTGACATCAAACCTCAGCTAGGAGAGGGATTCTGAGACATCCTCCTTATTTACATTGACAAGATGGCAATAAATATCTTGAGATTCTCAGAAAAGTTCTGAGTTATGAGGACAATTTCACTGAATTTTCTGGTCCCTTTCACTCAATTGCTTTTATTTACCCCAAATTCCAACTTGATTTCCTGCTTCCAGGAGAGCTTCTCGGCGAGTGAATGGCATATGGCATCATCTGTTAGAGAACCATGCCTGGAATCAGTCTTCTGGGGGAAAGATCAGCCATTCTATGACTCAGGAAATTCTGGACAAAGGGCTATAGCTTCCCTCTCTATATTAAAGACAGTCATACAACAACAGTTCCCGAACATTCCAAAATGTCCTTTCCAGGTTCTACTGTTGTCTTATGCCATGATCTCCTGCAGCCATAGAATAGAATGTGGTTTCATGGAGACAGATGCATAAGGAAGGGATTGCCATAGGCTTCATTTACCCAAAACATCATGGACCCTATATTAGTCAAATTTCTATTAGCTATTTAAAATACCTATATAGTCAGCTTATACAAAGAAAATATTTTGTCTTACCATTTTGGGAGTTCTAATCCATGATGAGTCGGCCTTCATCTTTTTTTTTTTCTTTTTTGAAGATGTATTTATTTATCATGTGCACAGTGTTTTGCCTGCTTGTATGCCTACATGCCAGAAGAGGGCACCAGATCTCATTATAGATGGTTGTGAGCCACCATGTGGTTGCTGGGAATTGAACTCAGGACCTCTGGAAGAACAGTCAGTTTTTAACCTTATTAAAACCTAATATATATAACCTAATATATATATAACTATAACCTAATGCTCTTAACCTCTGAGCCATCTCTCCAGCCCAAGCTTTCATCTTTTTGATGCAGTGTTTGATGGAGAAGCAGATGGTGGGGCAAGATTGATGACATCAGCATTGGATAGCATGAGAGAGGGCCTAGGAGAGACTGAATAACCACAGCTAACTGTCAGAGCCAAAGGAATTCTCTCTTATGCCAGAGGAGAAAAAAAATCCAGAAACTGAAATTACAGGATGAGCCACCTTGTCAGGCTTCATCTGAACCTTTTTGTTGTTGCTATTCAAAAGGAAATCGAAAGTAAATCAGAGCATAGGCCTGTATACTCTCTGTTAGTGATTTATTAGTAATGATAAGCAAGAATGCTCAGCAATAGCATTTACATTTCAATCACTAAACATGAATTTTATCTTAATAAATTTACAGTTATTTAATTAATCTTCAGACTCTCAGAGATCTCCAGGCTGAAGACAGTGAGACCTATAGACAACTTGTTTCCATCTCCTGAAGCCAGACGTAACTTTGGGAGACCATTTTCTGTTGCTTCTTTGTTTAATTACTGTCTTTCCTAGTGTCCCACAAAGAAATATCCAGTAATTTTGCTCCAAGATGACCTTTGACTTTTCTGCCTGGAACTTTTACTTCCTCCATTGAACAAGAAGCTCCCAGAGCTTTGGGCATATTTTGGGTTCTTAGGCAGTGTTCTGGTGGTGGTAACATTTTTGTGCTTTGAGTTTGCACACCTTGGGAAGATATACATGCAAAAGTACACGCAGTCCTCCTGGACAACAAGCCTTGGGTGTAGGCAGAGACTGTGTGGATAGATAATCATTCGTGAGTGAGTCTCCACTGGGTGCTTTAGGGAAGGCTGAGCTGAGAAGAATTAAGATCATTGTGTGCCTTGGAAAGTGGGTGCTGAGACAGAGCGATCTTGTGGTTGTCAGTCTCTGGGGAAATTGACTTGAAGCTTAGGGCAATTTCTAATACAAAAGTTGTCATTAGAAACAAGAAGAGCTGGGACTGGTGAGATGGATCTGCTGGTAAAAGCACTCAAAACCACAAGCCTGACATCCCGGAGCCCATGTAAAGGTAGAAGAAAACCAACTCCACTAAAATGTCCTTTGTCTTTTATATGTTTGTTGTGACTTGAGTATGCCTGTGTTCACATATGCAGACCACACACACATATATACACACACACAAACACATGAGAGAGAGAGAGAGAGAGAGAGAGAGACAGAGAGAGAGACAGAGACAGAGACAGAGAGAGGAAGAAGGAGAAGAAGAGAAGGAGGAGGAGGAGGAGAAGAAATGAGGAAACTGGGAAACTGAGTTGATCTAAATTCTTGTTATCTGGGTTTGTGTAGGAGGTAAGGAATGAACTATTGCATGAAGGGAAGTTAACGCTCTTGTTCTAGGTGATGTTGCTTAACCTCTTGGTTGTATTCCAACTCTGCTTTGCATGTTCTGGTGATGTTCAGAGGAGCCCAGCACCTGATATTGTTCAAGGTAGAAGACAGCCTAGCCCCCTAGCGACACATATGACTAAGGAGACATTACTGCAGTCAGTGTCCCACTGACACACACACGTTTCTGATATGAGTACGACCCAAACAAAGAATACAAGAGTTTCTGTGAAGGGCGTGGAAATTCTCTTCAGGATCATTTGTTCTTCCTGGTGTCTCTATAATCTGACTCCTGAGCTGAGGGGTGTGGGGAAGAGGCAGTACCTTTTGTGTATATATCTGATGTCAATGGAGGAACACATAATATTTCTGGATTGGCTATTCCTGGCTCTTGTTAAATTTAGCTGTTCTAGTGCTTTAGTAGTTAGGGGCTCTTACAGAATTGACGCTTACTGATATTACCTAATATTTTCTCAATTGACCAACATTATTTTTATTTCCTTTCCTCCATTCCTTCTCCAAGTTACTTTGATCATGGTATTTTATCACAATAGTAACCCAAACTAAGACAGTGACCTTCTCTAAATGAGAGAGAGGAAGGTCAAGTGGGTATAGCTGTCTTTGCTAAGACTTCAAAAGTTGAATTTAACTTTTCCCTTTTTTTGAAAGCTGACTGTACATGTGATGAAGTTTGAAGAATCAATTTAGACACCAAAAATATTTGCATTTGTGTGACGTATTGTACTTGATGGCCACTGCCTTTATTCTTAGGATTTACTTAATTTATATTTGTATGTGCATGTATGTGTACACGTGGATTTACTTGGGTGCTCATGGAGGCCAGAATAGGGCATCAGTTGGAGCTGTAGTTACAAGTGGCTGTGAGCTGTTGATATGGGTGCTGGGAACTTGTGGTGGTTTGAATGAAAATAGCCCCCATAGGCTCATAGGGAGTCGTACTATTAAGAGGTATGGCTTTGTTGGAGGAAGTGTTGTCACCAGGGGTGGGTGGTGGGTGGGAGGTGGGAGTGGGGGTCGGCTTTGAGTTTCAAATGCTCGAGCCAGGCACAGTATCTCTCTCTTCCTGTTGCCTGCCAATCCAGATGTAGAACTCTTCGCTACTTCTCTAGCACCATGTCTGTCTGCGTGCAGCTTCCCACCATAACAGTGATGGACTAAACCTCTGAACCTGTAAGCCAGCCCCGATTAAATGTTTTCTTTATAAGACTTGCTGTGGTCATGGTGTCTCTTCACAGCAATAGAAACCCTAATTAAGAAGGAACGAAACTTCGGTCCTTCAGAAGAGCAGCAAGTGCTCCTAGACCCTGCCTTTAATAATTTAGAATCTCCTCCTCCTCCTTCCTCCCTCTTCCTTTGAGGCTGATCCTCACTGTGTAGCCCAGGCTGCCCTTGAACTATAGAGATCCACCTGCCTCTGCCTTCTGATTGCTGGGATTAAAGGCCTGTGCCACTCACTCTACCTTGATTTTTAAAAATTATGTAATTTCAATAAATTATGTATCAGATATGAGGGGAATGTACTCCAGGATTATTTTTTTCATTCTTTTTCTCCTTCTGCACTCTCCACTCTCTCCTCTCTCTCTTTCTGTCTTATAAAAACACAAAGTGAATGGCAACAGAAAAATAAAAGCTCTGTCTCTTAAGGTATCAAATTTTATGATTCTCCTTTTCTCTTCAGAAAGATGGGAGTGATTCAGCTGGGGAATTGTTACTGCTGGATCTTAGCTTACCCTTGTGACTTGGAGGAAAAGCTACCAAGGCTGAAATTATCCACATGGGAACTTTGAGGAATCAGGAGAGGGTCTCATAGAAAGACTCAGCCTGCCAGCCATCAGTAACTGACTTGGGACTTTATTTGGCCCCCTCTCCACCTCTGGTAAAGTCATCTTAGTTGAATGTTTTGAAGTGAACTTCTCCATTTCCTGTCTTCTGGTTGTGCAGTTCCATAACAACCGTCTATGACAGTCGTCTCTCGTGATGTTTACCAGGCAGCATGATACCGGGAATGTGGTTTTATTTGAATATAAATGTTTTGAGCCATTCACTGATGTTTGGAAACATTCGCAAACAGAGTCCATGAAACTGTTTTCTTTTTTTCCTTCCCCCAAATGGGCTCTGTCATTCTGCTGCACTCAGCAGTGAGTCACATGTCCTTGTGTTTCAGGATGCCTTCTCCAGGCCCCTGGGAGAGAAGCTCCCAGAAGAGAGGCAGCTGGAGTGAGAGAAGACAGCTCAGTTCTGGTGGAGATGGTAGGAGAAAGGACCCAGGAAGTCTGCCCAGTGACATCAGTTTGAGGGTCATCCATGTGAAACATCTGTTTGACGTCTGTGAGGTGTCCTGACGTCCTGTCTCAGGAAGATGCCTCTAACATCCTCATTATTTGTACTAAAATAAAAACGATAATAAAGATTTTGGGCATCTCAAAAAGTATTATCAACTCTTTGCCGAGCTTCTATCCGTTTTTTCATCCCCGCAAATCAAACTCCCAGGAACACGTCTGCTGTGGAGATGAAGTCTTATGGACGGACTTGTGTTATTTCTTTGCCCCAAACATACTTTTTTTTTTTTTTTTTGAGACAGGGTTTCTCTGTGCAATTTTGGTGCCTGTCCTGGATCTCGCTCAGACCAGGATGGCCTTGAACTCACAGAGATCTGCCTGGCTCTGCCTCCCGAGTGCTGGGATTAAAGGTGTGAGCCACCACCACCCGACCTCAAGAACATGCTTTTTAAAATGAAGGGTAATTCAGCTATATGTTGTGCTTTTAATTTTCCTGGAAGCAAGTTGTAGCTTTGTGGCTGTTAGCCAATGAAGTTCTAGCAGGAATAGTCACACTAAATGACGTCACTGGTGGATAGAAAAAAAAAAAAGCTTTCTTTGAATTTGGGCTGAAAAATGGCTACAACTGAGATCAACTCAGAAAACCTGCTTTTCTAGCCAGGATTCTCAGAATGTCTTATAGAGCAGAGGCTGTGAACTTATTACCCCCATCCCCAATTTGGTCCTCTGTGAGTGATCTATACTTTCTCCCTAACACTTTTAAAATAATCTAATAGATTGCCCTAAACCTTTGAACCAGAGATTCAGAAGAAAGTCTCAGGAACAAAAATCATGTATTTTTCACTTTTCAAAATAATGTATGTGTATGTGCATGTTCTTGTGTGGAGGAGTTCAGAGGAGAACCTCAAGTGTCAGTCCTTAGCTTCCCTTTAGCTTAAAATTTATTTATTTGCGCGCACGTGCGTGCGCACACACGTGTGTGTGTGTGTGTGTGTGTGTGTGTGTGTGTGTGTGTGTGTGCCTGTTTACCTGTATGAGCAGCACATGTGTGCAGTTATCCACAGGGTCAGAAGAGGGCATAAGATCTCCTAGAACTAGAGTTATAGTGGTTGTGAACCATTTCATATGAGTTCTGGGAACTGAACCTTGATCCTTTCCTAGAACATCAAGTGCTGTTAATAGCTGGGTCATGTAGCTAGAGTTTTCCTACCTTGCCCACAGTCAGGACAAATCTTTGTCACCTGCCAGTCCCATAGCTGCTCAGACCCAACCAAGTAAACACAGAGACTTATATTGCTTACAAACTGTATGGCCGTGGCAGGCTTCTTGCTAACTGTTCTTATAGCTTAAATTAATCCATTTCTATAAATCTATACCTTGCCACGTGGCTGGTGGCTTACTGGCGTCTTCACATGCTGCTGGTCATGGCGGTGGCTGTCAGTGTCTCTCTGCCTCAGCCTTCTGCTTCCCAGAATTCTCCTCTCTCCTTGTCCCACCTACTTCCTGCCTGGCCACTGGCCAATCAGTGTTTTATTTATTGACCAATCAGAGCAATTTGACATACAGACCATCCCATAGCAGGGTCATCTTTCTAGTGCCCACCATGTTTTAAGACAGGGTGGTTTCCTGTTTACACTTGCATGTGCTGGACTAGTTAGCACATGAAAATTTTTCATGTCTCTACCTCCCTTCTTGTGGTAGGAGTGCTGGGCTTATCTACATGCTCCACCATGCTTCAACTTTGATGGGTTTGGGGATCCAATTATCCGCTGAGCCAAACCCACTTAACTCTGGGCCTACTTTTCACTTTTTAAACTGTAGTCTTATCTGGTAGTGCTAGACAATACGTCCTTTATCTCATCTGTATTAGTTAGGTTCTCTAGAGGAGTAGAACTTATAGAAATATATATATATATATATGTATATATATATATATACATATATATATATGTATATATATATGTATATATATATATATATATATATATATATATATATATATATATATATATATATATATATATATATATATAGCTGTTCAGTCTGTGAGGTTGAATGTCTCAGCTGGTCTTCAGTGTATGCTGGAATCTCAAAGAAGTAGGCTCTCATGTCAGCAAAGGAATAGACTTGCTAGCAAGATCAAGAGCAAGCAGTCAAAGAGAGCAAGCTTCCTTCTTCCAGATCCTATATACAGGCTGCCAGCGGATGGTTCAGATGAGAAGTGGGTCTTCTCGCCTCAGAAGATTTGGATTAAAGTTATGTCTTTCTGACTCAAAGATCCAGATGAGAAGTAAGTATTTCCACTTCAAATGAATTAATCAAAATTTCCTCACATGTATGCCCAGCCATTTTTGGGTTTTAGATAATTCCATACATAGTCGAGCTGACAACTGAGAATAGCCATCATGCCATCTGGATCTTCTGCTCATCCTGTTGCAATCATGTGTATCTGCTCCAGGGAAAGGCAAAGAACATGGATGTGCTGGGAAGTGGCCCACCTCATAACTGTTCACTGGGGACAGCAATCACTTGATGACAGTTGTAATGAATGTGAAGTATACATAGGATGCATATACTGAGACAAAAAGATTACTTCTTGTAAGAATAGGATAGAATTTGGTGCACTAAAATAATCTTATCAATAAGGAAGGGAATGAATAGATATGTACAACATAGCGTTTCCTAGGCCACATGTCTATATTACATCTCATCCATCAGTGGTCATCCTTGGTTTAGATTGTAATATGGCATATAGCATGTTTTGCTAATGATTCAATGTAGTGGTTTGGAAGAAAATGGCCCCCAAAGGGAGTGGCACTGTTAGAGGTTCGGATTTGTTGGAGTGGATGTGGCCTTGTTGGAGGAAGTGTGTCACTGTGAAGGTGGCTTTAAGGTTTCATATATGCTCAAGCCACATCCAGGCTCTCATACCATGTCCTGTTGCCTTTGAATCAAAACGTAAGGACTCTCAGCTCCTGCTCCAGCACCATGTCTGCCTGCATAACACCATGTCACACCATGATAATGGACTGTAAGCCACCCCAACTAAATGGTTTTCCTTTACAAGAGTTGCTGTGGTCATGGTGTCTCTTCACAGCAACATAAATTCTAACTAAGATAAATTGTCTGCATTTGAGTCTAGATTCTTCATTGATAAACCTGGAGGCCTCCACCAAATTATTTTCCTGAGCCTTACATTTATTTCAGTTACTAAAAGTGAGAATTCTAACTGTGCCTACTTCATAGTTACCAACCTTTAAGTAAAGTGGAACATACAAAGAACTTGGGAACAGGATCGTAGTAGTTTGAATGGGAGGCAGAGATGTGAACATCTACTCACCAGCTGATGACACTGATTAGGGAGGTTTAAGAGATGTGGCCTTGATGGAAGTAGTTATTGGAGGGGGGCAGGTTTTGAAACTTTTTTCCCAACATAATATTTTTATTGATTATTTAGGAATCTCACATAGTGCACCGTGATCACACTCACTTCCCAGTCCTCCCAGGTCTGCCCCCCAACCTTTTGATCTGCCCCCCAAGGAAAAAAGAAGAAGAAAAGTCCAATTTGTGTTGCCCATATTTTCACTGGAGCATGCTCTAACTCCTGGTGGCTAGCCCCTTAAAGAGAACTGATTCTTCCCCCACCCACAGTCCCATCGGAAGCCATCAGTTGTGGAGAGCTACACTTCAGCATCCTTATCACAGTTTCTAAGCGTTCTCTTTTAGGGCTTCCTGTCTAGGATTTTACTCTTTGGGGGTGGGGTGAGGTAGGGGGCTGTCAGGAAAGTCTTCTGTGTTTCTTTTTCTCAACTGTGTGTCTGCATTCCTTGATACCACTGCAAAAGAGGCTTCCTTGCCTTTTACAGCCAGCAGGAGTATGGATCACGGACTTCCACTTGGTTTCTGGCAACAACATGGACCATGAACATCCACATGGCCTCTGGCGTCAGCATGTGACGGGAACCTCAGCGTGGTCTCCAGTGGCAGCATAGACTGTGGACATCCACACGGCCTCCAGTGGCAGCAGGGATCATGGACATCAATATGATTTCCGTAAAGCCTTACACCACTCCCAACTCTCTCTGCTTCCTGATGTGCTTGAGGACAGGCGCTATCAGTTTTTTGTTCTGAGCACCATGCCTGCCTACTGCCAACCTCCCTGACAGAATGGATTCTCTGGTACACAAAGTCCAAATAAACCCTTCCTTCCGTGAATTGCCTTGGTCATGGTGTTTTATCACAGCAACAGAGACATATCTCATACAAGGACTTTCCTCTAACACTGCTAATAAGGTTTGATGCTCAGGCTAGAGGAAAGCTTGAGTAATCTCACAAAATGATACAGTTTAGGTCCTTGCTATTACTTTCTTGTTTTCAAATAAAATTTTATTTTTAGATTTGATGTTTTGAGACAAAATGTTTAGATTTTTGATGTAATTGATAGTACTGAGTGTTCCCATGTACCTTTCATGCCACTACTTCTAATTTTAACATTTTACACAACCATGCTGTTTCTCAAAAGTCAGAAAGTAACTTAGATATATTATTCCAAGCTAAATACATGTTCTGTTCTATTTATTACCTCTTCTTTCCCTGGATTCTTTATCCATTCTCAGTTTAACTAACCTTTTCCAGGGCTATAGATTTGTGTCATGTATATCTTGATGAAAAAATCTGATATTTGCAAGTTGAATATCAGTTGCCTATGAATTAATAAGCCTGAGAATAAATTGTTCTGCTAGAAATAATAATGATATATTTGCTCATACTTAGCATGATAGCTAGGAAGTTTATCTTCACATAAAAATGCCAGTAGGTATTATGTTCTATACTATTGGCTGCATACTGCAGAAGTAACTAGGATTTAATTAATACTTTTTTTTTGTTTTTGTTTTTTTCAAGACAGGGTTTCTCTGCATAGCTTTGTAGCCTGTCCTGGAACCTTGTAGACCAGGTAAAGGGTTCACAACACGCCCCCACGGTCGGGTGTGTTTGCATATGCCTGGTGGACACTTCCGTCTTGCCAGTTCCAGGTCAAGATAGCCATTTCCGGGTCAAGGCGTCTCGCGTGACCAGGATCCGTGACTTTGCATGTTTATGTAGGTGCGCAGTGTAGCCATGTGATCTACGCATATGTGTAGAGTAGTTACGTAGACCTGTGCACGCCCAGCCTTTATAAGCTGGTGCCATGTTCCCAGTTCCTTCTTCTTCTCCACACATGTGTCTCTTCCACAGGCTTGCACACTCTCTGTCCCCTTTATCTTTAATAAAACTCTTATTAGCGGATTCTGTCGTGTTTTGTGACATTTCCTTGCAGGGTAAGAGCACAGCGCTGCAAAAATAACTAACACCAGGCTGGCCTAGAATTCACAGAGATCTGCCTAGCTCTGCCTCCCAAGTGCTGGGATTAAAGGTGTGAGCCACCACTGCCCAGCTAATTGATATTTCTTTAGTCCATGACTTCAATCTTAAAATATAAATGGGCAATGGAAAGCCTTAGACAATTGCTGAGATTTTGAATGGCTTACTGTGTAACAGTTTGTAACATCTCAATAAAACACTTACTTTTGAAAAATGAAGTTGAGTTCTGGCAAGTTTATAAGGTTGGGTAAAAAATTCAGAAAAAATGGTAGTTGGGTGCGGCTTCCACAGTGAGTCTCAGCAGTGATGAGAGAACAAAAACCTTAGAACTTCCACATTCTACAAGTCTTGTGGTTACACTAACCTACATGAGGCTTTTGCAGTGGCTGCCCTCAGTGGTCAGCCACCGATATTTATTGGTGAATTAGTTTATCTTTAAAGTTTATTTATGTAAAGATAGGAAAGCTGTCTCACCTCTGCTCTTTACTTACTCTTCTCAGGTCTGATGGTGTTTGTTGATCAGGGTATTAATATATTTGCCAGGTTTACAACTCTTCCCCCAACCCCAAGGCTACAAACACCTTGGTAGCTCATTAATAAGTTTCCTGTTAAAAGTACAGGTAGATGTGCCTCATTCACAGACTTCATTGTGAATTTCTAGCCCTTTGCTATGGCACCAAGATATAAATCTATTCTAGTTGTTTCACAGACACCTGCAGGTTCCTGCACAGGTCCACCACTCCTGCCAGACTCATGCCAAGGTCAAACCTGCAGGGGTCTTCCAGATATACCAGTCCCTGTACCAGCTCTGAGGATTTCAACTGGGCAAATACTGGCAGGTTAACTTCACCCACATACCTGCTCATAAAAACTCTAATATCTTCTAGCTTGCTGAACTTTTACAGGATGGATAGAGGCATTTCTCACCTCCAGAGAAACAGCAGATGTGATGGCTCAGGTACTCCTGATTAACACATCATCCCTCAATTTGGCATACCATCCCCCAAGCTCCTGGGACCTCATTGCTGGTACCACTTCTCCAGGCTCAAGTGGGCACCTGCCTGGCAACTGGAACCTGGTTTTCCAAGATGTCCCAATGAAGGGCATATCTGCTCTCATGTCTTGCTTATTCACCCTTATGGTGATATTTTATTTGTATTAAAATGTTATTTGTATATTAATAAATAAAGTTTCCTGGGGGTCAGAGCTATTAGCAAGCCATAGGAAAGCAGGGCAGTGGTGGCGTACGCTTGTAATCCCAGCACTTGGTAGGCAGAGCTAGGTAAGTCTCTGTGTGTTCAGGGATACAGCCAGTATTGGATACACATGCCTTTAATCTCAATACCAATCATAGAAAACCTGGAGGTCTATACAGACAGGCCGTGACGAGGCGGTCATGTGGTTGGGTTTACAACCAATGAGAAGGCAGACCAGAAACACTATAAAAATACAGACACACAGGAAATAGCTCTGGTTCGGAGAGGTAGGACCACTGCAGGAGGAAGGGTAAGGTTTTAGCTCTTAGCTCTGACCTCTTGGCTTTCTTCTTTGCATTGGTTCTGTGTTTCTTATTTAATAAGACGATTGGTTACATCTACACACCCTTGCCTCATCTGTACAACCAGGGAACTCCTCCATTCCATTCTTTCTGGCAGTTACCACTCTTCCCATGGCTAGCACCACTCATGGGGCTGATGATAACAATCTATTTTTTCTCGTAGCAACCTGCCTTCTCAACTCAGCAAGGATCAGATGCCTGAGGTCTCCATGATGACAGCTAACCAAATGCTTATTTACTCACACCTCCTGCTGTGTGTGACCCCGACTCCCAACTTCTTCCTCCCCACTTCATCCCAAGTCAGCAGGAAGTAGTCTCGAGAATTCCGTACCCTCATTTCTACCCCACTTGTTACCCATAACTCACCTTTTTATAATAAACAAAAGGGAAGAAAATTAGCATTCAGGCCCACCCCCTTGGAAAGCTGGCCAACAATCAGGCAATACCATGGGTCACTCAGGTTCCTGCAAGGTCATCCTACATAGCCTGTATCATTATGTCCCTTCAAAAGGTGTGGTCCTGCCTGCCTTCTCTTTCTTCTTCCCTTCATAGCCCCCACCCACTCTTTCTTCTCTCTCTCTCTCTCTCTCTCTCTCTCTCTCTCTCTCTCTCTCTCTCCCATGAGGCCCCTCTGCACTCCCTCTCCCCTCTCTCTTCCCATACCACTAATAAAACTCTTCACATGAGTGCTGCCTGCATGGCATGTCTCTCCCTCCCTCACTGTGAGGCCCCACGACTCCAATCCATCAAGGTAGGTCTCTGGCCATCTTTAAAACACAACATCTGTTACTATAATAAACACAATGATGAAAAGTGAACTGGGGAGGGAAGGGTTTATTTCATCTTACAACTCCCAGTCACAAACTAACATGGAAGGAAATCAGAAAATGAGCTGGAGACAGGAACATGGAGGGGTGAAACTGAAGCAGAGGCCATGGGGAAAAGCTGCTCACTGGCTTGTTCTGAATGGCTTTCTCAGCTTGCTTCCTTCTACAGCCATGGCTTCAGCTCCAGGCTATCAGGTGGCTCTGATGGGTGTCAGAATGGTGAGATCTCTTGCTGGCACACAAGTTCTTTCTTTGCCAGTGCCAGGATACCAGCCTTTTTCTCCTTCCAGTATGAGATGCCTGTGGAAATTTCAGTTTCTTTAGATCCATTGTTTCAGCAGTCTGAGGGCCAAAGGAGGGACACACATGTCTCTTTAGAATACTTTGATTTCTGGCAGGAATCTCGTGCTGGGAAAAGAAAAGGGCTGATGGCTGGTACCATCCAGGGGACTTGGCTTCTTGGAAAGAGACTTAACGCTATCCTGAGCTTCCCAGCTCCAAGTCCAGGAAACCTTGTGCTACGTGTGTGGGAGAAGAGTGGGTGGATAGGCAGAGGCAGCACCTCCGGCAAAGTGAGCGAGATTGCGTTCCAAGGGGGACGTGGAGACTCCGAGGAAGCTGGACCTGATGGAGAAAATTCATGTTTCATAAAGATGACTTTGGAAACAAGTGGGAAGGTTAATTCTTAGGGATTCATAGAGGGGTTTTTCTTTTTCTTTACACAATTTTTAGGGGAATTTGCATGGGTAAATACGTATGGGATATTTGGAAATAACACAGCCTCTGGGAAATCTACTAATTGTAAGAGAACTATGTTAATTGCACTTTTATTTGTATTTTATAGCTTAGAAGAAGTTAAAGTTAGACGGAATGTGCTTAATTCAAGGCAGTGAAAGCAGAAGCCCCAAAGGAAGCACGGAGAAGAGGCTGTGAGGCCAGGCCAGCCTTGCCTTAGCTGTGCAGGGGAGGGTCAGGGAGCATCAAGCCACCATGCTAGACTTGGCTGCTTTGGTGGACATGTAATTCACCCCAGACACTGTAAGAATGAGTATCCTAAATGTTTTGTTTTATTGACTCTGTTGCATCATCATATTTGATTGCTACATTTTCTATTACATCAGAAATAGAGCCGACAGTTCTATAATCACTACCATGCCCATATGTAGTGTACTTAGAAAAATACCCAAAGCCCTAGGGAACTTTCCCTACAGAACTAAATACGGAAAAACAAAGGTAGAATGGGAAATTTTCACTCTACTTCCCCTTTCTATAATCATCTAAAACTCTTCAGTTAATATTCTTTTCCTCTTACATTTTATTACCAATAAAAGATTACTTAGTTACATCTAACCTCATTGTTTAATCCCAAGAAGCCATTGATTTGCCCAACTTACCCTAGGACATTTTGGGAAACCATCTATAGGAATGGTCAGAGGCCAGATGAGCTATAAGGAGATAAATTAAGCAAGATCTGTCACCAACACAGTCCAGGACTGATAATCTCAGGAAACAAAGCAGTAGTGCAGTTTAAGGGGCAGGGAACTAACCAAGGTGTGAGTGGCAGCATGTGGGAATCTCTACAGTTAATACAATTTCATTGAATTCAGTCTAGCTTTCTTGTACTTTTTCTAATTGGATAAAAAGCTGACAATGTGCTCAAAGTTAAAAACAATTATCTTTCATGGAGCTTGCATGCCCTTGAGGGACTCACGCATGAAATTTAGCCTTATTAGATAAAACTAAATCATACCTCTCAAGCTGTGGAAAGCCTTTCTCCAAAAGGAGCCCTTGAAAGCCCTCAGAACATCTGCTCTGAGTTTGTAAAAATTCGCTTGTCCTCATTCACAGCAGTAAACGCAAAGTTGGTTTCCCTTAATGCTGCCCTAGGTGTGATACAGAGATGATGCCAAGAGAAATAGTGGCGTGCTTTCCAAAACCTCGACCCTGTTCAGGCAGCAGAACCTCCTCCCGTCCCACAGTCTGTCCTATCCCGTTTCCCACTGTTTGTGTGCTATAAGTTTAAAGTCACTGCTGATTTCAGATGTGTGCCCAGTTGACTCTTAACAGGAACAACTTCATCCATCCTCACTGTTTAGATTTGAGAAGTGGGTGCTCCCAACCCCCGAGTGTCTATTTCACCCCCTTTGGGGTTTAGCTGCTCTTATTAAGTTGCTTTTAAGAATTTATTATATAACCCTACATGTATCAACTAGTCTTTGTAAATGTCCATGTTCTGTTCATTAAAAGGCACAAGAGCACTGGCTGCTCTTTCAGAGGGCCCTAGTTCAATTCCCAGCACCACATGGTGGCTCACAACTGTTCATCACTTCAGTCCCAGAGGATACAATGACCTGCATGGACATCAGAAACACATGTGGTGCACAGAAATACTATTGATCCCAAAGATGGGAGGAGAAAGACCACTGACCCACACCATCATGACCAAATTAATTAAAGCAAGAAATTAATTTAAATTTTTAATTTTTAATTAAATTTTTTTTTCCGAGACAGGGTTTCTCTGTGTAGCTTTGCGCCTTTTCCTGGAACTCACTTGGTAGTCCAGGCTGGCCTCGAACTTACAGAGATCCGTCTGGCTCTGCCTCCCAAGTGCTGGGATTAAAGGCGTGCACCACCACCGCCCAGCCTTAATTAAAAATTTTAATTCACATATACAGATTGCCTCTACTTAAGGTGGGGTTTGAAGGGTCACCATTAGATGTGAGAAAGACAAGATTGTTATAGCTCAGGGATAGAGGGTTTCCAAATGGGAGAAAATAGGTGGGTTTACAGGAGCAGAACTTAAGCATAACTAGTTAGTCATAAAGACCTTCTAAAACAAAGACAAGACCAAAGACTATGACCAAAGGTGGTCATAGCAAGAGAGTCATAACAACAGGTAGTCATAACAACTCTTTTGAAACAAAGGCAGGGTTGCAAGATGGCTATAACTTTTTGAAACAAAGGCATGGTTGCTGTTTCCTGGAATATGCAATACAGAGCCATTGGTAGTTAAGGTTACAGACAGCATAGCCTAATCCTTGAGAAACAGAAGTTTAATCCATAAACAGTAATAAGCCTCATTTGTCTTTACTATAAAATGGCTTTTAAGCTTAAGATGGAGGCAGGCTGGTTCATCATACATGCAGATGAAACACCCATATGTATATATAAAAATAAAGGAAAAAAATTAAAAGACACAGTGTTTACGTGCAAAGCATTGTCTGCCATCCCAACTACTCAGGGATAATCACTGAGCATCTCATCATTTTCCTGACTCTGTGTCCTTGCAGAACTTTTCATCTCCACACCACCATCTTTTCTTTGTTGACCACCAACCATTCTTTCTGCTTTTGAAATTGAAACTTTCTTGTGGTATTTCTGCTTTTACAAACTCCATGAATTTTTCAATTTCTAAAATATTTCTTCCTATGTTCATTCTTACTGTATGATCTGTTGTTACACATATTTCAACCACATTCTCCATCTCTCATGTGGACAGCAAAATCAGAGCAAATCCTTACTAATATAAATGAGGTATTATATAAGTCTTGAGGTATTTTCAACATGGGATTCATCCCAAATTATTAAATAACTCTGGAGTCCCAGAAGTACACTCATGAGTCAAAACAGACCTATTCATTGAAAGTGAGAAAACAAAGACACAGAATTAGAATATGGACGTCAGAGGATGTTCAAGAATCTTCCAGGAAAAAAATAAATCTTATAATCCAAAAGGAAGTATGTACTGCCTTGAACTTTCAATGTATCTTCCCCATTTTAGTTTTGAATTTTGTCCCATAAATTTCTTGCCGGAAAAGTAATTTTGTAAGACACACATTGAGTCACCAGATTTGGTTCATTAGCAAACCTGTGACATCGGCCTGTGTTAAAGTGATCAGAGGAATTGCTCAGCAGCTTGATTTATATATGAAAGTTTTGACAGCATTAGGATGGGCCCAGGTAACCATGCCACTGAATGTTCCATGTTTACGGCTTCCATGAGATTCTTTGAAAATGAATGTTTAAAAATGATTTACTTTATTATGTGTGTGTATGTATGTATGCACATATGTGCATGCAGTTTCTCAAGGAGGCAAGATCTCTTAGAACTGGAATTATAGGCATGTGTGGGTCATCCCACATGGGTGCTGGGAAGAGTTCACATTGTTTAAATATCTCCATTACCCAAAGTGACTTTCAGAGTCAATGCAATATCTTTACAAAAGAACCTCATGTTGCTTTTCATGAAAAAAAAAAAAGAAGTCTAAAAATATGGGAAGATTAAAGACTTTACACAGCAAAAGTAGCTGGAAATGTAGGCAGAAGACAAATCCTCATTGCAAACTTCCCGATGCCCTTCTTCCCACAGTCTTCCTGCTCCCTCTTCTGCTCTAATCTCTGAGTCACAGGTACAGGAGTTGTGTGATGTAGACACATCAGTTGGGACTGGGCACCACATGGTCACTTGTTAGCTGTATTTTGAGAAGCTACACACATGAAGTCTCATTGGCATGGCTGCCTCAACAAGATCTGAACAAAGAGACACCAATAGACATGAGAACTCGAGCAGGGGAAATCTCATGGGGCCTCAACCCTACCTAGACAATGACCTACAAGCAGCTAAGGAATACTGAGAGCTAGAGAAATAGTCTTGCCCCAGGAAAAGTCCTGTAAATGGTTATCTAATACCAAATTGATATCCAATACCTGAAATCAAATGCAAATGCAAACAGGTAACTTTATCTGGACTGAGCAGGTTGTATTTATGTATTTAGGAACACACACACACACACACACACACACACACACACACACACGTGCACAGGTAACAACAATTAAAGAAACAGAGGCCATGAATGTGAGAGAGAGAAAGGAAAGCCACATAGGAAGGATTGGAAAGAGGATAGGGAGGGGGAAATGACGTAATTATATTTTAATTTCAAAAATAAAAAATATTTAAAGTAAAAAACAAAAGCAAACAAGCCAAATAAAAATAAGTGTTGGAGAAGGTATGGGAAAAGGATCTGTTCCCAAGAGAGTGAATTTGTGTAGCCTTTACAAGAAAATGTACAGGGCTTCCTCTGAACCTCGGAATGGCTGTTGGATCTCACAATTCCTCTTCTGGTTTAGTATGACAGAGAGATAGCTTTGCACCTCTGGTCCCTGCAATGTTACTCATAACAACCAAGATCCAGAAGGGAACCTAAACATTCCTTGTCACCTGACTGGATTTAAGAAAATGTCTTATCTATTCACAGTGCAATACAATTCAGTCTTCAAAAGGAATGGAATCTTTTCACTTGCAACATGGATGACTCTAGAAGATATTATATAGTACATGAAATAAACTTGGCAAGGAATGACGCTGTATCAAACACGGTTACCAGTGTCTTTAAGATGTGTTGGGACGTGTCCTAGTTAGGGTTACTAGTGCTGTGATGAAACATCATGACCAAAAGCAAGTTGGGGAGAAAAGGGTTGATTTGGCTTATGTTTCCACATCATTGTTCATCACTGAAGGAAGTCAGGTCAGGAACTGAAACAGGGCAGAAGCCTGGAGGCAGGAGCTGTTACGGAGGCCATGGACGGGTGCAGCTTACCAGCTTGCATCTCATGGCTTGCTCAGCCTGCTTCTTTATAGAATCCAGAACCACCAGCCCAGGGACAGCTCCATCAATAATGGGCTGGGCCCTCTTCCATCAATCACTAATTAGGAATCTGCCCCTTTTCAATCACTAATTAGGAAAAAGCTGGATCTTATGGAGTCATTTTCTCTTTTTTTCTTTTTTTAAATTATTGCCTGTATATATTTGTATACAGTTATTGTATGTAGTTTTTCCTTATTTTATTTTATTTTATTTTATTTTATTTTATTTTATTTTACAATACCATTCAGTTCTACAGATCAGCCACGGGTTCCCCTATTCTCCCTCTTCCCACCCCCTCCCCTTACCCCCAGACTACCCCCCATTCCCACCTCCTCCAGGGCAAATCCTCCCCTGGCAGAGGCATTTTCTTAATTGAAGTTCCTTCCTCTTTGATGACATTAGCTTGTGTCAAGTTGACATAAAAACTATCTAGAACGGGATTTCAAGCAAAAAGTCACAAAATTTCAGTTAGGTAAAAGGAATAAATTCAAGAGCTATATTTTTTAACATGTGGCTGAGATTTTTAATGGCTTATTGTGCCTTGAAAATGGATGAGAAGTAGGTTTTAACATGTTCTCAGGACAGAAAGATGCATGCAAAGTAATGTATACTAATTAACCTGATCTTGGTATCCTACTCCATGTTGCTATTTCAAAGAATCATATTTCCATGATAAATATATGTTTGTAATTTTAATTATAATTATTTAAAAAAATCGCATAAAAGACTATAGTCAACAGCTTGTAGATGCTAAGCTTAGTATTGAATTGATTTAAATATTATTGTCTTTATGTTAACATTTGTCATTACACTCATATGAATATTATCATAATTTTTGTAACATATGAGCTTACTTTACAGTAGTTATATTTATATAGAAACCCCATAGCTTATGCATGGTTTTAGCTTCCATGATGCTTTCCTGAGGCCTGAGGAACTAAACCACTGACTTTTTTTCCCTCACCAAGTACCTTTATACATTTCTTATCAGTGAGCAGAATAATAGCAACAAAAAGAACTGACCACAGTACAACCTGCCTTCCATTTTTCACTAATGACATTTTTAGACTTATCATACTTGGATATGATACATCGTGACCGCACTAATCCCTGACTTCCACTCTTTCTGAAACCTCTTCTCAACTGGCTCCCACTCGTGCTCTCATGTCCCTCTTATTTCCTCCATTTTCTTTCTTCTCAAAGACTCCACACAGACAGTCGCAGCTTCTGTATGGATTCGCTGACTATATCCCTCTAATAAAAAAATCCAAAGCCAAATGGACTTTTTAAATTTGGTTATAGGAAGTTATTACTTAAACTCAACTAGAAGGAAGTGTATAATATTTTAAAATTAGCATGCTGCATAAAAAGACATTGTATCATATTCACAAAACTCTAAAAAAGTCAGAAATCTCCAACCAGAAATTTATAAAAGTCAAGACAAAAAGGTTAAACTAGATGTGGAGGTACAAGTTTTTGATTCCAGTACTTGGGAGACAAAGGCAAGCAGATCTCTGTGAGTTCTAGGCCAGCCTGGTCTATTTAGCCAGCTCCAGGCTAGCCAGGGCTTCATAGTGAGACCTTATCTCAAGCAAGCAAACAAAACAAAGAAACAAGCAGGCGAAGTTAAATCAGTGACAACATTGTTTATTTAATCCCCTCAAAATTCCCCATCTCTATTAAGTGGTCACATTCACAAATAGGGGTTCTGTGAATTTGGCAGATAGCAGGAAATAGAGGATGGTTGGTATGAAGATGCAGCTGTGGCCATCTGGGTGTAGACTGGGCTCTTGCTCCATATAGCGGGCTGTCATGTCAAGGTCTCTTAAACGACAACCTAACCCATAAGTAGAAAAGGGTCATATCTGTCTGTACATAGAAGAAAGCATCATATCATACCACATATATCCAAACTCATTTGTATGAGAAAACATACTATCTTTTTTTTTGAGACAGGGTTTCTCTGTGTAGCTTTGGTGCCTGTCCTGGATCTTGTTCTGTAGACCAGGCTGGCCTCGAACTCTCAGAGATCTGCCTGGCTCTGCCTCCCGAGTGCTGGGATTAAAGGTGTGCGCCACCACTGCCCAGTCAAAAACATGCTATCTTTGCTGAGCAGAGAATTAAATGCAAAGATTTTTTTAGCTTTAGTGTGTGTGAAAAGCACTTTTGTTCCATGCTGTCACAGTAAGATCAAGAAATGACATTCAAAAAATCAGGCACAGTGGTGTTCACCCATGAGTCTAGAATTCACAAGGCCGAGACAAGAGGATTGCACTGAGTTTGAAGCCAACCTGATCTACGTAGTGAGTGTGAAGCTAGCCTGGGCTACAGTGTAAGACCCTGCCTCAAAAACCCAAAACAATTCAAAACAAAAAACCAAGAAAAGAAAAAGATACCACTTCCAAAAAGCCACCCCCTTGTGATCCTGCAGTAGATGTTACACAGTGGTTAATGCTTAAGGACCTGGGACCTCAGGGAATGCTAATGTACTTGAGTTTGTAAGTCAGAAGTTTTTCAGAATCCCCAGAATCTACAACGTAGTTAGAATTGTAATTATTTCTACCTACACAGAAATGTATTCAGTCATTGATAAAAAACATTTTACTAAATGTTGTGAATAACATGGTCAGGTGAGCATAATCATGTTATCATTTGTGAGGGATTGGCCTTCTTAGAGTTAAACCAGAGGGTTTCCAACCACTGAAGATGTCAGTTGACATTTATTTTTTGGCCATTAGTAACAAACAACGATGTGACACAGACAGCCCCTGACAAAGGTCCTACAGTAGCGTCTTTATTTGTATGGACAGAATCCTCACAGGTACACAGGCTGAGTCAAAGGCCTTACGAAGCTCTTCGGTATTTTACCGTCATCTTAGCAGGGTCAGTAGGTTGTGTTCTCTAGAGGCCACTGGCCTCTTCTAGCAGCAGTGATTCAGATTGCCCCTTTCTCTTAATTCTCATCAGTAATAAGTGCTGATGTTGCTTTAAACGTTTCTTTGTCTGATTTATATCTCATTACAAACTACAATTTGAATTCTCTAGAGTACCAATGGATTTGAACATTAAAAATTGTCTATTTATTCTGTTTATTTGTTTATGTTTTATTAGTTGTGTGAGCACTTGCTAGTCTGGGTGGGTGCATGTGGGTACACATACATGTGTAAACCCAAAACTGCATCTCCATCTTCACGTTTTTTGAGGCATGGTCTCACACTGAACCTTCAGTTCGTTGATTTGGCTAGGCTGGTTAGCCAATGGGCTTCAGGGATCCACCTGTCTCCTTTAGTGCTGGGCTTAGAGGCGTGCACTACCACCACTCGCTTTTTTATGTGGGTTCTAGAGATCTGATTGCTGTGTGGCAGGCACATTACCTCCTGAGCATTCTCTCCAGTGCCTTTAAAGTTTTATTTCAATTCATCTTGTGCAAAACGCCTTTTTGTAGCTTTGCCCAAGTGTTCCGTAGACATTATGCACACACATATGTGCGTGTGTATATGTATATATATATGTATAATGTATATAGATATACATTAACACTAATCACTGTTCATGCAATGCAGAAACTTTAAGAACTTCATGTATATGTGCGCATATATATGTGCATATAATTAATTCCTTATATTTTGTGGACATTATCACATCAGAGCATAAATATTTGTCTTTCTTGTCACTACAATGTTGGTGATTGAACGCAGGACCTGATAAACACTAGATAAGTGCTCTACCCCTAAGCTACACCCCAGCCCAACACTTTACATTCATAGACATTCCAAGAGTTCTATCTTCTGCTCTGTGTCTCCATTGATATTTCTCATAGATCATATATAATATTTCTATAAAACTCTATTCTTTAATTACTAAATTAAAAAAAACAGAAAAATGTACCTACAAACTCATTTCACCATCTTCTAAAAAATGTGTAACTTAACAAACTTTCTTGCCTTCTCACTTCTTAAGTTTTTATAATTTTGGTTGAACTCTCTTCATGGAAGATCACTGTAAAATGTGAATCCAAACATGCCTTGCTTAAGCATCAATATAAATGTGTGTAATGTATGATTTGAGTGGAAGCCTGTTTCCTCAAGGCGTGGCTACCACCTATGCCTCCACAGTTTGTATATATTATACCCTTTCCTGGATGGTTCATGTTTCAACCACGATTAAGGTTTGACCTTCTTATAATCTCCCTAAACTTTCTAGATGAATTTTCTTCCATCTGTAGTGTCTTGTACAATTTTTATCATTGTATGAATTATACAAATATTTTAGCTGCCTGACAGGATCTCTGTAATGTTTCAAAATATTTATTTACCCTGTTTCTCCTTAGCCTTATAGATGAATCATTGTTCTTGATAAGCAGACAGACAGACAGACAGACACACACACACACACACACACACACACATCTTAGCAATAGTTGAGTCATATTTACAAAGCGTTAATCTATGTCTGAACATAGATACATATTTATAAAAACATACACATATGTATATTCATCTGGAAACATATTTGTATATGCAATCTTTTCTCTCTAGTACAAGAGGAGTTGCCTGTCTCAAAAGGAGTGTGACTGTTTTGATTCACTTACCTCAGTGGATTATAAATTATCATTTTCCTTCTCAGTGTGCCTCTGCATGGCTCTCTTTTTTGTTCCAGGAACAGGAAGATATTTAGACAGAGACGTTAGTCCATCAGCATTAAAATGATATGAATCATTGGAATTTTCTGGAAGGAAGAAGGTAATTACTGGGAATATATGTCAGCCCTGGCCTCAAGTATCTGAGAAGTTCTTTAAGCATCTAAAAACTTCCCACAACTAGGCAGGCAAAAGGTGTGAGCTAAGGGCCCAGCGCAGTTCCTGTTCCTTAAATAAGTGTCTGACAGAGCAGCAGCAAAGGACCATAGAATGGAGGTGAGTCCCTCTCAGAGGGCTCCTTCGTGGAGCCAGGACAGTGAATGCTAGGGTTTCCTCTAGAAAGAAAGATAATGCAGGTGGGGAGGGGGAGGGAAAACGGAGTCCCACTGGATGGGTATGGAAAGCTTCAACTTTTAGACTTTCAGAAAAATATAATAAAAATCAAACTGAAGGACGGATATGACAGGGAGTGGGAGTGGATAAAACTTTGACGGTAAAGACGCAGGTGAGAGGATGAAAGAAGATGAGCTGGGTGAGCGGATGTAGGCGCTCCGTGCAGCACATGCGCAGTAGCGATAACACCGTGCTGTGGGCAGGATATATACGTGAGAAGGTAGAAATGCTCACTTGCTTCGGTTTAGTAACTTTTATAGCACCTCTGTGTTTACTATAACGCCATGTTGTAGGCCTTAAGTATACACAGCCAAATTATTTTTAAAAAGAGAAAACAAAGAAAATTAAAATTGTCACCGTAACCGTCTTTTAGAAAATGGAGTTCTGATTCAGGAAAATGAGGTCCAATGCCGCTGGGTCGGTGCACCCGTTTCGGCGATCAGCCTCTGAGGCTAGACACTTCCTTGTGGCTGCAATTTATGATCTCTAAAAATGATTTTCAGCTCATTGCTGCCTTTCTAAACGTTTTGAGTGTGAGCCCAGGCATTAACGGCTGAGCCATCTCTCTGTCCCTCATTTCTTCTTTCCACGCACTACAAACTTTCCATGACGGAGTTTTAGAACTTTTTCAATTATTAATCGATGCTCAGCCTCGATTGCAGGCCCTTTGTTTGAAGCTCCAAGCTTTAGACCCTTACACAATCCACTGACCTGAGGACTTCAGCAGGTCCAGATCGTCGGCCCTCGACTTCATCTCCTGGTATTGAACTCGATGTACCAAAATCTCTCCTCTTGAGGAAACTGACAACAGAGGTTCTGGGTTACGGATCAGTGGGAAACCAAGCCTCCTTCATCTGAGCCTTTCACCAGCAGTTTGAACAGTCTCAATCTCTACCTATGCGTTGTTTTCAACCAGCCTGCTTGTAAGAGACAGACAATCCTCTCCAGCGATGTAACAACCCATTTTCCTACCAAGGAAGCCAACACTCCTCTGTGAGTGACTGAAAGTGTATCCTCTCCTTCTGTTCTCACTGCAAAGACCCTTTTATTTTTCACCTCAGCTATTCCTGTCAAGGATATGATCCCACTCCAATCTTCATGCATGCTGTCTTTCTTTCTTTTTTTAAATTCACCTGTTTATTTTACATCCCGGCTGTAGCTCCACCCCCCGCCTTCTCCTCCCTGTCCCTTTCCTCTATTACCTCCCTCCCACTCCCCAATCACCACCTTTGCCTTTGTCTCCATCCAGGAAAGGGCTGGTGTCCCACGAGTATCAACAAAACATGGCCTATCAAGTTTCAGTAAGGCCAAGCACCTCCTCATATATTAAGAATGGGAAAGTCAAGCCAGAAGGAGAAGTAGGGTCCCAAAAGTCAGCAAAAGAGTCAGAGACAGCCCCTGTTCCTGCTGTCAGGAGTCCCACAGGGGACCAAACTATGCAGCTGTAACATACCTCATGCAGGCTCTTGCTGAAAGGTCCTTCTCAAGCACAGCTTGACCACTTCCCTTCCCTCCCATGCTAGGCTAATGACCAGGCATCCTTGTAGCCTCAGATGCAAGGCTTTCAAAAGTTGCTCCTTCCCTCTACACTAGCCTGGCAAGCTGCTTCTCTCTTCGATCCTCACTTCACTGGACGACAGCTGTGTAGTCCTTTATACTTCCCTGCACTTGCGCGCGCCCTCTTCCTGGAATGTGTCTTGCCCAGTTATCTGCACCATCATTAAAACCCTCTCAAAGCCTTCTTAGAAGCCTTCCACCCTCCTTTTTTAATTTCAGATAATCTCTCTCTTCTCTGTGTCACCTTGTTTCTCATTGGTATTAATAAAATGCTACACTGCCATATATCTATAGTCTACTAAACCTGAAGTCCATTAAACGAAAACGTTATTTTATTATCCTTTTCTTCACTTTTAGATCCTAGCACATTGCTTAAAAGAATAATGCAATTTTACATTAAGGTTATTATGATTAGAGAAAATCAAATATGAACAAACCTTCATAAATTGTATATTAATTCTAAACTACCAGTTCCATTAATGAACTACTCCAATTAAATATACCGAACGTAGAACACATTATGGTAGACAGAGCTTTTTTTTTTTTTCTTCTGAGGAAATTCTGTTCCTTATATTCTGAGGAACTCTTCAAGCCTCTTATAACTCCCTGCTTTATGGTCACTTGACACTTGAGTAATTTGTTTATTTAGTGATAATCAGCCCAAGAACTCCTTAATTCTTTGGATAAGTTAGAGAGGTCATAATTTGGCTCAGACCTGTAAGCCGCTGTGTCTGTCTTCGCTTCAGAGCCCACATGAGGAATGCGATGAGAAGGATCAGCAGAACGGCCCCACAGATCAAGAGCGCAGTGAGGACCGGGTGGCCTGAGCAAAGGGAAATATTATGAAAGACGGTAAGTCCTCAGCTGCTCTTTCGTTGGTCACATACAGGAGTCCTGGAGCAAAACTCCAGCCCTCAGAACTCCTTCTGACCCAAGGTCTTCTAAACAAGAGGGATTCTAAATAATACCGACCCATGCTTATAAATTCCATGATATACCTGTGCCATGCTTTGATTTTGAAGGCGTTTCTGCAGGAGAAAAGAGAAAGAGACTCAATTCTGGGGGCCACAGATAAAGCGAACATCAATATTTCCTTGTATGAGCCTTCACTGCCTCTTAAGCAAGTGAACTGCATTTTCCAGTCTAAAGCTTGGGTCTCTCAGTCGCTTTCTCTTTCGTTGGTCACATACAGGAGCCCTGAAGTAAAACTCCAGCCCTCAGAACTCCTTCTGACCCAAGGTCTTCTAAACAAGAGGGATTCTAAATAATACCGACCCATGCTTATAAATTCCATGATATACCTGTGCCATGCTTTGATTTTGAAGGCGTTTCTGCAGGAGAAAAGAGAAAGAGACTCAATTCTGGGGGCCACAGATAAAGCAAACATCAATATTTTCTTGTATGAGCCTTCACTGCCTCTTAAGCAAGTGAACTGCATTTTCTAAACCAAAGCTTGGGGTCCCAGTCCCTTGTCTCTTGCACAAAGATATATTGGTTGTATGTCTGTTCTGTGTGATGGCCACTGTGTAACAGTAAATGTTTTCAACTTTCCTCTAAATAGAAACACTGTGATTGTCTACCTATCAGACCCCTGTGTTGCCAGATCAAGCATGAATGCATCGTATTTTAATGCCTGGATCGTCTTGGCAACCAAAGAGTCCTGCTCAATCCAGGTTGTTGACACTCACCTAGGAGGCACTTCACAGAAGCGTCTTCCTTGTGCCCACAGTCACTGTGACTCCATGGTCTGGCAGGACAATCCCACAGGGAAGACTCATTGCCTCTGCACTTCACTTCATTGAGCCATATCGGCCCAGTTCCTGGACCAAATGCTGCTTCTTTTAGTGCCTCCACAGCTTGACCACAGTCCAACTGCTGACATACAACCTGAGCATCATTAAGATCCCAGGAGTCATCACACACTGTCCCCCAGGAACCTTTGTGCCAGATCTCCACACGTCCAGAACAGTCTGTATGTCCTCCCTGTAGTCTTATTTTGTCTGAAAAAAAAAAAAATCAGAGACATCTGGGCTATTCCTGAAAAGATGAAAGCATCTAAAAGGCTATAGGAGAACAGAGATTTGATTGCTTTAAAAACTATTTAATGTATACTGTCAAAAGTTCAGAGACTAACAGTCATAAATGAAACATCTATATTACACTCCTCACTTTTAAGGCTCAGGGACCATCCTTGGGAGAAGAGTCGGAAAGATTGTAAGGACCAGAGTTTGGGAAAGACTGAGGCAAAGCAATATTTTATGGACATGGGAGGACCATTGCATTCACAGCAGCTGTGGCTGTCTGCAGAAGATCAAGCCGATCAACATTCTAGCATGGAGAAGGGAGGGAATAGTTCCTCCAACTGAGGAACTAGTGACACTTGGTTGCTCTTGGAGGCTGGTGAGTCAGTTTTCTTAATGGATGTGATTCCTGGTAGGTTGACGACGCTTCAGTAGATGGTCCTATACCCATGAGTATATGGGCAGCAGATTGGACTCAAGGGTTATAGAAAAAAAGAAAGAAAGAATAAGGGCAGGAAGTCAGAAGGAGAGCTAGAATGTTGAATCTGAGAGGAGTTGGAGGAGGAGTAGAGGGGTGAATACGATAAAAAATGTATTGTACACATGTATGAAACTTTCAAAGAATTAATAAAACATATAAAACTATGAATTAAAAATTATATGCTCATAACTTTTTAAATAAAAGTATATGTCCTTTCATCAAACTGGATATATCCCATCAAATGCTTGGCAAATGCGACCACATGAAGCAGAAAGCTTCTGCACAGCAAAGGACACCATTATTATGGTGAAAATGCAGCCTACAACATAGGAAGCAATCTTTTCTAGCTATAAGTTCTGACAGGGGACTGGTATCTAGAATACAGAAAGAACTCAGGAAACTAAATGTCAAGAAAACAAGCTACTTGAAAAACAGGGCAAGGAACCAAACAGAAGGTTCTCAAAAGATGAAATGCAAATAGCTGAGAAGTATTTAACACTCTGAGCTATCAGAAAAATGTAAATAAAGACTACATTAATATTTCATCTTACCCTAGTCAGAAGAGCTAAAATAAAAAACAAAACAAATGACAAAAATGCTGGTGTGGATTTGGGGAAAGGGGACATTTACTCACTGCTGGTGGGGGAGCACACTGAGCAGTCACTGAGGAAATCAGTGTGGCAGTTCCTCAAAAAGCTGGAAATAGATCTACCAGATGATATAACTATTCCGCTTTTGGTCATATACCCTCAGGACCCCTATATCTTATTACAGAGATACTTAGTGCTACTCTAGTCACAATAACTAGGAAATGGAAACAACCTATATGCCCACCAACTGATGAATGGAAACTGAAAATGTGGTACATTTACACAAGGGAACATTCTTCAGCTGTTATGAAAAAATGGAATTTTCAGGTAAATTGATGAAGCTGGAAACAATCATCCTGTGTGAGGTAAGCCAGACCCAGACAGACAAATGCCACATGTTTGGTCTCATATGTGGATGCTAGCTTTGAATCTTTAGACATGTGTGTTTCATTTGAAACACTCATGGAGGTCAGGAAACTAGAATGGGACTATGGGGGAGGGGAAGATATTTCATGGGAGGGGAGGTAGAATGCAGTGATACAGAAGGAGAAAAGGGATATGGAAAAAGAATGGTTAAATGTGGGGGCAGATGGGAGGGCAGGGTAGAGGAAGAGTGGGGAAGCATAACTGATACTAACATCCTTTTGGAAAAGTTGTGGAAGCTTTCTAAAACACACACACGGGGCTGGAGAGATGGCTCAGAGGCTAAGAACACTGACTGCTCTTCCAGAGGTCCTGAGTTCAATTCCCAGCAACCACATGGTGGCTCACAACCATCTGTAATGAGATCTGGTGCCCTCTTCTGGCCTGCTGTCATATATGCTGTATACATAATAAAAAATAAAATCTTTCAAAAAAAAAAAAAAAAAAAAAAAAAAAAAAAAAAAAAAAAAAAAAACACACACACACACACACACACACACACACACACACACACACATACATATATAATGAGTGTAAGCGGAGTCACACTATAATGAGGAGCTAATGCCCCTTCTAGAGACCACAAGCTAACAAGTAAAACCCCAGTACCAAGAATGAGTTATCTCTTTTTGATTGGTTGGCCAGTGGGGTCCTATAGATCTCCTACATTATAGATTATTGACATTACTCTTGGTTACTCTCCAGAATTTCATGGTGGGACCCTATTGCTGAAGATGTTACATACTTAAGTCACGGACATGGAGAAATCAAGCTGGTATTGATCTAAACGCTCCATACCCTCTAGCTAGTTTTCACAGTGCTGGCAGGTACTGAAAAAGGTTATGTCTGGAGTGCAGGAGACCCGTTT
The DNA here is from genome assembly GCF_049852395.1 of Peromyscus maniculatus bairdii. Taxonomy (NCBI): domain Eukaryota; kingdom Metazoa; phylum Chordata; class Mammalia; order Rodentia; family Cricetidae; genus Peromyscus; species Peromyscus maniculatus. The sequence continues at coordinate 146,604,338 of NC_134854.1, read as the reverse complement.
GGGCATCTCTTGGTGCTGCCATGTCCTGTGATTAAAGTCAATGGGAAACTAAAGCAGCCTGATCCAGGCAGGATGACACAGGGCACAGACTTTCAGGAATGAAGATGTGGGTCACTGCTCTAGGAAAAGACCCAAGACTTTCTGAGGTACTTGCCGAGGGTGTTTTTTTTTTTTCTTTTAAAGAGAAAGCATTCAAATAGAACTTTCAAATGCAGAAATGTGAATGTCTGGAATAATGATTACTGATAACGTCTGGAATAATGTTTACTGATCTTGTATGTGTGTCTATATATACATGTACAATGTAACAGTCACATAAAACCAACTATTCCAATCCTAACTACTGTCTGGAAGTTAGCCATTCTTATTTAATGAGACTTAAAAAGTCAATCCAGGGTGTGAACAGGGATATCAAATTTCATGTTTTCTCAGAAGCTGACAGTGGAGTAGCAGAATGGAAACTTCCTGTTGACAATGGATACTCACTGTCACAGATGATCCAGGACTCCTCAGAAGGGCTGGCCTGTCTCTGTTTCCACGGAGATGAGGGGCACTGCCACAAGGTGTCAACTCCTTCCGGACACTGCACATTATCTGTCCACATGAGCTTGGATGGTGTCTTGTCTGAAGATGTGGGTTTCATGGTCCCCTTGTCTGCACAGCCCAGCTGACGGCACACCACTCCGACAGTGCTTGGAGACATATTGCTGTTGCTGACACTTCCCCATGTACCATTGTAAAAGACTTCCAGGTGACCTGCGCAGGTCTCGCTAGGAACTTCATTGGCCAGCCTCAGAGACATGAACTCTGGGGGAAAAGAAGATTTGATGGTTTCACAACTTCTCTGAAGAAAATACCTCTTTTTCTGATGAAAGAAAAGCTGTATCAGATATAATGTGTCAACTCCAGTAATTCATTAGTAGCCTCTGGATAAAGCAGTAGATCTTAGTTGCTGTGATTGATTGATAAATAAAACGCTGGTTGGCCAGTAGCCAGGCAGGAAGTATAGACAGGACAAAGAGAGAAGAGAGTTCTGGGAAGTGGAAGGCTGAGGCAGAGAGACATGGCCAGCCGCTGTGATGAGAAGCAACATGTTAAGATACCGGTAAGCCATGAGCCACTTGGCAACTTATAGATGAATAGAAATGGGTTAATTTAAGATATAAGAACAGCTAGCAAGAAGCCTGAGCCATTAGGCTATACAGTTTGTAAGTAAAAAAATAAAAAAGGCTGAGAGATTCTTCAGTCCCTTATCAGAAGAGCCCTTTGGTGTGGGACAGAGAAAAACCCAATATTTTTATAAATGCAATCTCTTTCTAAAGAAGAAAAGGGGATAGTATAGATATGACAGGATAAAAGGGTAGATTGTTGAACCTACTTTTAAAGAGCAACAACTTGTTTGAAATGGTTTACATTGCTGTAGATTTGAGTTTACTGATACAAACTTGAAGTTAATTGTGTTGTACTGTATATATATTTCTACTCTCATTTGAGGTATCATGTTTAAGTAACTCATTTAGAATGTAATGGATAATTAAGGAATACAGATTAATAATTAGTCTACTATGATAGTCTAACTTGTAGCATGTTAGTTAAGTTTTCTAGGTATACGTAGATGTATTTCAGATAGGTAGGTAATCTTCAAACACTTCAAAGACCTACAGAATATGGCATTTAAAATGTTTTAAAAATTTAGAATTTCTGGACAGTGAGACATGTCTGCTCCTGGCAGCACCGATTTACTTCAGATAGAAGTTTAGGCATCGATGACACTCCATATGGACTTTATCTTATTCTTGGCAAAAATAGCTATTTGGGCAAGAAACTGTTCTTGCCTGCACTGCTTGAAAAAAATGTATTGACTGGACATGCAGGACCCATAGGAAGGTGATCACTGAACTTTGCTTGGCAAAATGGTCCTTCAGATTCCTGCTTTGCAGAGGAAACTGCCAGACATTCTACAGGACACAGAGAGAAGTGACTGAGAGACTCTAGGCCTGTGGGTGGAAGACAGATGCCCCAACTTTACAGAAGTACTTTGGATGACTGTCCAGGCTGCCAGCTGACAAGACTTCCATAAGTTGCTTGAGTCCTTCTCCCATTTCTCAGATAATATCCTTCTGAGGTCTTTGATGTAGTTGAAGATTAGATAGTTATAATTTCCTTAGTTATGATAAAAGATAAGTTAGATATGAAACGTTAGACTCACAAATAAAGAATAGATAGGATATCCTCTTTAATTTTGCCAAATACAAATAGACTAGATATTATATATAGACTAGATATTGTAACTGTAATTCTTGCTTGATAATTGTTTTGTTATATGTAATTTTACTATGTTAAAGTTAAAACCTTCCTTTTTGAAAAAAAGAAGAAAAAGGGGAAGTGCTGTGGATGATTGATTGATAAATAAAACACTGGTTGGCCAGTAGCCAGGCAGGAAGTACAGGCAGGACAAAGAGAGAGGAGAAGCCTGGGAAGTGGAAGGCTGAGGCAGAGAGACGCTGCCAGCCGCCGTGATGAGAAGCAACATTTCAAGATACCAGTAAGCTACAAGCCACATGGCAATTTATAGATGAATAGAAATGGGTTAATTTAAGATATAAGAACAGCTAGCAAGAAGCTTGAGCCGTTAGGCCATACAGTTTGTAAATAATATAAACCTCTGTGTGTTTGCTTGGGTCTGAGGGCTGCAGGAGCCAGGCAGGAACAGGATAACTTCAGCTACACTTAGTAAAATAAAGTATTAGTTCCTATATACCATCTGGCTTTTTAATCTGGAGTTTTGTACTTAGAGTTCTCTTTTGAAGACTACCAGAGCTCTGAGATGCTTGTGAGACTCAAAGCCTCCTTTGAGCTCTTTTCAATGAGAGAATTCGGATTTTTTTTCTCCCTAAATGACTGTAATTTTAACCTGAGAAGTCTTATTCAATTCTTGTTTGTTTTTAATTGACACATAAACTATGTATTTTAGGAATATGCTGTGAAGTCTCAGTGCTTATATGTTCCATTCTGTGTTCAAGTCAGGTCTTAGGCGCATGCATCATCTCAAACTCTTAGTGTTGGTATGGGGCTTGAGGCAATGTCTTTGATACTGAACATTTAATGGATGCAGGTGATAAAACCAACATTTTGTGTACTTTATCTTAAGAGGAAATATTTCCTTTTTGACACACTACTTTGCAACAGATGCCCTCTAGCAGGTTTCTGTCATTAAATAGGGATCAGTTGCTTCTGATGTAGAATTGTTTCATTTTATTACTTTACTGTCTTCCTCAACACACTGCAACTGGGGGCATTTTTCTGGTTCGTGAAAGTCTCTGAAGCTTGTTATGTGTACAAAGTGAGAGTTCTTTAGGGTAATATTTGCCCTGTTAGCAAATAAAATTCATTTATCTGCTTTTAAGATTTATTTAAATATGGTAATTATCTCTTTTCTTTGAAAATATTATATTAGTGTTCTTTCTGTTCTTTCTAGTCTGCCTTATTAATATTGTAACTATCAAGTGAGTCATTGATACCACATGTATTTATAAAAGCATTTCACTGCTAGCATTTTTGTGATACTCAGACTCGTTTCTGTATTTCACTCTTTACAGGATACTAGTTGACACATGAGGTTGTAACAACACATCAAGCAAATGCTTTAGGGCTCTTGACTTGGGAAATAACTGAACAGACTATTGAGGACATATTTCAGGTTGATCTTCACTACCATTTGCTCCTTAGTCATTTAAAATGCAGTTGTGACCTGGAGCTACGTGCAGAACTTACCCGAGCAGATGACACCAGCATCCTCCTTGTGCCTGCAGTTATGGCGCCCCCAGCCATGTGAGCGGCATTGCCAAATGTGAGATTCTTTGCCACTGCAGTTGATCTCATCTAGCCAGATATTCCCTGTTCCTTCCTTAAAGTAGGCAGAACCTGTGGCATTAATAGCCACACCACAGTCCAGCTGCTTGCACACCACACTGGCATCAATCAGATCCCAACTGTCATCACAGATGGTGCCCCAGGAGCCATCATGATAGACCTCTACTCTCCCAGCACAGCGACCGCCTCCACCTACTAAACGAAGTTGACCGCTTGCTGGAAAGAGAAAAGAAGACAACAGTAAAGCTCATTTTGTAAAGGATTCAGATCATTTTCATAGATCGGCCACAAATTCTTACCTATGCAGGGAACATCACTTTCATTTGGAATGGTAGAGCTTGTTGTCTGGACTGAAGACGATGAACTACATGGCTGCAGAATCTGGGACTGGTTTCCTGAAACACCAAAATTTTCAGGCATGTAAGGCAAAAGGTCATGGTGATGAATGAGGGTCACATGGAGAGTCCTACAGATGGTTTGAGGACAAACATAGCTTTAGAAAGAGGAAGGAGGATGGCCACAGAGAAAAGGGGAGATGGATGGGCCACCTGGAAGTGAAGTAGGTGCTTTGAGAAAGCTTAAGAGACAGGAAGCCAGTGCTTCTCAACCTGTGGGTTGTGACCCCTCTGGGGGACCGAATAACCCTTTTACAGGGGTCACATATCAGATATCCTGCACATCAGGTATTTACGTTATGATTTGTAACATTAGCAAAGTTATAGCTATGAAGTAGCAAAGAAATAATGCTATGGTTGGGGGTGACCATAATCTGAGGAACTGCATTAAAAGGTTGCAGCATTAGGAAGGTTGAGAACCACTGATGTAAGCCCTGGACAGCAATGGGGTTGATGAAAATCAAGTTCGCTTATTTTCTAATAAGACAAATAAAGTTACTATTCTAGCACATGTCCTATGAACCCCCAGATAGACTGTTTTCTTTTCTTTTGCTTCACCCCCCTCTGGCCCATCTGGCTCTAAAGCACATCACTGTGGAGAGGCTCATCATTGGCTCTGCCCTTCATTCTCTCACCTGAGCATATTACAGAAGCCACTTGTCCTTCAGAACAGGTTGGTGCACCCAGAGCAGTCACGGGGCAATCTCCTATATGCTGCTCAGTCCCAGTGCAGTGGAACTGGTGCCTCCAGACCTGACCAGTTCCTTTCCCAAAATGTGCTCCTCCTGGAGTAGAAAGAGCAACTCCACATTTGAGCTGCTGACATAAGACATGGGCATCCTCGAGGTCCCAGTGAGAGTTGCAGAGGGGTCCCCAGGCTCCGAGCACCTTGATCTCTACTCTACCCTCACAAGAGGACTTGCCATCTGCCAGGCGGATTTCTGTGTATCCTGAAAGGAGACGGGGGTTTGGAAAAGACATTTGTGACTTCCTAAACTTCTCTTCTTCATAACACAGGAGTAAATTGAAGACATGTTTCTGTAACTTACGTGAGCAGACAAGGCTGACATCCCTGCTGTGGCTGCAAGTTCCTTCTAGAGGGGGTGCCACTGAGCACAGTGAAAGATGAGACTCATCCCCACTACACTGGAATTCTTCAGTCCAGATCTGTCCACTTCCTTCTCCAAAATGTGCCCCCCCTAGGATGGAGACGACTGTTCCACACTGTAATTCCCTGCACACCACACTGGCAGCTTCCAGAGACAAGTCAAAATCGCAGACAGAGCCCCACACATCGCCGTGTTTCACTTCCACACGACCGGAGCACGGAATTTCCCCTCCAACCAGTCTGGGTTCCCTGTGACCTGAAAAATAGTAGTGTTTCTGTGAGTGGCACAATCTCCACATTTTCACTCAAGGTGGGACTAGGTGCCTGGCATGTTCCCAGCGATTTTCCACACCACAGCTCCTGGATTTTCTGTCTAGACTGAGCATAGCAAATCAAGGATCTCACATTTCTCACCTGTCCTCCTAAGAAAATTCTAGAGCTTTGGTTTTGGAGGAAAACTAAGATCAGAACTGTTCTTTTCTTCTAGTACGTCACTTGCATTTATTCATAACACGCAGTTTGTTCCCTGGCTGTCGGTCAGCCCGCCCGGATTTTTGACATAGTTTCATTTTGAACACTGAACGAACACCAAACGTTTAAGAGAACCCACTGCTCTTGCTGTCTGTGACTTTCCTGTCCTCTTCTTACTCCTTTCTGACAGGACTTTATCACACACTTCATAGACAGACTGTCTGCTCTGCCTCTCACTACACAACACTGTCTCATCCCTGGCCAGCAGGTAGGGCAGCGCCACGTGACGCTCCCAGACCTGTGCTTCCAGGACCAAGAAAGAAAACAAATCTGTATGTCACCTAGTGTAGCTGGGCTTTAAAATGTTAACAAAAGAGATGCCAAGTACCAAGAAATGGAACTCAGATCAGGAACCCAGCCTCCCCTCCCTCAACCCACCCTCCATTCCCTCCTCAGACAAGGTAAGGCCACCCACGGGTAGTCAGTAGTGCCTGGTGCATTCAGGTGAGGCAGGTCCAAGCCTCTCCTCTTGCATCAAGGCTGTGCAAGGTGTTCCTCCAACAGGTAGTGGGCTCTAAAAAGCCAACTCATGCACCAGGGATGGATCCTGATCCTACTGCCAGGGGACCTCTTAAGCAGATCAAGCTACACAATTGTCTCGCTTATGCAGAGGGCCTAGTCCAGTCCCATGGAGGCTCCCCAGCTGTTGGTCTAAAGGTCACAAGTTCTCACTAGTTTGGTTTGGTTTTCTCTGTAAGTTTCCCCATCATGATCTTGATGCCTCTTGCTCATAGAATCCCTCTTCTCTCTTTTCGACTGGACTCCTAGAGCTCGACCTGGTGCTTGGCTGTGGATCTCTGCATCTGCTTCCATCAGTTACTGGATGAAGGCTCTATGATGACAGTTAGGATGTTCTCCAATCTGATCACTGGTGTAAGCCAGTTCAGTTACCCTCTTCACTATTGCTAGGGTCATCCTTGTAATCATTGATTTTTGAGTTGGAAAGTCTGTAACTTCTTGTTGAGTTGAGAAGACATCACCAGCTATAATTGTACCTGGTCCTCTTGGGCAGCCTTTAATCTTTAAGTCAGGACAGTCTGAGATCAAGCCAAACTAGGTTTCTTGTAGCTTCTGGATTATTCATGTGTAGCCATTTCAAATGAAATAAAACACGACCAGAGAAAAGCAAAACCAAACCCAAAGTGTTTTCTTTCTTGATGAAAACGTGTTATTGGCTTGTGACAAATCCTTTCTGTACACAACCTTTCCATTCCCCAATTCTAAAACATTTGAATCTAAGTCCAAAGGGAAACTCTTGCACCCAAACAAGTTACCTGGAGGACTCCATTTTATTCAACGTTGAGTTTGTGATTCTGTTAACATGCATTCATCCACATCACAGTTGTTTCCTTTAGATCACTTATTCTGTATCGATGGTCAAAATATTGGAATTCTAGCTTTTTTTTTTGTCTTCCTGACAAACACATGACTGCATTGATTTTTCAGTAAGAGTCATTAAATAATACTTTGTGCATGGATTTGGTTCTTTTGATTAAAAAGTTAAGTTTTCATCTGCCAAATAACTAAATCAGCATTTATGCTTTCTCAAAAAAAAATGAAGAACAAGTGTAAGAACTAGTTAGGACTTCCTCCTTTTGTGCAGTAACAAAGTATATGGTAAATATACACAAAGAAGGATAAATAACTGCCATTTGAAACACCTGAGTGTCTTGTCCCTCAGCTGAGGTGGTCATAAAATGCGGCCAAAGTGGAATATGAAATTGGTCCTCCAGAACAGAAGCAGCAAGCCTGCCCGCAAAGCGGCCTCCAATCTTCTGCTTTCATCGGCCTCAAGGTTTCATTCAGCCTTAAGTCAGAGAGCAACAATGGACAGGCAGGCAGAGGCCACGTCAGGGCCCGTCAGCATTTGTATATGTACCTTTTGACAGCAGATTGAGGCAGCTAGACTAGAAGCCTGTCAAGTTTGGGGAGCCTTCTCTGGCTAACTTTGAGAAGAGTTTGCTATGAGCCTCAAGTGCTGAGGTTACAAGTGTGCACTGTGGCATCCAGCTTTTTATGTGTGCTGTCAATCTGAACTTGGGTCCTTATGAGTGTGTGGTAAGTGCTTTACCTACTAAGCCTTCCCCCCAGATCCCCCCACTACATTTTCAGTTGAAGGATAATTCATAGTCTGTCAGTACATCCCATATGCATAATGCAGACACGTAACAGTGTGTGTCAAATACATTACTCCTTTCAGAAAAATAGTGCAGTCATGTTTATTTTTAAAATAAATCCCAATTCTGTGATTAGTACAAGCAATGCACCTGCACATCTTGATTCATAAGGTTGAAAAAAAGCATAAAAAGTAAGCCATAACTCATGCCTTTAATCCCAGCACATGGGAGGCAGACGCTGGTGGATCTCTGGGAGTTTGAGGCCAACCTGATCTATAGAGCTAGTTCCAGGACAGCCAGGACTACACACAGAAACCCTGTCTCGAAAAAACAAACACAAAACAAACAAACAAAGTAAGTCATGGACACGATAGCTGTAGCATCTTTGGAATTAAGCTGCTTCTTAACAGAGGAATTGAAAGTCTTACCTGAGCAGGTAACTTGGGCTTCTTCGAAGTGGTCGCAGGAAAGGCCGCCCCACTGCCAGTTTTTGCATTGCCAAAAAGAGGTTTCATTTCCACTACAAGTGCCAGGGAAGAGCCACATATCTGTCGCCTTACTTTTGGAGTAGATTATAGACTGTATCTGTAGTGCAGATCCACATCCAAGATGTCTACAGACCACATCAGCATCTCTCATTGTCCAGGCTCGGCTACACATCTTTCCTACCAGTTTCTGAATCTCTACCTCCACAATCCCAGCACAGCGACTGCCTCCACCTACAAGTCTCAGTTCCAGATCTGACCCATCTGCAGAAGAAATATGAGCACAGGCTGAAGGAACCTGGGGAGACACTATGTCCTGAAACACCATCCTCTCCTTCCCAGATACCAAGACACTAGAAACTATGGCTTACCTACCTCCTATTGTTTGCTTGTTTATTTCTTGGCATTACTGAGGATTAAACTTTGGTCCTTACATAAACTAGATGAGGACTGTATGCCTGATGCTCTTTTATACTTTTGGTTTAAGTTTTGAGATGGAGTCTCATTAAGTTGCCCGAAAGGTATTTGAATTTGCCATCCTCTGCCCTAGCCTCTCTCCTGAGTGGTTAGGATTATAGGCGTGTACCGTCATACTCAATTTTGGCCTACCTATTTCTTGAAGCTTTAATAAACAAATGTAAACTGTGAATTCTATTATAAATGGTACGTAGTTCTAAAGACTAAAAATGCTAAACACACACACACACACACACACACACACACACACACATGCTCATCATAGTCATTTAAAATGCTCACTCTTTGTGCTCCACATAGATTTAGAATTTAAGGTGTGGTTCTATGTGTATTAATTACTCATAGTAATACAGAGAATCGAGGCAAGCATCCCTCCTATGAAGAATGTGTCAGAGTCTTCACAGCTGTGGAACAATTCCCAACACTGAATTAATTATGTTCACTACTCACAACTCACACTTATTCCTATTTCTAATGAATGCAGGCTCTTCCCTCTTTGATTTGCTTTTTGTTCTAACTTACCAGAGCAAGTCACACCAGCGTCTTCTCTGTGTTGACAGTAATGCTTTCCCCATTCCTGATGTTTACACTCCCAAAGAGCTGATTCATCTCCTTTGCAGGAAATACTGTCAAGCCAAATAGGTCCAGTACCTTCACTGGCATTAACTCGACCAATGGCAGTGATAGCAGTTGGACATCCCAGTTGCTTACACACCACAGAAGCATCTTGACTATCCCAACTATCATCACACACGGTCCCCCATTCTCCTTGGAATTTCACTTCCAATCTTCCTGAGCATTTGGACATTCCATCCTCCACTCTCAGGCTCAGGTCTGCTCCCTCTACAATAACAACAGACAACAAGTTAGTGGAAGGGAGGTAAGGGTAATGTGACTAGAAAGAGCTCTAGCTGAGTTAGAGAAAGGGGCAGACATGGACAGAGGCAGCCACTCCATAGCACCATTGTGAGTCACTGCAGATAGAAGAAGTGCATGGATGGGGTAAGGACTTTAGCACACAGTACTTACTTCGGGAAGCGTCTCAGAGATCTGTTCCGAGGCAGTTTTTACCCATTTGGTCACCACACCTGATGGTAGAATTGTTTACTCTGTCTTGTTAAAATACATCTGCCTGTGTTCAGGTTTTTCACCTTGTACTCCAGTTTGTATAAATATTCGGCATCTGCTTTCACTGTTATCCACACAGTCTGTCTACATCTACATTAGCCTGCTTGTGCTGTGCACCTGGCTCTTTTGTGAGTACCTGTGGCGGTCTGAATGAGACTGTTTCCCCCCAGCTCAGATGTTTGAGCACTTGGTCCCAAGTCAGTGGCACTGTTTGGGAGGCTTAGGAGGTGTGGCCTTTCTGGAGGAAGTGCACCACTGGGGGAAGGTTTTGGGGTTTTGAAAGCAACACACTCTGCAGTCTCCCTCTGCTTTATGCTTGCATTTTAAGGTATGAGTGCTGAGCTTGCTGTTCCAGCCTCCAGGTCCGCCCCTTGTCATGTTTCCCCACTGTGATGGTGACAGACTCCTAGCCCTCTGGACCCTTAAGCCCAAATAAACCATCCCTTCTCTAAGTTGCCTTGATCATGATGTTTCACCACAGCAGTAGAAAAGTAACTAATCGGATATTTCTAAGTTTAAGTGCAGAGTGGAGTGGGAAGGGCCTGAGCTGCTCCTCTCATTTCCAACAATCAATACCCCTTAAAGAACCATCCTTAATTCTAAAGACTATCCTATGGTAAACACAGCCGACAGCCTGGGTCTCTATGTGGAGTATTACCATCACCAGGCAGAGGCTGTACTTACTTGAGATAGCCCAAGCCTTTGTGAGGTATTGATGTATTGGCACTTATGTTTTTATTATTGAATTCTATGGATTTGAGCTAATGGTTTGGGAAGGAGCAGATTGAAAGGTGGCTAAAAAGTTGATGACAGAAGATGAGGAGGAGGGTGGTTTGTTTTAAACCAATCTAGAAAGACAAATAGTGAATGTTATTTCAGTTGTGGTTCATAGATTTTTACATAGATGTATAAAATGATGTATTTGTGATATTTCTATATTTATATTATTTCTCTCTCTACCATCTAGCTATCATCTGTTATCTATCTATCTATCTATCTATCTATCTATCTATCTATCTATCTATCTATCTATTATTTATCTATCATCTATCTGTCTATCTATTATCTATCTATCTATCTATCTATCTATCTATCTATCTATCTATCTATCTATCTATCTATCATCTACCTATCTTCTACCTACTTATCTATAAATGACAAGAAAGTAGAACTAAACAGTCTAAAAGGACAGAGTACTAACAGGAGGGAGAAAGACAAGGAAAAGATAAGAGATTATGAGGGAAAATGTGCTCAGCATATAATATTCCCATGTACAAAGATTCACAAAATCCACTGCTGGCTCCTTAGACCCCTGTCCTCTTTCACCTTGTCTTCAACCCCATCAAGATTTTCCTAAACACTCTCCTTATAATGAGACTAAATTTCATTATTTATTATTTTCCTGTAACTATTTTAATTGCTTGTTTATTTATTTTGAAATTTTTAGATGTATATGTGTATGCCTGGACATATGTATATGCACCATGTGTGTGCAGTACCCTTGGAGACCAGGGAAAGGGACCGTACCTTGTGGACTAGAGTGACAGGCAGTTGTGAGTCACCATATGGATGCTGAGAACTGTACCCCAGTTCATTGCAGGAGCAGTAAGGACTCTCTTAATCACCAAGCCATCTCTTCAGCGCCTCTCTGGCCCCCTACAATTACTTCCGTTTTCTGATTTCAGTTACTGAACCCACCAGTGTTAGAGCTGGGACCCCAAATGAGACAGTCATGAGGTTATGGAGGCTGACTGGACTTTATTATGTTCTCAAGGACTCGGGCTCACAATCCCAGTACCTTTTCCTTCTGTCTGTCACAGAGAACAGAAAGGCTGGAGTTGTCCTTACCTAAGCAGATCACTCCAACATCCTCAGCATGGTCACAGTTATGCTTTCCCCACGCTCCATGTTTGCAGTCCCAGAGAGCCGACTCATTCCCACTGCACGCCAGATCGTCAAGCCAGATTGGTCCAAAACCAGCTCCAAATTTATCTGAGCCAGAGAAACTAATGGCACTTCCACATCCGAGCTGTTTGCAGATCACAGAGGCATGGTCTTTGCTGAAGTTGTCGTCACACACTGTTCCCCACTTTCCCTGGAACTTCACCTCTACCCTTCCTAGACATCGCTGGGCCCTGTTGTTCACCAGTTTCATCTCCAAATTGGATCCGTCTAGAGAAAAGACCGGGGTTAGGAAGTGAAGTCCATTCATAAGCAATTCATCTTTTAGGGTTTCCTGGATACTTCAAATTTGATGCAATTCTTAAAAAATAGTGTTTGGCTTTTAGGTACTTCCCATTTCCACATACTGGAGAATTTTGACCTGCTAAAATCCAATGAACAATAAGGATTTTCCTCTACATCTACTTTCCAAGGAAATTGTGGTAGAGATCAAAATACTCTTTGGTACAGAAAAGATCAATATGATTCATTATTTACACACACACAGACAAACACACACACACACACACACACACACACACACACACACACACACACACACACACAAGCAGAAAAAAGGAAATTGGCCTTCTAATCCAGTTGTTGAAAATGAGAAAATGATCATTTACTGAACACGGAGATTCCATATCTTAACCTCTCCATAGTAAAAGAGTTCTGAGAATGAACAATTGATGCTGAATTTGAAATTGAAAAATACGAAAAGGAAGATTAAAATGCCTAAATAAACACAACAGTTTGCAAAACATTACGTGTTATCAAGTTCTTAAAAATTATGGAAAAATAATTAATTCCCATTTTCTGAATTAAAGTTTGTGTTCTCCCCAAGACATTTAGTATCATTTTCAGCATAAAGAGGTTTTGTTTTTGTTTTTTTGCAATGAAATGTGTTTGTCATGCTATGAGTTTCTATAAGGTGTAAAATACATAAAGAAGGGAGACTTTGGTTGAACTCTGGAGACACTGGAGAAGGTGCAGTTGAACAGAATGTTTAGAAGCACTTTCTTGAACAAGAAATTAAATTTTATGAGCTATAAGCTCCAACCAAAGACCTCAACTTATCAAGGCTTGTTCTCACTGTGGGCAATTAATAATAATAATTAATAAGAATAAGAAGTCACAATCAAAGTATACATAAGCACATCACATGCCATGTTCTTCAGTTCTTGCACATTTAAACACTACATGTTATCATCATTAGCCCATCATGGATCAGTGACCTGAGACTCAGTAGCTGGACATAACACCGATCACCTAGAAAGACTGTGAAGCCAAGATGTGAGTAGCCCAGAGGCTGGGGGGTGGCCTGGCACCAGTTTTCTGTTGACTAGTGTTCCACCATCGCCCAAGAGGTGGACTCTGCAGACTAAAGCAGGAGTCAGGGTGAAGGATCTCACAAATAGCGGGTCCTTGAGCGGCTCTTTGAGCGGCTCTTGGTTCCTTTTCTCTTACTAGGTTCTGGTTGCACCTTTAAGCTTATAAACTTTGAAAAGCAAGTTTAAGGTCACTCTTCCTTATGTAAGAAAGGAGAGCAGAGGGTGCTACATTGAAGCCATAGCTGAATATCAGCTCTCTATACAGGTAAGAGCCTCGGAAGATTTCTTAGGGTTTTGTAATTTGTTGTAAATGCTACTTTCGTTTCCCATCATAAAGATGAGTAATTAAATAAATGAGGAGGTGGAGGAAGAGATGAAGATGGCTGAGTCAACATGGTAATGAAATATGGGGGTCCGTGAAGAAACTGACCTTTTCAGCACTTGCTATATATCAGTGTCAATGAGCTCTGCAAGTGCCTTATTATTGAGTTATCAGAAGCTTAGAAAGATTAAAATAATTTGCATGAAATCACAGCATCAGTGAATGATTGTGTTAGAATTCAACTCAGCATTTTTTTTTCCCCAAGAGACACTGTGACTTGAGTCAGAAATATGTGCTTGGCGTTTGCTTTGGCGTAGGTAAGCCTTACCTGAGCAGGTCACTCCAACATCTTGCTCATGGGTACAGTTATGTTTTCCCCAGCCCTCATGTCTGCAGTCCCAAAGAGCTGACTCATTCCCTGTACAGGAAACCTTATCCATCCAGATGTGTCCAGAGCCTGCACTGGAGTTAGCCCATCCAAGGGCTTGGATAAAAGTTGGGCATCCCAGCTGCCGGCAAACCACGGACACCTCCTTCGTGCTCCAGCCGTTCCCGCACACTGTTCCCCACTTCTCCTGGATCTTCAGTTCCACTCTGCCGCTGCAGTTGTTTTCCCCACCGGTTAGTCTCAGTTCCTTTTTCATGCCTCCTGCAGTAACAGTTGAACACGGCAAACGATGCTCAACAGGAGCTCAGAGAGCAGGATCTGTGTTTAGCTTACTTACGCGTGACTTAGCGTCGGAGTTGAGACCCGTCCTGACCCCACTGTGGTACAAGAGGAGAATGCTATCTCATAGTATCCCGATAGAATTATTAGTACCACAGGCTTCAGTCAGGACAATGGCAAAACTGGGAGAGCTAACAGCACAGTAACATATGGGATTTTAATTGTACGTCTGGGTCCCCTTAACAGTGGCGATGTCTGCCTTCTCAAACAAGATGCACAGGGTTACAGGATGAGCTGCATTTGTTTCTGCCTATCGTAAACACAATAGAAATGAAGTTGATGGTGACGATGTGGGGATGGAAAGACAAGCCAAAGGGAACGAAATATCCATTTCACACGTTTATGTAAAATTTTGCAGAGCAGCTGAAATCAACTAAAACCAGTCCTTTAAAACAGAAATCGAGAGAATAGTTTCCCTTTTATATTCTGTGACAAAATGAACCTTTCCCTCCCTCCTTTTCTCAGATTTTTCTTCTGTTATTTTGGTTCAACTGAGGAACCCAGTGGTCCTACCAGCCTGGCTTCCTGCAATACATTTTTTAAATGTAAAATTTAGGTTTTGGATTTATTAACGTGTTTCCAGAATTCCTTTTTGTCCCAATAACTCTGCGCTTTCTTTTCCTCTTCCATTTTCATCAGCCACACACTGCTTTCAATCGTTTTGGTAATAGGGACTGTTCTGTGTGCAGGAAGACCATGCTAAGAATTCAGTGTCTCCTGCCTGGGATATTATTGTGTGCTTTTAATATCTTGCTCTTCAACTCTGTGGAGCATGGGTTTTTAGATGCTAAAAACACACAGGGAATTGTGATTTTTGTGTGACGATTCACACGAGAGTGGGCGAAGGCCATGAGTAAACTTGATGAACTACTCACCAGGAGATTCGGTGACAGGAGAGGCGCCGAGAAGGGAAACTGTGGCCATGATGAAGCAACCTAAGTGGACAAGTCCTCTATAACCTGTGAGACAAAGCACAGAGCTGAAGCTTACTAATGAGAGACTTTGGAGAAGAAGAAGTTCCTGCTTTGGGGTCTGACAAAGACCAAACCAATAATAATATTAAAAAATATCCAAAAACCCTTTCTTCCAAATGGAAGGCAAACAGGAAAGATAGAGACCCAGAACACAGTGTCAGTGGAACAGCTTTGAAAATACATTTGCTAATGTGCAGCCCAGGAGTGGGGATTTGCGAGAGCAGTGGGTGTAGAAGCAAATTTTAAAGGCAGATCTTAAAGCTGCATGGCTAAAAGAGGCATCCATGAAACTGGATGTGGAACATGCTCTCTGTACATCGCAGGACAGGGTTCTGAACTTCTGTCCCTCTACCTTCTCAGCATCAATGATTCACACCTCCACCTCCGTGTCTACCTGGTCCACACAGTTAGACAGTAAGTTTCCTGAGAGAACGGATGATATTTCTAATGTCATGACTGTTCCACCAACAGTATTTGCTAAATAGCATTCTCAACAGTGTGACAGTCTACTTTGCATCCCAAATACCCAAAAGTTAACCTCTCTTCTCCACACATAGCATCAAACATGCTTAGTCCTGTTGCAGCTCTCTGCTCCATAGTGACCACACTTCAGCACTCATATAAAACTGAGGAATGATTTTAGCTGGCCCATGCACATCAAGAAGCAGAATTTTGCACTGAGTTGGTTCTCTAAACTTGCAAAGTTCTCCAAAGTCAGAAATCAAGTTCTAATCATTATCGATTCCCACACTTTCTCTCTCCGGACAACTCCTGTTTTTATACTCAGGGTAGTTCTGCTTACTTCAGGCCCTGACTTGACTTTTCACCTCATCAATTTTATGAAATCAGTAAAAACAACGCTTCCATCTTTACTATTTCAGTTTGGGATCTATGGCTGAGAAGCACTTCCATAGGATGCCCCTTTATATTCCCTTGCTGTCCGGTGCCAATCACATTCACTGGCTGTCAGAACATCTCTAAACTCCACTTAAGAATAAATATAAATGAGATACATTTACCAGGAGATCCAGCATCTTTAAGAAGAACCATTCTGAGTTTGCCTCTTCCAAAGCTTAATGATTTCGATGGCTCTTTTGTCTCCTTGTGCTATTGCATAGAAGTGTTCTCCGTAGAACGTGAGTGACCACGGATGAAAATAATCATCTTGTTCTTAAGAACAGAAAGGCTCCAGAATGAGGGAGGAGTCAAGCCCAAAGGAGAAGTCCTTTTTGCCTTCGCCCTCTTCCCCCTCCCACTTTGGGACGTAAAACAACCAAAGGAAATTTTAACACTTTCCATAGATTTACAAAAACTAAGGAGTGTATTTATTCATACTCTCGTTGACTGAATATTTTAACTAATTGATCAATTAATTCTTACTTATGCTATATATGTTTACCTGCTTATATATATATGTACCACATGTGTACAGGTACCCACAAAGTCTGGTCTGGGAGAGGACTTTGGAGCCCCTAGACCTGGAGTTATAGAAACTACCATGTGGGTACTGGAAACAGAACTTAGTCCTCTATAAGAGCAGCAAGTATTCTTAGAAGTATTCTTAGCATTAAGCCATCTTTCCAGACCCTACTTATAATTTTTGAAGTTTATTTTATTACCTTTTTTCAATTCTGGGGTTCTAACATGGAGCTTTGCAGATACTAGACAAGTGTCTACTCTTGATCTATTTCTCCAGTCCTTAAATTTTGTTTTTGACTAATATATTAAACACATACAAGAAATAGTAATGGTGACATAGTTAACTATGTGAAAACACGAAAACACACAAATCATGGTGTTTTGTCATATTTGCACTTTTGACGTTATTTCCAGAACAGAACATGTCTGTTGGGTGATCATGAGAATGTAGTACAACAGGCGGCCTTTGCACTTCCACACCAATAGATTGGTCATGAATAGCAATGGCTCTGTAAAGAAAGAGTCAAGGACTTGCAGTGCAGCACTCAGACTGGCCTGGGACTCACTAGGTATCCCAGGCTGACCTTAAACTTGAGGCAGTATTCCTGCCTCAGCTTCTCCAGTGCTGGGATTGCAGGCTCATGCCACCATGCCCAGCTTTACATTCATTAATTTTGTTGACAAATTTAAATTAGTAGAAGCTGTTGACTTCTAACTTTCCCCCAAAATGTCCCCAGTAAAGGACAAGACCAAAGAAGTTGCATGCTTTGCAACCCTCAAGACCGTCATTATTGGCACTGGAGACGCTGGTCAGTTATAGATGTTAGGTCTATCCTAACTTCTCCATTACTGTAAATCACTGAGCCACTGCCTAAAAGCTGCCTTCATGGTAAAATCTTCTAGAAGTCTCATGTTAAAGACTTACAAACATGAATGATAACCATACAAATCTCCACACATACTAAATCCAAAAAAAAAGAAGCCTTGCCATGACATCCATTCCCTGCTGAGCTAAGGCATTGGAAGTAACCCAACTCACACATTTTACTAAGACTAGCCCAGGCTGGAACTTTCATATCTCATGATAGTTTCTACATAGTGGTGAGTTGGATCCATCTCTTCCCACTCCTTTTCAAATATCAGTATAACAAATAAGTCTCTAGAACACTTTCCATTTGTCTTAGGCCTTACCATGCTCTTGACACATTTTCAATCTTATATCTGATCCCAAAGAGCTGATGACCACACAGAGGCCACACTCCTCTGAGACCGATTGACCACAGATTGCTCTCCAGAACATTGATGTGCATCCAATTTGAATACAAACTATTCCAAACATTCAGTTATACCTATACCCCATTCTGGTGACAATTACAACTGGTTTGAGGCTTTTGTTGGCTTATGATTTAGAGCCCCATATCAATTTAAGTTGGTTCCCCCTTGTAAGTGATAACCTAATCCCATATTCTGGATGGCATCACAGTGGTATCAGATGTCACTACTGGGTGATGATAATTCCTTATGTAACATTACCCTAGCCAAAGGCATTATCCTTGAAAACACTTCTCCTTCCATGTCAGAGATGACTTTACTCAGACACTAAAGCTGTCACCCACAGACACTCTCTCCTAACATACATGTTGGATACAAAACATCCCCCCTTCCTTTGATATTAGAATTCTACTACATTTTGCAATCCTATTTATTTAATTTCCTGGGCATTCTTCTTATTCACTGATAAAACATACCTTATGTTGCTATATTCAGAGGGAAATCTGATAGAATTTAATAAAATTAATGGAGATTATGGGTGTCCATGAGGATCCCCTCCTCAAATCAGTCAGTACCTTGACTCCTGAGAGAAGCAATCTTTTTTGGTCTCATACTGACCTAGTTTCCTTTCAGCTTTCTGCCATGATCTCCACAGCCATGCACTCACCTTGGTCAAACACACCACCTCCTTATAATGAGTACATTCACCTCCAAAGAATGGCCCAAGCTACATGTCCACAAGCAGTTTATATAGCTTTCATTATTGCCTCCTCTGCTTGTCTATTCTGCTGAAACCATACCCCGTTTCACACTGTTCATATCAGGATTTCTCACAGTTGGCAATCCACCAGGGACTTGTCAATTTATGTCAACCCAAGGATTCTGGGCCAATGAATAGTATTTAGTCATATCAGTAGAGTTTTCCACAGCCCTAGAATTTAGCAGCATTATCATAAGTACAGAAACCTTTGTTCCACTGAAATCACAACTACTCACTAGCACCCAGTGGCCGATTCAGGCAGTGTTCAAAGGCTTAATAATGTGTTATTTTTAAAGTAACAAGCATACAACTAGTCCAAATGGTAAAGGGTAACAATGGATCCTTGCTTCTATACTAGCCATGGAAAGATGGGCTTGTGTTATCTAGGATACCTCATACTGTCTATATGTTAATCTGAAAAAACACAGGAACAGCTGTAAGACATAAGTCAAACCACAGAGATTCTTGTCAATATCTTCCAACAGAGCCTTTCAAATTCAGAGGTAGTTCACTTATCCTTGGGTCTACGGCTGACATAGTGAGGTACTTGGTTGAGAAACAGGTTCTGAACACTCAATGCATGCCTAGTAAGGCTTTTTCTCATTATTACCACTGTCAAAGTTGGCCTCAAATGGCCAAACCAAAGTGTCTCACTTGCCTTGAACACTGGCCAAACCATGTAACAAACTTTATCCATTTGAACTAGTATTGTTGAAGTTGAGTCAGCAGAGGATAAATTTCACTGAATGTTTGGTAAGGTTTTCTTTTTCTTGACACATTAACTCCCTACCTGTCATCACAGCACAGTAAGCAGACACAGTGAAACCCCCAGGTAAACTGTTATCCAGACTAGTCAAAGCAGCGAGGTCAAGAGACTGCCCCAAGGTGGAGAGTGATTGAGGAAGACACCCAGCATCAGTCTCAGGTGTCCACATGACTAGGAACCCATGTACATGTACACCTACACACACATGAGCCCATGTACATATGCCATTTGTAAATATATGAAAAAAGTCAAAAAAATTTAAATTCAAGGAAAAGGAAGAAAGAAATAATCAGAGAAGAGTGACTTCAGCAGAATGGCAGGGTAGGAGTGCTCTGGCGTCTCCTAGATCAACAGAAATCTGCCCTGAATCTAAACAGAGGCAAGCCACCACCATAAATATCTCTTAACTTTGGATGTAAGCTTTGATGCTCCTTCAGCTAGCAAGATGAATGATTCTGTTTGAATCATTCCACAAGCCATGTGTAGCTATCTAGAGATGTCCCTCAATCCATCATTTCTATAGTGGCTCTCTCAGCATTCTGAAGTACTTCTTAGCTGACTTGTTCTGATTTGTCAGAAAATATTGCAAATATGGGTAGGCCTACCAGGGGTCAATTACAAATAAAGAATGCAGGTGAGGCTCCCAGTAACTCTATACAAATATGTCAGCTGGAATGTCCTGAGCTACGGCCTGCCATAGTGCTCTGCTGAATGTAGTGGTCACAGTCTGCTTTGGTTTTGAGACAGGCTTTCTGTAGATGCATGGTTACAGAAAAAGCCAAGTTGTGCAGAATGGAATATATACTTACACATTTCATGTTCAAATGTCCTTGTATGACCACAAAGATCAAGAACATCAAAAAACAAAACAAAACCCAAGAACCCCAAAACCAAAAAACAAAAACCAAAACCCAGAATGTCCCTAAGAAAACAGAATAAGATGACAGTGACCAACACAAAAGCTTTGAGGATAAATGATCAGCCTGACAATTCAAAACTAACTGCTTATGCAAAGCTCAGTGAGCTTCAAGAAATCACAAGCAAGTCAGAAATTCATCAGAGAAATTTAATAGAGGCTGATATAATTTTTAAAAGTCAAACAGACTCGGGGTGCCTGTACCTCAGGTTCTCGAGTGATGGGATTGTTCCCTCTCCAGCTCAGTGATTTCTCTCTTCTCTTTTCTCTTTCAGGCTCTGTCAATTCTAGATGAACAGTCCCTCGAGCTCTCTATTGTTCTGTTCTGTTGCAGTCCAGGGAGAATGGTTGTGTAGACCTGGTTATCCTGTGTGGTAGAATGTTAGAGTGTCATTGTTTCAACTTTGTCAACTTTTTTTTTAAATTTAATTTAATTTAATTTTACAAAACTATTCAGTTCTACATAATAGCCACAGATTCCCTTGTTCTCTCCCTTCCTGTCCCCCTCCCCTTCCCCCCAGCCTACCCCCATTCCCACCTCCTTCAGATCAAGGCCTCCCCCAGGACTGGGATCGACCTGATAGACTCAGTTCAGGCAGGTCCAGTCCTCTCCTCCCAGATTGAGCCAAGCGTCCCTGCATAAGTCCCAGGTTTCAAACAGCTAACTCATGCAACGAGCCCAGGACCTGGTACCACTGCCTAGATGCTTCCCAAACAGATCAAGCCAATCGACTGTCTCACCTATTCAGAGGGCCTGATCCAGTTGGGGGCCCCTCAGCCTTTGGTTCATAGTTCATGTGTTTCCATTCGTTTGGCTATTTGTCCCTGTGCTTTGTCCAACCTTGGTTTCAACAATTCTCGCTCATATAAACCCTCCTCTTTCTTGCTAATTAGAGTCCCAGCGCTCCACCCAGGGCCTAGCTGTGGATGTCTGCATCCAGATTCCTCAGTCCTTGGATGGGGTTTCTGGCACAACTATTAGGGTGTTTGGCCATCCCATCACCAGAGTAGGTCAGTCCTGGCTATCTCTCCACCATTGCCAGCAGTCTTTTGTGGGGGTATCTTTGTGGATTTCTGTGGGCCTCTTTAGCACTTTGTTTCTTCCTTTGCTCAGCTATGTTCATATCAGCATTGTTTGTAATAGCCAAAACCTGGAAACAACCTAGATACCCTTCAACTGAAGAATGGATAAATAAATTGTGGCACATATACACAATGGAATACTACTCAGCAGAGAAAAACAATGACATCATGAGGTTTGCAGGCAAATGGATGGATCTAGAAAAAAATCATCCTGAGTGAGGTAACCCAGATTCAGAAAGACAGATATGGTATGTACTCACTCATAGGAGGATGCTAGATGTGGAACAAGGATGACTGGACTGCTACTCACATCACCAGTGAGGCTACCTGGAAAACGGGACCCCAAGAAAGACACGGAGAAATGGATGAGATCTACATGAACAGCCTGGACATGAGTGGGAGCAATGAACGGCGAGGGTCAAGGGAAAGAGAACGGGAGATCCTAGCTGGATCAAGGAATAGGAGACCATGGTAAATGAAGACCATGTGAGAAAAGGAAGAAACTTTGTCAACTCTTATTTCTTGATCATTTTTGAAATTTTTTTCATCCCTGTATCTAATTTCCTCATGGAAAACACCCCTCAGCAATGTCTTCAGCCATAGTTAATTCAATATTGACTTTTTATCTCAGGTTATTTCCCTATTCTAGCATTTTGATAAATTTAGGCTGTGCATTTGCACATTCAGCTATTTACCTAGAATCTGTAAGTGTGGATGTTCACCTATGTAACATATGCTTCTTACATATAAATTGTTGGTTATCGTCTGCTTCCTGAAAGAGAATTGGCTTGATTCCCGAACTCATTGATGGTTTTTGCCTGATTCTAGTAATTAGACTTCTGCTTTGTCCATGTGCCTCATGACAAAGTCTTTGTCAAGTACCAGTTCCAGGAATTGTTCTACCATATGATTTGCTTGGATTTCATTTGCTGGCTTGATTATCTCTCCATTATCAATGCCTGCTTCAAGATAGGAGACCTCACTTTCCAACAATTATTTGCAGATGAAAAAAATAAAATATAGAGCTGGAAAGATGGTTCAGTGGTTAATAGCACTAACTGCTCTTCCAGAGGACCCGAGTTCGATTTCCAGCACCCACATGGCAGCTCATAACTGTCTGTAATTCCAGTTCCAGGGGATCTGACACCCATGGCAAAACACCAATGCACATAAAATAAAAATGAATAAATTAAGAACATAGGGTGACAATGAAGATACTGAAAATAAACATGATATGATATGCTCAAAGTTCTTTCAATAGTGACTGTGGCTGCAGTGTGGGAAAGTGCAAATGTTCAAATGTAGACATATTACCACCAATTAGCCACTCATATATAGAGTTTAGTGACAAATGAAATGTGGTAGAGATGAGGGGATACACTTAAAAGATAGCTTCACCAATGTTTGTTATATGAAATGAATTATTAAATAAATAAAATATATGCATGTGTCAATAATGACCAATATGTTGCACCCCCAAATTATAACTGATTCAATTATATGTACTTGAAATATAAAAACAGAATATGTAGATAATTTAAAATATATCTTGATAGTATAAAAGGCACCAATTAATGGTCATTCATCATTAGAGATGAAGAGAAGTCAAGAATTTAGAATGAACAACTGAGTTGTTTTTAACTATGATAAGGGACCTTAGAGTGGGGGCAAACTGGAAATGAAAAAGAAATGGAGTTTAAATTGGGTATGTATTAGCCGGGTGTGGTGGTGTACGCCGTTAATCTCAGCACTCAGGAGGCAGAGGCCAGAAAATCTCTGTGAGTTCAAGGCCAGCCTGGTCTAATTAGTGAGTTCTGGGATGGGTTGAAGTTACATAGAGAGACCCCATCTCAAAAAACAAAATGAGAAAATTGGTCATGTGAGAGTTGGAAGTCTGAGTCATCTTACAGGAATCAAAAAGCAAGTTTCTCTCTTTTGCTCCCGCCCATCTGTTGAGTGAGAGTGTCCCAGCAATTCCCCTACTGTGGAGGCACCTGCCTTGTCTCTCTACAATATGTAACTAATACTCTGCTTCTGGCATTTTGCATATTTTACTATGCTGCCTTCCTTTGTGTCAAGCTTGATCAGCATACCTGGACTTTTGAACTCAGCCCTCCTCCTCCTCAGGGTTTTCTTAGAAAGGGTTGCTAGTCATCACAGAGACACTTCCCAGTTCAAAGGAGTTTCCTGTGTGACATAGACCTGGCTAGGGTTCAGAGAGCCATAAGTCTGCCTGTCAGGATGGAGACATATTTAGTGTAAGCATACTGTAGGCATCCATGACCATATCCCCAAGAGCCTATAGGGCATCACTGGAGTTTACAGACACTCTTCTGGGAGAGAATAGCCAGATATATAAGATCCAGAAGGATCCAGCCCCAAATTCAAGAAAGTAAACAGAAACAAAAGAAAGACAATAGTCAATGTGTTGGATGATTTTGATATATTGAGTAAAATCAAGACAGAAAAATCTTTAGGATTTGTGAATTTGGTAAGAAGAGTTCTGCTATTGATTTTTAAATACACTTCCCAAGAACTATGTGTAAATGACATAGTAGTGACAATGGAGATGAGAGCAGAATTGTAGGCTGAAGGCACAGGCAGGGACCCGGTTCATTATTTAGTGTGGTTTCTATCTGCTTATTTGTGTTGTTTTGCCCAGTATTGATCACTGCCCAAGAAAGAGAGGAGCAGAGCTCTCCATCACACAACTTCCCCATCACTGTTCAGCAGTTTGTCATTCTTACTAACTCCAATTATACTGCAGTCTTGATGAGAAATGACTATTTCTCGTTTTCTAACCCATCAATATTTGTTTTAGATGTGACTCCTCTTTGCTGGCTTCAGAACTATTCTAACAGGAATGGTGTAGAGGGCAAGTTGTTGAACTCTTAACTAATCCCTGCAGTTTCCAGGATTAGAGACAGTGAGAATCTGAGCAAAGAGGAAGCTTTGAGTAAACTGAAAGTCGTCGGTGTTTCTCGGAAGTGGGATGTGTCTTACAGCAATGTTAACCGTTAGCTTCTTCCAAATTAGAAATTTAAGACAAGGAGAATCATTGTTTCTTAAAATTTCTCTTTATTTATCCTTTGACAAATGTAAACAATGTATCTGGATCATATCCACTCCTAACTCCCCCTACCAATGCTGCGAAGAACCCCCAACAGAGCCCCTCCCTCTTCACATCCTCCTCCTTTTCTCCCTTCCTTCCTTCCTCTCTTCTCTCCCACTCTCTCTGTCTCTCGCTCTATCTCTGTCTCTTTCTCTCTCTGTAACCCACTGAGTCTAATAAGTGCTGTCTGTTGGAATGTTGATTGATCTTGTTGACTGACCTTCTGCAGGTTGCCATAGCTGCAGGGAGCTCATGGGTGCAGTGGCCATGTAGTGGGTGCTGGGGATGTGAACTCAGGTCCACACGCTTGTGCAGTAAGCACTCTTATGTGCTGAGCCACCACCCCAGCCTTGCTTTTGTGTTTTCTTTGAGATGGGGCATATAGTCCAGGCTGGCCTTGGACGGTCTATAGAGTCAAGGGTGGATGACCTTGAATTCCTGATCCTCCTGCCTCCAAATCCAGAATGCTGGGGTTATAGCATGAACATATTATTTTATCTCTATGAAAACATACTATTAATCATTTTAAGTGGAATTACTTTCAAGTATCAAAACTCACTTAAAACTGAATTTATTTATTTAAAACATTAAATTATATTAATATTTAAGTATACTTAAAATGTAATTGATATGTTGTTTTAAATATAATTCAAATATTACTTTTTATGTGTTTATGCTGACATGGCAATTTGATATAAATATAAAACTATCTGAATTATAAAATATTACAGGAAAAATCTAATATACCAATTCTGAAACCAAAATATAAATAGTTCACAAATACTAACGTGTAAGTTCAATATATATTAATAATTTGACAGATATTTATTTATTAAATAAATAGTTAAAAATCCATGAAACCCTCAGAAGTTAGGCAAAAAGGCATGTAATTTTTAAAAAGGATATAGGTATGGAGGAAGGTAAGACTTTACCATGAAAGTCCCTAAGGAGAACCACACAGGATGTAAAGACAAATAAACCCCAAAAGTTTTATAAAGTTATCAAAATAAAATTTATATAAAACTAACACTCATTCAGTACAGCAATAAGTTTTTAGGCTGATAATTAATACTAAGTTCTAAATAAATTTTTAATTAATAAAAGAAATATGTTAATTTCCAATTTTTCATTTTAAAGATTATACACACACACACACACACACACACACACACACACACACACATATATATATATATATATATATATATATATATCTTGCTCTAAAATAATGTCCAAATATGTATGAAGACAACAAAATTTTCTTTACGGATGTATTAATCTATTCATTCTTCAGATTAGTTAATATGGTTTAGTTAATTCATGCCAGCAACTGTGAGAAATGTAAAATGTAGGACCTCTGCCACCAAAGGGTTGAATGTCTTATTTGGAACTTGGATGATCATAAATAATATCATAATATATTGCTATATTCCTCAGAATTCAAAACAAATTCTAGTTCAGTAATGGTATAGAACCCCATTTTAAACAATTCCAGGAACAAATAAATGATATAATAACAGTAATAAACAACAACAACAACAATAAACAACTCAGATATGTTTAAACTACGGACATTACAAATTATCATGAGACTCCTCTAAAGTGATGGACTTTCAACACGTTTCCAAAGAGTTTTCGGAGCTACATGTTGACTTTAACGATGAGGTTACTCCATGGTCCAACCTGCACACAGCAAACATTCAATTTTCAGTTTGTTTATTTGTGGCAGGTTCTTGCTATGCAGCCCAGCCTGGTCTCAAACTCACCCACCCTCTTGTCCCAGCTCCCTGAGCACTGGGATTACAAGTATATGCTCATGGCCCAGCTAAATCTATTTTTAGTTTAGGAACTGAAGATTTAAATCAAAAGAAGAAAAGAGCTGGATATAAAAACATGTCATCGAAAAAGGAGATCCAGTAAATAGGGAAAGAATTACAGAATGGCGGAAGCATGTGGACACAGTGAGCTGACTAGACAAGGGACCCATTTAGAGCCTATCATAGAGGGTAGCTTTGAGTTTTAAAAACAGAAATGAGATGTGGACAGACAACCCAGCTGCAGTAATAATGCAGCGTCATAGTAGACGGCACATATCTTGGTTTAGTAAAGCGTGATGGTGCTGTAATTGTTCAAGAAGGCAGATTACCAGTGTGGACAGAGAATGCAGGAGGGGAAGAGACATTTCAGAGATCATCTTACTCCTTAAAAGCAATTAAGTCTGGAAAACAGTTCTAAAAATTGCAAAGTGTTCAGTTGGAACCTCCAGCTCGCCCCTGCATGATGTGGAAAGCCCCATTTCTCTCTCTCTCTCTCTCTCTCTCTCTCTCTCTCTCTCTCTCTCTCTCTCTCCAAACCCGCCCTCTCAGAGAATCTCCAACAAGGAAAAGGCACCAAAGAGCCCAGCTGCACATCCCTAGTGACTATGGCAACTTCCTCCCCTGTTGCCAGCTGCCCAAGTCCCCACCTAAGCATTCCAGCTTTTGACCATATCACAAACCCAGCTTGTGGTGGACACATCACCAACCCCGGCTACAGGCTATGTAATCTCCCTGCTTTAGTTTCCGGAGTGTGGCTTCTCTGGCCCTAATCTCTGGAACTGGAAAACCCACCTGGGAGTTGCTTTGTTCACATAAACCTGTTCTACTCTTTCAGTTCGGCTTGATCTGGCTTACTGTGTCAGTGGAGACACCTATTACCAGGATACAGAAAACCTATTACAAAGCATAAGACTTTTTCTTTAAATTTTAAGAAAAAGTCAACTTCTGCAAGGGGCAGCATTTAAAGGTAGGAGCAAGGTGACCGTGGCTGCCCAAGGAGGCTGTGGGAAAGCAGCCATAATCAAGGGAGAGCCTGACAGTAGGATGCCCAGCCTCCTGCCTGTGGAGGTCAGGCAGCAGGGGATGAGCCTCCCAGCTGAAGCCACAGCAGCACCACTGCACCCAGTACCTCCTGCACCACTACCTCCCGCACCAAGTACCTCCCGCACCCAGTACCTCCCGCATCCACTAACTCCCGCACCCTCTACCTCCCGCACCCAGTACCTCCCGCACCCACTACCTCCTGCATATACTACCTCCCGCACCCTCTACCTCCCGCACCCACTACCTCCCGCACCCACTACCTCCCGCACCCACTACCTCCTGCACCCACTACCTCCCGCACCCACTACCCCTGCACCCTCTACCTCCCGCACCCACTAACTCCTGCACCCACTCCCTCCCGACCCACTACCCCTGCACCCTCTACCTCCCGCACTCAGTACCTCCCGCACCCACTACCTCCCGCACCCTGTACCTCCTGCACCCACTACTTCCTGCACACACTACCTCCTGCACCCTCTACCTCCTGCACCCACTACCCCTGCACCCTCTACCTCCTGCACCCACTAATTCCTGCACCCACTACATTCCGCAACCTCTACCTCCCGCACCCTGTACCTCCCGCACCCACTACCTCCCGCACCCACTACCTCCCGCACCCACTACCTCCCGCACCCACAACATCCTGCACCCACTATCTCCTGCACCCACTACCTCCTGCACCCTCTACCTCCTGCACCCACTACCCCTGCACCGACTAATTCCTGCACCCACTACATCCCGCACCCTCTACCTCCCGCACCCTGTACCTCCCGCACCCAGTACATCCCGCACCCAGTACCTCCCGCACCCACTCCCTCCCGCACCCACTCCCTCCCGCACCCACTACCTCCCGCACCCACTACCTCCCGCACGAACTACCCCTGCACCCTCTACCTCCCGCACCCAGTACCTCCTGCACCCAGTACCTCCCGCACACTGTACCTCCTGCACCCACTACCTCCCGCACCCTCTACCTCCCGCAACCAGTACCTCCCGCACACACTACTTCCTGCACCCACTACCCCTGCACCCTCTACCTCCCGAACGCACTACCTCCCGCACCCACTACCTCCTGCACCCACGACCTCCCGACCCACTACCCCTGCACCTTCTACCTCCCGCATCCAGTACCTCCTGCACCCACTACATCCCGCACCCTGTACCTCATGCATACACTACCTCCCGCACCCTCTACCTCCCGCACCCTCTACCTTCCGCACTCAGTACCTCCCGCACCCAGTACCTCCCGCACCCTGTACCTCCTGCACCCACTACTTCCTGCACCCACTACCTCCCGCACCCTGTACCTCACGCACCCACTACCTCCCGCACCGAGTACTTCCCGCACCCTGTACCTCCTGCATCCAGTACCTCCCGCACCCACTACCTCCTGCACCCACTACCTCCTGCACCCACTACCTCCTGCACCCACTACCTCCTGCACCCACTACCTCCCGCACCCACTACCTCCCGCACCCACTACCTCCCGCACCCAGTACTTCCTGCACCCACCTCCTCCCGCACCCACTACCTCCCGCATCCACTACCTCCCACATCCAGTACCTCCCGCACCCACTACCTCCCGCACCCACTATCTCCTGCACCCACTACCTCCTGCACCCACTACCTCCCGCACCCACTACCCCTGCACCCTCTACCTCTCGCACCCACTACCTCCCGCACCCAATACCTCCCGCACCCACTACTCCTGCACCCTCTAACTCCCGCACCCAGTACCTCCTGCACCCACTACATCCCGCACCCTGTACCTCCTGCATCCACTACCTCCTGCACCCACTACCTCCCGCACCCACTACCTCCCGCACCCTCTACCTCCCGCACCCAATACCTCCCGCACCCACTACCTCCCACATCCAGTACCTTCCCGCACCCACTACCTCCCGCACCCACTACCTCCTGCACCCACTACCTCCTGCACCCTCTACATCACGCATCTACTATCTCCTGCACCCACTACCTCTCGCACCCTCTACCTACCGCACCCACTACCTCCCGCATCCACTACCTCCCGCACCCAGTACCTCCCGCACCCAGTACCTCCCGCACCCACTACCTACCACACCCACTACCTCCTGCACCCAGTACTTCCTGCACCCACTACCTTCCGCAAACTCTACCTCCCGCACCCACTACCTCCCGCACCCAGTACTTCCTGCACCCACTACCTCCCGCACCCAGTACCTCCCGCACCTTCTACCTCACACACCCACTACCTCCTGCACCCACTACCTCCCGCACCCACTACCTCCCGCACCCACTACCTCCCGCACCCACTACTCCTGCACGCTCTACCTCCCGAACCCACTACCTCCCGCACCCACTACCTCCTGCACTCACGACCTCCCGACCCACTACCCCTACACCCTCTACCTCCCGCACCCAGTACCTCCTGCACCCACTACATCCCGCACCCTGTACCTCATGCATCCACTACCTCCCGCACCCTCTACCTCCCGCACCCACTACCTCCCGCACCCACTACCTCTCGCACCCACTACCTCCCGCACCCAGTACTTCCTGCACCCACCTCCTCCCGCACCCTCTACCTCCCGCACCCAGTACCTCCCGCACCCACTACCTCCTGCACGCACTACCTCCCGACCCACTACTCCTGCACCCTCTAACTCCCGCACCCAGTACCTCCTGCACCCACTACATCCCGCACCCTTTACCTCCTGCACCCACTACCTCCCGCACCCACTACCTCCCGCACCCTCTACCTCCCGCACCCAATACCTCCCGCACCCACTACCTCCCGCACCCAGTACTTCCTGCACCCACTACCTCCCGCACCCAGTATCACCCGCACCCTCTACCTCACACACCCACTACCTCCTGCACCCACTACCTCCCGCACCCTCTACCTCCCGCACCCACTACCTCCCGCACCCACTACCTCCTGCACGCACTACCTCCCGACCCACTACTCCTGCACCCTCTAACTCCCGCACCCAGTACCTCCTGCACCCACTACCTCCCGCACCCTCTACGTCCCGCACCCACTACCTCCCGCACCCACTACCTCCCGCACCCACTACCTCCCGCACCCTCTACGTCCCGCACCCACTACCTCCCGCACCCACTACCTCCCGCACCCTGTACCTCCCGCACCCACTACCTCCCGCACCCACTACCTCCCGCACCCACTACCTCCCGCACTCAGTACCTCCCGCACCCACTACCTCACGCACACACTTCCTCCCGCACCCAGTACTTCCCGAACCCTGTACCTCCCTCACCCACTACCTCCCGCACCCAGTACTTCCTGCACCCACTACCTCCCGCACCCAGTATCACCCGCACCCTCTACCTCACACACCCACTACCTCCTGCACCCACTACCTCCCGCACCCACTACCTCCTGCACCCACTACCTCCCGCACCCACTACCCCTGCACCCTCTACCTCCCGCACCCACTACCTCCCGCACCCACTACCTCCTGCACGCACTACCTCCCGACCCACTACTCCTGCACCCTCTAACTCCCGCACCCAGTACCTCCTGCACCCACTACATCCCGCACCCTGTACCTCCTGCATCCACTACCTCCTGCACCCACTACCTCCCGCACCCACTACCTCCCGCACCCTCTACCTCCCGCACCCAATACCTCCCGCACCCACTACCTCCCACATCCAGTACCTTCCCGCACCCACTACCTCCCGCACCCACTATCTCCTGCACCCACTACCTCCTGCACCCACTACATCACGCATCTACTATCTCCTGCACCCACTACCTCCCGCACCCACTACCTTCCGCCCCCACTACCTCCCGCATCCACTACCTCCTGCACCCAGTACCTCCCGCACCCACTACCCCTGCACCCTCTAACTCCCGCACCCAGTACATCCCGCACCCAGTACCTCCCGCACCCTGTACCTCTTGCACCCACTACTTCCTGCACCCACTACCTCCCGCATCCTCTACCTCCCGCACCCAGTACCTCCCGCACCCAGTACCTCCCGCACCCACTACCTACCACACCCACTACCTCCTGCACCCAGTACTTCCTGCACCCACTACCTTCCGCAACCTCTACCTCCCGCACCCACTACCTCCCGCACCCAGTACTTCCTGCACCCACTACCTCCCGCACCCAGTACCTCCCGCACCTTCTACCTCACACACCCACTACCTCCCGCACCCACTACCTCCTGCACTCACGACCTCCCGACCCACTACCCCTGCACCCTCTACCTCCCGCACCCAGTACCTCCTGCACCCACTACATCCCGCACCCTGTACCTCATGCATCCACTACCTCCCGCACCCTCTACCTCCCGCACCCACTACCTCCCGCACCCACTACCTCTCGCACCCACTACCTCCCGCACCCAGTACTTCCTGCACCCACCTCCTCCCGCACCCTCTACCTCCCGCACCCACTACCTCCCGCACCCACTACCTCCTGCACGCACTACCTCCCGACCCACTACTCCTGCACCCTCTAACTCCCGCACCCAGTACCTCCTGCACCCACTACATCCCGCACCCTTTACCTCCTGCATCCACTACCTCCTGCACCCACTACCTCCCGCACCCACTACCTCCCGCACCCTCTACCTCCCGCACCCAATACCTCCCGCACCCACTACCTCCCGCACCCAGTACTTCCTGCACCCACTACCTCCCGCACCCAGTATCACCCGCACCCTCTACCTCACACACCCACTACCTCCTGCACCCACCTCCTCCCGCACCCTCTACCTCCCGCACCCACTACCTCCCGCACCCACTACCTCCTGCATGCACTACCTCCCGACCCACTACTCCTGCACCCTCTAACTCCCGCACCCAGTACCTCCTGCACCCACTACCTCCCGCACCCTCTACGTCCCGCACCCACTACCTCCCGCACCCACTACCTCCCGCACCCACTACCTCCCGCACCCACTACCTCCCGCACCCTGTACCTCCCGCACCCACTACCTCCCGCACCCACTACCTCCCGCACCCACTACCTCCCGCACTCAGTACCTCCCGCACCCACTACCTCACGCACACACTTCCTCCCGCACCCAGTACTTCCCGAACCCTGTACCTCCCTCACCCACTACCTCCCGCACCCAGTACTTCCTGCACCCACTACCTCCCGCACCCAGTATCACCCGCACCCTCTACCTCACACACCCACTACCTCCTGCACGCACTACCTCCCGCACCCACTACTCCTGCACCCTCTAACTCCCGCACCCACTACCTCCCTCACCCACTATCTCCTGCACCCACTACCTCCTGCACCCACTACCTCCTGCACCCTCTACATCACGCATCTACTATCTCCTGCACCCACTACCTCCTGCACCCACTACCTCCCGCACCTTCTACCTCACACACCCACTACCTCCCGCACCCACTACTCCTGCACCCTCTACCTCCCGAACCCACTACCTCCCGCACCCACTACCTCCCGCACCCACTACCTCCTGCACCCACTACCTCCTGCACCCACTACCCCTGCACCCTGTACCTCCTGCACCCACTACCTCCCGCACACAGTACCTCCCGCACCCACTACCTCCCGCACCCTGTACCTCCTGCACCCACTAATTCCTGCACCCACTACCTCCAGCACCCTCTACCTCCCGCACCCAGTACCTCCCGCACCCACTACCTCCCGCACCCACTCCCTCCCGCACCCACTACCTCCTGCACCCACTACCTCCCGCACCCAGTACCTCCCGCACCCAGTACCTCCCGCACCCACTACCTCCCACACCCACTACCTCCCGCACCCAGTACTTACTGCACCCACTACCTTCCGACCCAATACCTCCCGCACCCTCTACCTCCCGCACCCACTACCTCCCGCACCCAGTACCTCCCGCACCTTGTACCTCCCGTACCCACTACCTCCCGCACCCAGTACTTCCTGCACCCACTACCTCCCGCACCCAGTACCCCCGCACCCTCTACCTCCCGCACCCACTACCTCCCGCACTCTCTACCTCCCGCACCCACTACCTCCCGCACCCACTACCTCCTGCATATACTACCTCCCGCACCCTCTACCTCCCGCACCCACTGTCTCCCGCACCCACTACCTCCTGCACCCACTACCTCCTGCATATACTACCTCCTGCACCCACTACCTCCCGCACCCTCTACGTCCCGCACCCACTACCTCCCGCACCCACTACCTCCCGCACCCACTACCTCCCGCACCCTGTACCTCCCGCACCCACTACCTCCCGCACCCACTACCTCCCGCACCCACTACCTCCCGCACTCAGTACCTCCCTCACCCACTACCTCACGCACACACTTCCTCCCGCACCCACTACCTCCCGCACCCAATACTTCCTGCACCCACCTCCTCCCACATCCACTAACTCTGGCACCCACTACCTCCTGCACCCACTACCTCCTGCATCCACTACCTCCTGCACCCAGTACCTCCTGCTCCCAGTACCTCCTGCACCCACTACTTCCTGCATCCACTACCTCCTGCACCCACTACCTCCTGCACCCAGTACCTCCTGCACCCACTACTTCCTGCATCCACTACTTCCTGCCTATAGTTGCTGAAGTGCAAGTGTGGTGGCTTTTTTAGTTTTTTTGTCTGCAGCCTTCAGCAGCTTGACTGGCAGAAGGTAGGAAGAAGCCTAGGGAAGAGAGAAAGGCCAGGGAAACAGGGTGGTGGCCCTGAGACAGCCCCATGGTGGGGTCACCCATCAGCCTGTTGAACTGTGAAATAAAAACCTCAGGACACTTCCATCCCTCCCCTCCTAGCAAAAACAACAACAACAAAACACCAGAATTTGAATGCATTAAGACACGGGACTGCAGGGTGGTGGTGGCACACATTTTTAAATCCCAGTACTGGGAGGCAGAGGCAGGTGGATTTCTGTTAGTTCAAGGCCAGCCTGGTGTACAAAGGGAGTTCCAGGACAGCCAGGATTGTTAAACAGAGAAACCCTGTCTAAACAAACAAACAAACAACAATAATAACAAAAAAATCATAGCCCCAGGAACCAAGATTACATCTCACATATAAAAAACAGGAGGACAGGAAGGAATCTAAGGTTCTTGTGGGACTCAGGTCAACCTGTCTACTGGTCCTCGCAGAGGACCCCTTCTTCTCTCAGGGTTTGTGGCATGTGTTTTTGAGCCCTCTTTTAATCTTGCTGGCCCCCTGTTAGGTTGCTAATCAAGTGCTTCCTGCAGATAGGAACATCGAGTGTAAAGTAGGTTGAACGTCTTCCTGAACACTGGGCTATGTGGAACAGTGAGCTTTGGAAGCATGCCAGTTTGATTGCACCACCATTTTCATTTCCGTTTCAACAGGCCAGGTCAGCGCTAGAAAAGTGTGTATAAAGATGCTTGGAACTTGGATGAGGCTAATTGCACAATGGATTTCTGGCATGAAGAACACAATCCCAGACACAGGCTAGAAAGGTTTGATGAGAATGAAGAAGTCGGGAAGAAGGGACAATCCACACACCCAGCAACACACACCCAGCCATATTAAAATCCTCAAAGACCCAGGAACAACGGGCAAAGATAACTGGGCAGAGTTCAGAGACCACTGTGCTGCCAGTGCTTGAGGAGTGAGGATGTGGCTTCTGAAGGGCAAGTGCAGCAGCTTCCCCAACTTCCTTGTCATCAGGCTTTCAGCGGTGTGGCCCGGAGAAGGCTGCTCTGGAGGAAGAAGCCATGCTTATGGAAATAATATTTTCTATAGTGAAAAGGACAATATGTTAGGTCACAAGCACGTTTAATCTAATACTGAATTCCCAAGGTAGCACATAAACTTCATGCATATCCTTAAGTTTTTTCCTTATATTTTATCAGCATAGAGATGAGTGTTTTCACAAAGATATTTTCTTTAAAGGATATTTTGAGGATAATGTTCTTCCCCTTTTAAAAAGTAGCTGAGGTTTGCAAAATGCAGGAAGAACACATCCAGTCACTTGCTGAAAAGCTCAGCCTTTTTTTTTACTCATAATAAAAAATGAGTACAAAATGTTCACCACAGATCATGTCCCCAGGTGTTTACTATTACACCCACAAGCCAAAAATATTTAAGAATCTGTTCATAAGTATAGATTCTAAGGAAACAAGTAGGCGTATGTTAAAATATAAATATGTACTTTTTTTCAGCAGTGAAAAATTTAAAACAAGTGTGTATCAAAGAAAAGATTGTTTCCCCCATAAAATTTAGGATGGTCATTCAACAGAATACTACTAAAATATGTGGAAGGGGTAAAGGGAAGAGGGGGAAGAGGGAGAAAGATGTAGTCATATTTTAATTCCCAATAAAAAAACATATCTTTCAAAAAAGTAGATATTAAAAAAAGAAACTTCAAGAATCCTGTGGACTTGATGATCAGGAAGTTACCTAACATTTGTGTTCAGAGACCCTCAGACAAGTCTTCAGTAAAACCAAGACCCAGAGTGTTGTTCACTGTCCAGATCTGCCAGACCATGGCCACCTAGAGGTTCAGGGTCTTAAATCATCAGTATAGAAGGAAAGAAGATGCAGCCTGGAACATTTAGACAAGCATGGAACAGGTTTGTGAGCCATCTTTGCTTGGGAAGCTTAACTCTCATCCCTCATCAAGGAAGCTTCCCTTTGCAGCAGACACAGACCATCACAGAAAACCACCGTAATGATGTGGCTCGCAGGAGGCCTGGCTGGCTGGGCCAAGGTGTCCCATGGTTGAGGGAAACATGCCATGCAGATGTGGAGGGCTGTTGCGTGTGGAAAGTCAATATCAAAAATAAAGCACATGGCATTTTAAAAAGATTTAAAATCTCTCACGCATTAGTCCTGCTACCCTATCCCAGCATGGGAGGGGGTGGCTCATGCACAGAGCTGGGAAGACAGATTCTCTGGGGCCATAGGAGCATGCTGTCCTGCCCATAAGCTCCCAGAGCCTTTTCCAGCCTCATGGCCAGTGGAGCTGATGCTGGAGAGTCCAGGATAGGTCTCCGCACCCAGCCCACAGGAGCACACAAGTGGCCGTAGAGGAATGACCGCTGTGACCATGCTGTGACTGGAGGAGTCCTCCACCCCATAAAACAGTGTGTGGCTTGAGGCGGGACTTTCCTGACTTCCCCCATATCCTGTCCATGCCTGAGCCACTGACAGGCAGTGACTTTTTGCTGCCTTTGGTAAAGATGGTGATGAGGTCATATGACCTATCCCTCTTTGACCTTAGCCAAGATGGCATCTGCCTGCCTGCACGATCACCCTCTGGTGCCTGACCACGTGTTCACCTACCTGGTTTGTCTGTTTGTTTTTTGTTTGTTTGTTTTGTTTTTTTGTTTTTGCAAGACAAACTGAACAGATAAGGAATGGATAAACTGAATTA
Organism: Peromyscus maniculatus bairdii; assembly: GCF_049852395.1. Lineage (NCBI taxonomy): Eukaryota > Metazoa > Chordata > Mammalia > Rodentia > Cricetidae > Peromyscus > Peromyscus maniculatus. The sequence continues at coordinate 146,567,395 of NC_134854.1, read as the reverse complement.
TTTAAAAGTCAGTCAGAAACACCGTTACATGGGCATCTCCCGAGCCTTGGTGGCAGTGGCAGCAGCAGAGGGAAGATGTACTGTAGCGGGGAGAAGGGCTTGGCTCCACCCCTCGCCCCAAGCGGTGGTGGTGGCAGGAGGAGAAAGAAGAGTGGGAACCTGGAAGTAGATGGAGACAGAACAGTATGGGACAGTCTGAGAGCAAAAGCATGAGGGTGAAGTGTAGCTGGAGTTTTTTCCAGTCCTTTCCAGCCCCATGGACCCCACAACCGCTTATAAAATAATCACTCAGAGGCTCATATTAATTAAACTGCTCAGCCATTAGCTCAGGCCTACCATTGTCTAGCTCTTACTCTTATACTCAGCCCATTTCTGTTAATCTGTGTTGCCACATGTTCCGTGGCTTTACCTGTTGCCTTTACATGTTGCTCCCTGGATGGCAGGCTGGCGTCCGTGTCCCCCCCCCCCCCCACCTCCCAGTCTCTCTTCTCTGTCCCGCCTATCCTATACTTCCTGTCTGGCTACTGGCCAATCAGTGTTTTATTTATCAATCAATCATAGCAACATATATTCACAACATACAGGACATCCCACAGCAGTGAAGGGACCAGGCACACATGCTGTGGAAAGGGACCAGGCACGGTGATGATGTAATAACTACCGGAAGAGCATGGGGGAGTGGGCAATAAGGAAGGAGCTGGGATAGGAGAGGTTAGGTGTATTTTTCACAGTGAGGTACAAGGTCGAGTGGACTGACTTCCAGCACCCCAGAGAGTCAGTGAGGACGGGTGATAACAGTGCAGGCTAGTCAGTGGACCTTCGTCCAAAGATCTAGGGGCCATGGAGTAACGAATAGGCATAAATTGTCCCATACATCGTCAGGTAAGAACAGAGGCCTGGAACTATGAGCCTGAAAGATACGTGGTTCCAGTACTGGAACTTGAATAGGGCCAAGAGACAAGACACCATGGTCAACTCGAGACAAATCCTCACTTGTGGAAAAAAACTTGAGGCCAGCAGGGAAGGGGGGAATCTTAACGATAGGAAGAAGAGTCCCAGCAGTCCTCCAGTTGGAAGCTGGAAAAGTGATGGTGTTAGATGGTACAGAGTCCCAGCATTTCTCGAACTGCCAGGGAAACCTGCCAAGTCACGTAGCACCAATGTAATGATACTGCATGTGAGAGGCCCTGGCTAGCTGGGCCAAGGTGCCACACAGGTAAGGGAAACATGTAGTTGGAAGTTTTCTCTGGGTCCTGCCAAGCCCCCGCAGTCCCGCAGCCTGCTTATAAAATAATCACTCAGAAGCTTATATTAATTAAAACTGCTCGGCCATTAGCTCAGGCCTACCACTGACTAGCTCTTACACTTAAACTCAGCCCATTTCTGTTAATCTATATGTCACCACATTTTCTGTGGCTTTACCTGTGTGGCATTACATGCTGCTCCTTGGACAGCAGGCTGGAGTCTCCTGACTCACCCTTCCTTTTCCCAGATTTCTCCTTGTCTGTTTATCCCGCCTATACTTCCTGCCTGGCTACTGGCCAATTAGCATTTTATTTATCAACCAATCAGAGTAACACATTTTCACAGCCTACAGAAAGACATTCCCCCATCATTTTAGACAGAAAAGGGGAAATGATGGGGCAATGTCTTTCTGTACGCTGCAAATATGTGTTTCTCTGATTAGTTGATAAATAAAGCCATTTGGCCAATGACAAGGCAGCTTAGAGGCAGGCAGAAAATTCAAAGGGAGAGACAGGAAGAAGGCAAGAGGAGACTCCAGCAAGCTGCTGAAGGAGCTAGTCAGTAGGAAGGCTGAGCAGTTTTAATTAATATAAGCCTCCATATTCACTTGGGTCTGAGCAGCTGCAGACCGGGAGGGGCACAAGAAAACTTTTAGCTACAGAAACATGCCATGCAGACGCTGCCGTGGGCTGCGGTACATCAATAGTCACTCACACCCCAGGCACTGCATCCACGTGGAGAGAGTTTATTATAATAGAAAGATAGAGAGAAAGATAAGGAAAGAGGGAGAGAGGAAGAAAGAGAGAAGGAAGGAAAAGTGGAGATGTGTACACCTGATGGTATGGAAGGGAGGAAGGGAGAGGGAGTGAGAAGGGAGAGATTTTTCCTTAAATGAGGCTTTTACATCAAGACACAGAGTGGCCCCAAGGGTGGGTTCAGAACGCTAACAGCCACAATTGGTCAAAATACAGAGAACAACTGATCTTGGGGTGCCCAGCTTGAGTGGACACATATATACACAACTCTTGCTCCTAAGGTTTGGGGAACATCACGGAAGCGGAAGGAGGTAGAAAGACTGTAAGAACCATAGGACCAGGAAGTGAGATCATGTCCCTTAGAAATGACAAGGAAGCTGTACTCACAATTACAATATGGCTGACTAAACAAGACCTGAAAAGTAATAAAACAATCACAAAATTAATAGATGGACTAATGTGGAAGGGAGACACCTCACCAGGCTCCACCTCTAGACAAAGAACCACAGGCAACTAGGGACTGCTGAGAGAGGGAGAATTTCTCTTCCCAGGGATGAGGCCATTGACTGGTTATCCAATAGCAGATGGTCAGCCCTGAAGTCATGTACATACAAGCAACACTAAATGGACTCAGCAGTTTGTATTTATATATGTGTGTGCATGTACATGTAATAGAGAAAATGAAGCTAAGAATTTGAGAGGAAGGAGAGTTATGGGAGAGGATGAAGGGAGAGGACACAGGAGGGACTAGAGGGAGAAAAGGGAAGGAGGAAATGATGTAATTATATTTTAATTAAATTAAAGATTACTAAGTAAAATGAGAATGAGTCTTTCATGTAGGGAATGTGCTCATTCTGTTGTAGATACAGGGTCAACAAGAGGATTGCACTCTTGACAATTTTATATTTGTAACAATAAGGGTTTTCATTAGATATTTAACACCAGGGGTTGGGGTATGGCATTGTTCTTTATTAAGTTCAAAATAAAGATTTATTTTCAAACCAAAAACAGGACAGTGTGGTGTGTGGGGTGCAGTGACTGAGCTTGTCCCTAGCGTGTGAAAGGTCTTGAGTTTACTCTCAGCTACAGAAAAATACGAGGTAGTGTCTCCGTATATTGAATGTAAAATCCATGTTATTTCATAAGTAAAGAAGGTTACAAAAATTATAATCATATCTTACAAATAGCCACAATATTGTACATATGCTATTAAAATACCAGTGCAAATGAAGAAAGACAATTTCACAGGTTTAAAAAAGTTTGAAATGAAAAAATCGGAACTGAATTTTATTTTATGAGTGGCCTTTACTATGTGCTTTATTTTTATGTTGAAATTAAAGAAATATCTTCTTAAAGTAGCTTGTGACCCCTTTATCACTGGGGTTCATTTATCAGTTATTTTCAGATATTTAGTGAACATCCAGTAAATGTTACTTCCCAGAATAGATACTATAAATTTATGCATTAGCGAAATCCGTAACCAAAATCAGTAACTGCACCCAAGTGTGGCATGGGTTTGTTTTCTTTTTTTAAATAAAACTTGAAATTATAGTATAATTATATAATTTCCCCCATTCTTCCCTCCCTCCAAACCCTCCTATGTACCTTCTTCCCTGGTCTCTTTCAAATTCATGCCATATATATATATATATATATATATATATATATATATATATGCATTTTAAAATATATAAATACAATTGGCTCAGTCTGTATAATATTGCTTGTATGTATGTTTTCAGGGCTGACCATTTGGTACTGGATAACCGATTGGTTGTGCTCTTCCCTGGGAAAGACTATTTTCCCCACTCTCAACATTTCTTAGTTGCCTGTAGTTCTTTGTTTATGGTTGAGACCTTGTGAATTTTCTCCCCACCTATGTTATATGTTTATTGGTGTCATTCTTGTTTAGGTCATGTTTAGGCAGCCAGGTGAGGCTTCATAGGTACAGCTTCTGACCTTTCTAGTAGACACAGTCTCACAGCAAACTTGCTGGTCCTCTGGCTCTTAGAGTCATCTTGCCTCCTTTTCTGCGATCACCCCTGAACCTTAGTTGCAGGGGTTGTGCTGTGGATGCATCCTTAGGGAATGGACTCCATAACTCTGCATTTTGACTGGTTCTGGTTTTCTGTAATGGTCTGTAGACATAAGGACACATATTTAGGATGTAATTAAGGATTATGCTGGTTTAGTAAAGTGGCAGTTGTAGTCTTTCAAGAACCCAAACTTTGCTAGCTCTGAGTAGCTGGCTAGGTTTCCAGTACCATGCATGATTTACCTCTTGTTGAGTTCTAAATCCAATTAGAGAGGTGTTGGTTACTGCCAAGGTATGTGTGCCACTACTGCATCCTGAGGCTACCCAACCATGCTGATTATTGTTACGGTTCATAGCTAAGTAGAACTGTTGGTTGCTTCCCTCCTTGGAAGCTTGCATGGCCCTTCTGATACCATGAAAGCTGGTTCACAGGAAGAAAGCTTTCAGGTCAGATTCAGTTCAGTGGGCCTCTGGGCCCTGGGTCTTCAGTAAATGGTATCTTCAGCAATAGGGACTTAACTTCTACCTTTGGAGGTGGGGGCAACCAAGGGTAATAGCTACAGCCTATAATGGTTTGTAAGTCTCCTGGATGGTCCTATCAATAACTCAAAGGAGAGTTTCTCATGTAGCAACAGTTTTGTTTCTGATGGCACTGTGTATAGATAGTTCAAGATATAGAAAATTAACTCCACACTGAGATAAATCTAAAATATAAAATAACCATGTAAAATAATGGTTATTCAGAACAGGGAGGAAAGATTTCAGTCTTGGTGCTGCCTGGATTTTTTATTAACTTGACACAAACCTAGGCGTATCTGGGAAGAGGAAATCTCAGCTGAGGAATTGCCTCCATCAGATGTAGGCAAGTTTGCGCAGAGGCGGGCAGGCGGAGGTGGTGGGCCAGCCTGCGGCCGAGATGCAGTTGTAATAAAGACCAGAAACTGAGCTATTACCTGCTGAGGAGTTAGTGAAAACAAGTTCTTAATCAAAGAGGTTGGAACAGGGATACCTTTAATCCCAACACCCGGGGAAGGAGCCGTCTCCATGGGACGGAATCAGAATGGATCTGAACACTCTGTCTGAGGCCAACCCAAAGCCCAGCTGCTGATCCTGCGAAACCCAACAACTTGGAGGTGTTGGTGAGACTACCCTGCTCAGCTGAAATCCATCTGGGAGAGGATTCAGAATCCTACAGTTTGAAGTCTGAAGAAACAAGATCAGCTGAGGAACTGACGAATGAGCAAAATGTGACCTGAGAACACAAAAGAAGGCACCGCCCAGCCACCTAACCAGATCACCAGAATCTTAAGTATACACTTCACCGACTGAGAACAGGTAAGCTCCCATCTCCAGACTGACAGATCAGGTCTCTAGCCCCTAGGCTCTACGCACTGGATTCCCAGCGACCAGACAGCTACCTTTTCCTGCTTCCCACAAAAAAAAAAAAAAAAAAAAAACAAAAAAAAAAAAAAAACCAGCTTCCAAAAAACAAACAAAAAAACTAACCCCTACGAACCTAACAACCACTAAAAACCATAAGCACATCCTACACCAACTGGGAACAACTGTTCCCAGAGACAGAACCCACTAACACTGATTAGACTAAGCTGCTCCCAAAGAAACAGAGCCCAACAGCACCAACTTAACCAAGAACTCCTAGTGAACCAAGACTATCAATTAGAACAAGAGAGGCACCTTCAGACACAGACACTGCCTGCACCGAGCAGAGGAAGAGATGAGTAGACGCCAGTGCAAAAATACAAGCAACAACATAAAGACTTATATGACAACATCAGAACCTAGTGATTCTACACCTGCAAGACCTGAACATACCAAGGCAGAAGAAACAGAAGAAATCAATCCTAAAAATGACATTAAGAAGATGATAGAGACCCTTAAAGAGGAAATGAAAAACTCCATTAAAGAGGAAATGAAAAACTCCCTTAAAGAGGGAATTAAAAAAATTCCCTTAAAGATGTAGGCGAATCTGTAAGGGCATTTTCTTGATTAATTATTGATGTAGAAAGGTCCATCCGATTGTGGGTTGTACCATTCCTGGGCAGGTATAAGAATGCAAATGTAGAAGAGTAACAGCGAGCTTATCCCCTTTATCATATCTGTTATTCATTCTTGTGATGTAAAGTGAACTGAGAATTGGGAGATTAAGCAAAATCTAGATATTCAACAAAATGTTCACTTACATAAACTTATGTGTATACTCACTGCTCAGGTCTTTGACTCAAATAATTTTAGTTACCATTCTGGGGATGAGAAAATTACCTAAAATGTATTGTCTCCATATATTAAACTGGTTAAGGATAAAGTTGTCAGGGGTTCTGTGTGGCACAGGATGATCAAAGAAAGGGTCACTCCAAGATGAATTTTAGGGTCTCTGGCAGCAGGGAGGAAGAGTTTCTACAAATTGACCCCCTAACAGCTGTGCAGAGGCTTATTTATCGAGTGTTACACAAAAGCTGTTTGCTGTGGATGATTGATTGATAAATAAAACACTGATTGGCCAGTAGCCGGACAGGAAGTATAGGCAGGACAAGCAGAAAGGGTAATTGAGAGAACAGGAAGGCGGAGAGGAGAAGACACCAGCATCATGTTAAGGCAGCAGGTAAACCCACAGAACACGTGGCGACATATAGGTTAAAAAAAATGGGCTGAGTATAAGAGTAAGAGCTAGACAGTGGTAGGCCTGAGCTAATGGCCAAGCAGTTTCAATAATATAAGCGCTGTATATTTATTTTATAAGTGGGCTACAGGACTGCCAGGGCTTGGTGGGACCTGGAGAGAAAAACTCTAGCTACAGCTGTTTTGGGGCTAAAACAAGTTTCGAATTCCAAAGCCCTTGATCTAGTCTAAAAGGAAAGCATCACACCTCTGCAACTTTAGTTCTTATTGTGCACTGTTTGCAGCATCCAGCAACCCAAGATACCCAGGTGTGCCCGAATGGTCTTGTCACCAAAGTCATGCAAAGGCTGTAAAGCTGCTTCAGAAAAATAAGTCTACAGATAACAGAAAGCCATCACTGTCTTCCACAATGATTTCTTCAAGGTCAAAGTACTTCCAGAAAGCAATTATTCACTCTAATGTTTACCCTAGATACAGCAAAAAACAACTATTTCATTCTAATGTTTACCCTAGATACAATGACTCTACTAATTTTTCCTCTACATTTTCCCCTTTTGTTTAAGCTATTTTAATTACATTGAGGATTATGCAGCCACACGGTGAAGACAGTATTTTCTCTATCATATTCTTATGTAGATAAGCCAGAATATGTTTCAAAGCCAGTAAAGTTATCACAGCAAAAACAAGCATAACAGTCATGAGGATAAGAAAACACAGGGTTAAAGGAAGCTATGGTATCTGCAAGGCTTGCCATAACATCCATCCCAGATACATCAGGCAACTTAATTTCTTGTTGTAAATCATAAATCACTTGAGAAGAATTAGGGTGACTCAACAAATGCATTTTAACCTTTCCCAGTTGTGCTTGTTTTCATTAAACCTTAATACAATAAGATGTAATATTCCGATCACATTTTAGTTTGATTTATTCTTTCAAAGTTTCTTTCTCCCGAAAGTGACACAGCTTGTTTCAAGTCAGCTATTTCATCAACTATCTCACTAGCTACTTTGTACTGTTGAGTCCAAAGTTCTGCAGAATGCTGATGTCAAACTAACACATCCAGCAGTTTGAATTTCTTCATGAAGGGCTAATCCAGCTATTGCAGCAATAACAGTCAATGCAATAATTCCCGTAACCACAGCAATAATTAATCCATTCATCTGATGTGTTCTTCTTAATATTCTTTCAGCAAGATTCTGAACTAGAATCAGCACAGATGAGTCTTGCCATGGCCTCGACAGCTTCACTGGCATCCAGACTGTTGGCCTTGCTCTAAGAATATATAAGCTTTCAGAAGTGACATCCCATAATATACTGGCTTTAATACAGAGAGTACAGCATTCACAAGTGATACTATAGTTATTAGGGTGCCATTGTATAGGCCCTTTCAATAATATATAAGGTAATGGTACACATGCTACAAAAGTGTGGCTTTAATCTGAAGAACAAAGTGTACTTACCACCGTTAATGCTTAACTTTCCTTTCCATACTAAGAGGGTGTAAGACACTTGCCAATTTCCACAAACTAGTATGAACTGAATTGCCAAACTGTAACATAGGACCTGACATCCTGACTCCATGCCATTGGATAGGTTCATTAACAATGGAGCTAATTTCCACAGTTCTATTCAAACTATACTGCTGCCAGCTTAATTCCGAGTGAGAATATTTTCCTCCAGGGAAGCCACAAGGGCCCCAAGCAATGACGTCTCTGTGGGAGATTATTAACAAGCACTCGAGGTTTCTCATATTTACGTTGCTGCCAATGTACCCAGTAGGACTCCTCCTTGGTAACCTACATCTCACAAAATGACAGATTTATGGAACTAGTAGCATTAATCTCCTGTTTCTAAAACCAGATGCATGAAGCATATAAAATTTATTAAGAAAATCCTGGGTAGTATTATGTTTAACTATAGATAGCCAAATTTGAAAAGTTATATTTAGACAGTGAGTTTCATTACCCATACAAATAGGAATTTCTTGCACTCCAACAGTATAATTTATAATTTCCTTACCCTCTTCCTTGGGCTTAGCAGGTCCTCTGTGGTCATAAGGACTGGGTAGCCAAGAGGACTGATTCATTGACCATCACAGGAATATCCATATTGCCCCGATTTACCCCTTTATTAATGGGAGGACTGGGAATATAAGTCCAGTAAGTATGATTAGTCCCTGTCACCTGTACGGTCACCACAGACAGCACAGCAAGGCACAAAGTTGTAGCACTCAAAGGTTCCCTAGCCAGCCCACTACTGCTTCTCCTTCCTCAGTCAATTTCTTAAGCTGTCCCCATGCAGGAGCATCAGCTGTCTGCTTCAAAGGCTTTCTTTGTGTTATCCATGTCAGCACCAAGGCATCTGAGAGACTTCCCTTGCTCATGTCTAAGTTTTATTAATTTCCATGGTGTCCACAACTTCTCTGAGAAACATAAGCATAACTTCAGCTCCAACATAACACCTTCCTTAATTTCCACTCTGATGTCAAAACATCCTTGTAGTACACAGGCTGACTCAATTCAGCATTTTTTTTTTCTATGCCTCTTAGTAGGTGTTATCCCTGCCTCATTAGCATTTTAAAAATTTAAAGTTACCAAAGCATGTAATCTATCTCTGGGAGTCCTTCATATCCCCTCTTAATTTTATAAACATCTTTTTCAGAGTGCGATTAGATCCTTCAACAATTGCTTGTCCTGTAGGATTATGTGGTATTCCTGTATTACTGTAATTGTTTCATAATGCCATGTCTTTCAGGAATCCTTTGTGGTACTGATGGCAATCTTTAATGGCACTCTCTCCTCAACTTCAGAAACAAGTGTCTGTACCTACACTTACTAATAAGCCTGAAGAATCCCCATTTCTTTGTCTGTTGTTTAAAAGCAATCACCTTGAAATCTCTCTGAGGATAATATCAATAACTGATCAGGGGTATAGAATACATTGAATGTGACCATATCTTCTTCAGAGAATAGAAATGAGTTATAAATATCCAAATATTCCATAAGTTGAACATGCAAAAAATCATGGCTGGGACTTACCTGTAACTGTGCTGCAGCAAAAGCATTTTTTTTTTTTTTCTGGAAACTTAGAGTTTCAGAAGTAGTGCTAATCAGAATGTCCTTCATTTGTAAACATGGTGAGGTAAGCACACACACACACACACACACACACACACACACACACACACACACACAGATGCACATGAACGTACATGCACACATGTATGCATATGTACACAAACACACACATACCCTGACTGAGTGAACAATAAGAATAAGATTATATGTGTGAGCTATCAATGCATAAGAAAAGGAATGTCAGCATGAAGCAACTCCCAAAATGGAAAGGGGGAAAGGAGGAGGGGGGAGCATTTTATTTAGATGTTTTGTCGTCCTAAACTGGTTTCCAGATTCCTAGCCTTTAATGAGATACAAACAATTATGGAAAGTTGGTGACACACTAGCAAGAGTTGGGACGTGAGCTTTATGAAGGTAGAAAACTTTGAACATTAGAACCACTGTAGCAAAAGCAAAATAAATGTTCACTACAGAAAACCCAAAAGATAATTGACAGCAGAAGAAACTAGCCCATGAAGAGGGGTAAGCCTGAGCACTTCAGTTACCCATGGAAGAGGACGGGAAGGTCTGTGGAGGCACAGATTAACGATACAGCCTAAGAAGGAAGCTCTAAGTATGTAATTATTAAGTATGTAATAAATGGGATAAAATAAGAAGCCAAATATGTACTAAAATACTACAAGTTTTCTTAGTGTAGAAAAATACTTTAAATATGTGAATTGGAAAGAAACCTTTTACTTTGGGAAATAAATAATGAATATCTACACATAAAATTTGAATATCTTTTGAATATAAAGGGAAAATTCTGGAAGAAAAACACACACGAATTTCAAGAATAGATAACCTGCTATCTAAAGTATCAAAACTACCCTGGCCCCAATCATACTTTTTTCAGTAACAAATGTTGCTTTTTTACGGTCAACTTTTATGCAGTTGTGGCCTGCTCAAAGGAAATGCTTCTGACTGGAACTTTTACTCAACCTCTTTGTCTGTCAGGCACAAGAATGCCACAACAACTAGATGTGTGAATTTCAGAGAATGCAAACCCACATGGTTCCAGGCATTGTTTCATAATGAAGTCAGGGGGCAGGGAAGAGAGCCCTGGGAGGTAGGAGAAAGCTGCAAGTGTGTGGCAAGGCTGAAGCAAGTCTTGTTGGAGTCAGCAAGACTGAGCATGAGAAGAAATGCTGAGGCATTGTTTAGGAGAATTTGTGGTTGAATTTTCACCTCTTGCATGCTCCTCTTCCTTCCCCAGGCCTTCCTCCCTGGCCTCTGTCTCTCCCTCAGTGAGGGGGAAGTATGTTTTGAAGGAATGAGGAAATGAGGACTGTGACCTCTTTCTAAACAGGTCAAAGAAATGAATATGGAAGTGAGATTTAGGCAGTGGAGGATTCCAGGATTTGGGGAAGGCTTGTATAATCTAAGAGCTATCACTTTAGGCTAAGGTACTCATTCTGGTTCCGACCATACTGTGGACTGATATTCATTTGCAAGGACAGAGTTGAGTGGGATATAGGGTCTGATGCAACCCTTCAATGTTCCAAATTCTTTCCTATACAAAATGTAAAAATATATGTTAAGTATTCAAATGTGAGTGTGGAAGCCAAATTTTTATTATTTTTATCATTCCATATTGTTTTTAAACAGTTACTGCTTTAGTGGTGCAGATGGGCCAAACAAACTTGTTTAGGGGAGTGAAAACATGCGACTTGTTATCTCCCATAAACAACAGCTTCCGGTATTTCTGGAACTATTTGTCCTTGGGCAAGGGGCCTGCAGATCAGAGGCATTTTGTTTCATGGATCTCTTAAGCATAGTAAATTAAAACTTAAAATGTAACTTTGGCTCTCACAGTTGTGAGATAACATTGTAGTTCCAATTCTATATTTTTTAGGAGAGGGTCACTTTTGTCCACTCTAACCTTCTCCTGTGTCCTCAGGGCTGCCACTCAGGATTTTAAGGTGGTGTGACCACACCAAGTATCATGCCTTCAGTGCTTCTGAACTCAAAACCAGGAAGCAAGAGAGACACACACTCCAAGTGTGATTGAGATCTGTCTTGACATCTATTCCATCAGCCAAGACCACCTGATTCTGTGAGACGGGCATCACTACTATCTGTAGATAGCACGTCTGTGTTCAGTTACACAGATATTTCCTCACATTTATGTTTTTAAAGCATCATTTTCTTAGCTGCAAAATTCATGTTTTGTAATATTTCAGTTGTACATAGGAAACTGGAAAAAATGTATCCTTTAGCTTCTTGGACATTACCAAATGGCTGGGAGAAAATTATCCCACTAATTTAATGTATATTCTTCCATGTGCTTGTCTTTGATCAAGCACACCTTTAATTCCAGCACTCGGGAGGCAGAGGCAGGCGGATCTCTGTGAGTTTGAGGCCAGCCTGGTCTACAGAGTGAGTTCCAGGAAAGGCACAAAGCTACACAGAGACCCTGTCTCAACTCCCCCCCCCCAAAAAAAAAAGAATATATTCATGTGTAGAAGTGGGGTACCAGATTTTAGTCAGCACATCTGAGTTGGGTTGTTGGTTTATATTGGCCTATACCAGGTAGCTACCTTATTATTTGGTCAGAACAGCCCCCCCCCCTTTTTAAGATTTATTTCTTTATTATGTATACAGCGTTCTGTGTACATGCCAGAAGAGGGCACCAGATCACATTACAGATGGTTGTGAGCCACCATGTGGTTGCTGGGAATTGAACTCAGGACCTCTGGAAGAGCAGCCAGGGCTCTTAACCTCTGAGCCATCTCTCCAGCCCAGAACAGCCCTTCTTGAATGCTGGGAATGGAATATGCCATGGCTTGTGTTATGCCCAGATTGCAGGGACCCCCAAAAGACCACCATGGAGAATGAATCGCATATGGACTCTCCATCTGTCAGATGCAGTGGTGATAGGAGAGAGCCCCAAGCCCAGGCAGGTTGGGGTTTCTATCATAGCAGAGGTTGAGGTGAGAGCATTTCCAGGGGTCAGGACCTTGATTGGCTGACATTTATCTAGGGATATATTGGTAAAAAGGAAAAATATATGTGTGCTAGGCTCAGAGGCATCCATTGATCTTATCTAATCTTATCTAATGGTTGGAATGTTTGGGATGTCAGGGACTTCCCCTTAGATGCTGGCCCATCTCTGGATGGATCCCTGGGTGGTGTCAGCTTATGGCTTTTCCTGGATCTGGGTGTTGCCTGCCAGTAAGCCTTTCATGGCAGCTGTGTCTGTGCCCCTAGGCCTGTCATGGCAGGTGTGTGGTCAAGCTGTTTTGGGCCCTCCCCACAGTTTACACATGACTTAAAAGGTCAGAATGGTCACTTTCCATAGTCTCTTGAAACGGTTAGTATGTGACTTCTTTTGAATTATAAACAGCATAGATGTGGGAAGTTGCTTGAGTTTTTCACTGTGGACCACATGATGACCATTGCTGCTTGACAAAGTTCCAGCATTTCGACTTTGCAGATCACAATTCTCCAGCACCTTTTACTTTCATTTTTAGTGATTCTCACCGTGTGCTATGAGAGTTTCCTTATACCTTTCCCTTTGGGAAATTCTGTGGGGGCTTTGAAGGACAAAAATGTATAAAACAACAGCCTGTTTAAACAAATAATTTTTTGGAAAAATCCCCACCACTGTAGCATGATAACTCTACCTACTCCCATGCAGGTTAACACCAAGCTGCTAGGAAATGATAAGTAACATAGGCTTGATAAATAAGGTGTATTTGATAATCAAGATTTACAAATTCCTAAAGTCTACTCAGGTTCACAGTAATATTTGTCTAGGTTCATCTTTGCTTCCTTTAGGTTTTAGCTATTTGGATAAATGAAGCCATATAAAAAACTGCAATATTCTATAATGGAGTGTTTGCTGCTCCTGTACCCCCACCCCCCACCCCAAAGTCCTTTTCCCAAGGTCAGGCATTTGGACAAAGTCTGAATTCCCTCAAGGGCTTGAAGAAATTTCCTGCATGCTAGAAGAGACAAATACTTACTCTGGCAATGGGAATTTGTGGCCCTTTCATTAACATGTGACTGGTGCCTGTTAACTTGTCAAGGTCAATGCTAGCTTCCTAAATCCCTCATCAGGAGCCACACTCAGCTCACATGTCCCTTTTAAACTCACGTTTAATCCTATGTACAACTATAGAGTATAAAATGTGCATTCTTTTTTTTGCAATAAACACATGGGCAACCATACCTTTTCATCCTCAGATCCCACCATCGCCCTCCCTTCTCTTGACTCCACATCTCCTCTGTGAGACCTGAACTCTGCCAGAGCAGATCTCTGGCAAGTTTTGACACATAATATGTGCTGACTAGGTTTTTTTTCTTGTCAATTTGACACAAGCTAAGAGTCATCAGAGAATAGGGAACCTCAATTAGGAAATGCTTCCACACAGGGGGATCGTGATCTGTCCCTTGTCTCACTATACACAGGTGCACTCCTCACTCTGCACAGGTGCACTCTTCACTCTACACAGGTGCCCTCCTCACTCTACACAGGTGCACTCCTCACTATACACAGGTGCACTCATCACTATACACAGGTGCACTCATCACTATACACAGGTGTTCTCCTCACTCTACACAGGTGCACTCCTCACTCTACACAGGTGCACTCCTCTCTATACACAGGTGCACTCCTCACTATACACAGGTGCACTCCTCACTCTACACAGGTGCTCTCCTCACTCTACACAGGTGCACTCCTCACTATACACAGGTGCACTCCTCACTCTACACAGGTGCACTCCTCACTCTACACAGGTGCACTCCTCACTCTACACAGGTGCACTCCTCACTCTACACAGATGCACTCCTCACTCTACACAGGTGCTCTCCTCACTCTACACAGGTGCACTCCTCACTCTACACAGATGCACTCCTCACTCTACACAGGTGCTCTCCTCACTCTACACAGGTGCACTCCTCACTCTACACAGGTGCACTCCTCACTATACACAGGTGCCCTCCTCACTCTACACAGATGCACTCCTCACTATACACAGGTGCCCTCCTCACTCTACACAGATGCACTCCTCACTATACACAGATGCACTCCTCACTATACACAGGTGCACTCCTCACTATACACAGGTGCACTCCTCACTATACACAGGTGCACTGCTCACTATACACAGGTGCACTCCTCACTCTACACAGGTGTTCTCCTCACTCTACACAGGTGCCATCCTCACCTCTCCAAATGCCCAGTTCCTCCATCAGAGCCCTCTGCTCTCCTATTTGCAGGTCTGACTCCCCACAGGAAGTTACCTAATGAGTTGATACTCTCCTCGCCATGCTGGAGCACAGACTCCCTACAAGTGACCATTCCATAGCATAGCTGCCCTCCTCACCTCTCAGACTCTGAGGTCTCACACCAGACTGCTGCTTGGAGACTCTCTCCTGAATCCAGACACTTTCTCACCAGCACACTGACATTCCCCTCACTGATTGGGCTCCAGTTTTTCTGCTGTCATGCCAGCCCTCAGCACGGTCACCCAGACCCTGGGTTAGTCCAATGCTGCCCCACACCTGACCCTTCCACAGACACCTGCCTTGCCCTCCCTACACCATTCTTTATTTAGTAAGTTACTAAGTAACTGAGGTGCTGCAAAAAAAACCCAACCAGATATGAAAGAACATAAAGTCCTGTGTAATTATTAAACTATTGACTATTTCCATAGGGATAAATATACCTACTTCACCCCAGCCTCAAATGCTCAAAGTTTCACCCTCTCAGCAAAATATATTTCTAAATTATCATATCTCACATACACTAAAATAAGTCATACACACTATTTAAGTGACTTCCAACACAAATATTTGTCATTTGTGCATGTCCTAAGGGTCTGGCTACAGGACACTGTAATTCTGTTCAGTGTGGGCGCCATGGGCCCTGGCCCCCGACTGTGAGTGGCTGCAGCCTTGCTTGCCTGCCCTTTTCCAGGTGTCCTCCCTATTCAGATTCCCTGCTGGTGTCCTTCTCACCTTAGGATCATCAGAGAGCTTACTGGAGGTTCTTTGTTCCTACATCCTGCTTGTGGTGTAAACAACTTAGGTGCATCCTGTATTTGGTGTAAACAACTTAGATGCAAGAATGCAGAACATTGGGTCTAGATTGTAGACCATTGGTAGCGAACTTCTGCCCTCAGGGGATCCTCCATTTGTGTTGTAAGCCTGTATTTAAGGTTTCTTCCCTCTTTCAATAAATGGCATTCGACATCCAGTCATACGGATGACCCGCTGTCTCTTGTCTCTATTTTTTAATCCGCAGCCCTTCGCTCGGACATGGTGAACGGGTATTGGTAATGCGGGCATTACTGCTACAGATGGAGGTTCCTACCGAGATCTGAGTAAGAAGGACCAGCTGACGGACACTCTTGGAAGGCTGGCCGGCATTTTACAGGTGAGAGTGGATTGAAATGGGTGCAATTAGCTCACAGTCAGTTAATTGGACTGTTGAAGCAGGAAGGCACCAAAGTTAAGAAAGGGCAAGACAGCTTAAGATTTTAAATGAAAAAAAGGAAATCTTCCCAATAGAGAAGAGGGAAGGAAAGGAAGTTTCCCGTTAGAAAAGGGAGAAAAAAATTTTAATCAAGAAAAAAAAAATTTCCCGGTAAAAAGGGGAAAAATTTTTGAAACTAGGCCTAAAGATTTGGGTCTTGTAGAGGAAGGATGAAGGAAAGAGAGAAGCCTCTTCCCAGTGGTAATGGAAAATGTAAAGACTTTTTCCAGTTGTAGAGTTTTCAGGATAGCTGAAACTCTGAGCTCTTTCTTCCCGCCGGTGCAGAGCGGCAGCATCTGAATTACAAAGAATCGGCAGGTAGGCCTCATTGTTGCTGGCTAAATAGCAAGCGAGCCCAGGGGTTAGAAGTTTTGCTGTCTGTTTGCTTAATTTTGTTTCAAATGTTTTTTATTTTTCCCT
Organism: Peromyscus maniculatus bairdii; assembly: GCF_049852395.1. NCBI lineage: Eukaryota > Metazoa > Chordata > Mammalia > Rodentia > Cricetidae > Peromyscus > Peromyscus maniculatus. Next base: position 146,550,702 of record NC_134854.1, on the reverse strand, counting down.
CAGAGTGGGAATAATTCAATATTTAGGATCCCTTCGTGGGAAATGTTTTTCTGTTTTTCCCTTATGGTGGGAATAACTCGTTATTAGGTATTCCCTTCATGGGAGTAGGAAGTTTAAACGTGAGTTTATGTGTGCGGGGCGCGCCCAGCGACTGTGGCGGACAAAGGCAAAGGCGTGCACGAGATAGCCCAAAGCAGCGGGCGGACAGATACACGCTGGTGGGAGACAGAGCCGTGATAGAGTGCAAATGCGGCCCAGGCAGGTGCTGGCAATAGAGCCTGAGCACTGGGCAGAGCCAGCGAGCTGAGCCTGGGAAGGGACTAGCGCTAAAAGTTTAAACGGGGCCTAATTTCTGGTAAAATATGGTTTCGGTCAGGACACTGAATGCTAAGTCAATGCTGTTTGAATAAAGGATGTTCTGTTCTTTTGATTGTCTTGATAAATGTTTGGATGAATGTTTGATCCTCATGGTTGAAAAACTAAAGGAACAAAATTCATAATTTTGAACTATATATTAGGTATGGTCTTGTCTGTTGATCATTGATTGTTGATCATTGTTGATCACTGAAAATTTGGCTCTGCAATTTAAGTTGCTTTCTAGAAATTCTTGGTTTAATTTTATAAAAATATAACACCTGAAATGAATTGGGTTATTAGCTTATTAAATAATGCTGCTAAGAAAACCCATAAATGATAATCTCTTCCTGATAAAGAGGTTACAAAATTAATTTTCCAGTAAATAAAATACAGGTAAATTGTTTGGTCCACATTGTTAATAATTGGCTATTTGTGCTAATGTGGTATTTGGGATATATAAAAAAGAATCCTCTTTTTAAGATTTTATAAAATACTACTGAAAAGTATTACCTAAAGTTTACCTTTTCAAATTGAATAGAGATTATATTTAATGCTTTTATAATTGGCATATGTAAAAAGGACCATGGAAACAGAAGCTGGTGATAGAATTGCTCAATTATTATTGCTTTCATATTTTAAATGCAAAATGGCGCTGATATATAGAACTGGAGGCTTTGGAAGTACAGGGAAAAAGGTGTTTTAACAAGCAGTTATCAATGATAAACAGCCTAAATTAAAAACAATAATATGGGATTGAGATTGGAAGATTATTGGATTCTGGTGCTGGATATATCTATAATTTCACAAGAATCCTGAGATCCCAATTGGCCCCTTAAAAATTCTACCTCTCACCTACAAGGTATTGGCACAGCTCAGACGCCATTGCAGAACAGGCTACTTTTAAATTGGAAGGATGAGGAAGGTCATGCAGGAACTTTTCAACCATTTGTGCTACCTGACATTCCAGTAAACTTGTGGAGACAGGATGTGTTAAATGATATGAGAACGGTGCTTATTACACAGCCTGTACAACAGATGCTGAAGAGTCAGGGCTACTGCCCCCGCAAAGGCTTAGGGAAAATGTTGCAAGGAGACCCGCTCCCTGCGGCAGACAAAAACTGTGTCACTAGAGGTCCTGGGGATACTAAAGGATTAGGGTCTTTTCCATAGAGGTCACTGCACAACAGCCTTCGATTATACAACCGATAAAAGTCACTTGCAAAAGTGATGACCCTATATGGGTGGAGCAGTGGCCCCTTACTAAGGAAAAATTGGAGGCTGCGTATGCATTGGTTAGGGAGCAGTTAGATGCTGGACATATCATTCCTTCCACTTCACCTTGGAACTCACCTATATTTGTTATTAAAAAGAAATCAGGAAAATGGAGGCTATTACGGGATCTTAGAGCTGTAAATAAAACCATGCTTCTCATGGGAGCAACACAGCCTGGCTTGCCTGCCCCTGTGGCAATTCCTAAGCATTGGCACTTAATTGTGGTTGACTTGAGGGATTGTTTCTTCACCATTCCTTTGCATCCCGAGGACAGTCCTCGCTTTGCTTTCAGTGTTCCTTCAGAAAATCTTAAGGAACCTTATCAGAGATATCAGTGGGTGGTATTGCCTCAAGGAATGGCCAATAGCCCTGCTATATGTCAAATTTATGTGTCTTTGGCCCTAGCTCCAGTTCGAAAAGCTTTTCCAGGTGTTTATATAATTCACTATATGGATGATATATTAATGGCTGCTAAAGATAAAAAACTTGTTTTTGATGCCTTTTCTTATTTACAAGAGGTTCTTAGCTTGGCTAATTTACAGATAGCCCCAGAAAAGGTACAGGTATCTTTTCCCTATCATTATTTAGGTCATGAATTGTTACGCACGGGCCCACAAAAGATTACTCTGCGCATGGATCAGCTACGCACACTTAATGATTTCCAAACCTTTCTGGGAGATATTCAATGGCTTCGGCCCACTTTAAAAATTCCAACAGGTCAGCTTCGCCCCTTGTATGATGTCTTAAAGGGCAACCCTGACCCTTCATCTCCCCGTAAATTAACAGCTGAAGGACGTGTAGCCCTACAACGTGTGCAAGAGGCCCTGGAACAGGCTCACGTACAGTATATAGATTTTAATTCTCCCTTATTGTATTTGATATTTTGTTTTACTCATTCACCTACTGGAGTGTTTTGACAAACAGGTCCTATTTTATGGGTACATTCCCCAGCTTCTCCAGCAAAAATCATCACTCCTTATCCACAGGCTGTCGCTCAGATTATATTTAAGGGAATCAAGATCAGTGTTCAAACTTTCGGTAAGGAGCCAGATATTGTGGTGACCCCATACACCCAGTCTCAAGTAGCATGGTTGCAAGCTAATGATAATGATTGGGCCATATTGACATGCTCCATGCAGGGTCAGTTTGATACTCACTACCCCTCCAATGATGTGTGTCAATTTTTTAAATTGCATCCTGTTATATTTCCCAAGATAGTACAAATGACTCCTATTCCTCAGGCCCGTGTGGTATTTACTGATGGCACTTCATGTGGTTTTGCTGTGGTGGTTTCTGGTAACATAGTAAAGAGAATAAAAGTCCAGGGCACTTCTGCCCAGGTGGCAGAGGTACAGGCGCTGTTGCTTGCTTTACAGATGTTTTCTGATGAGAGTGTAAATATTTATACCGATAGTCAATATGTGGCACATGCCATTATGCCTTTGGAAACAGCAGCCTACATACCATCCATTTCTTCCATTCATGAATACTTATTGCAAGTGCAAGGGCTTATATGGTCTCGCTCACATAACCTTTATGTGGGCCATATTAGAGCTCATACTCAATTGCCTGGACCTCTAAGTGAAGGTAATCAGAGGGTTGACGCCATTACTCATATGGCTGTCACATTAGTCTGTTCTGCCTTTGATAAGGCTACTCAGTTGCATCAGCGTTATCATCTTAATGCTGGATCTCTCCGTTATCATACAGGCATAACCCGGGAACAAGCCATCCAGATAGTTAAATCATGCCCTACTTGTGTGGAATTTTTACCTGTTCCTCATTTGGGAGTTAATCCTCGAGGACTTTTACCTAATCATGTGTGGCAGATGGACGTCACACACGTGCCTTCCTTTGGAAAATTACAATATGTCCATGTGTCTATTGATACATATTCTTCTCTAATTTTTGCTTCTGTCCATTCAGGGGAAAAGGTTAAGGATGTAAAGAACCATTGTCTTCATGCTTTTGCTTACATGGAAGTGCCAAAATGCATAAAGACTGATAATGGTCCTGCCTACAGTAGTACGGGATTTTCAAAATTCTGCCAAGATTTTTCTGTTGTTAATAAGACTGGTATTCCTTATAATCCTCAAGGGCAGGCTATAGTAGAACGCTGCCATCGTACCTTAAAAACTTATATTGCTAAAGTAAAAAGGGGGGAGTTAGGGGCTCATCTCTCCTCTCCACATTCTATTCTTTCCCTTGTTTTATATATTTTAAATTTTTTATCGGTGGATTCTGCTGGAGTATCTGCTGCAGATAAGCACTGGAGGGCTCCTGTTGCAAATCATCCTCTGGTGCGATGGAAAGATCTTTCTACTGGCACTTGGAGGGGACCCAATCCGGTGTTGGTGTGGGCCCGGGGATCTGTTTGTGTCTTTCCGCAGGACAATGAAATTCCTCTGTGGGTTCCTGAACGCTGTGTGTGCCCTGTGGCTGCTGCTGAATCCCAACATGGCAGAGACCTATTGGGCCTTCGTAAAAAACTCTCCCCTTCTGATGTCAATGGGGATTGAGAGCCCAATATGGCCAGCCTTGGCAAACATTATTGTAAGCCTAGGAACTGTAGCCATGTGGTTGGATTCTTCAGAAGGTAATGTATGGTAACTTTTTTCAAAAACATTGAGAATGTATCACACCTTGGAGATTAAGGATAACTCTGAAGGTCAATAAACTTCATTTGCTAACAGTAGCATGCCAGCTAAGCCTTTTTCACATTTTGCAACCCCCCTCAAGCTGGTGTAGTACCTACTTTTCAGGAATGGCTCTGTGCAACATTTATTTGCCTCCTGAAATTCATCTAGCCTTTCTGAAGATACCTCAAAATTTGTGAGCCTGAATGTAGCCATTATTGAGGCCATTAGTTCTGCTCCTTGTTTGCTGTTTTGTTTTCTGTTTTCTTTATGTTTCTCAGTTGTTCTCTTGCAGACCTGCCAGCCTAAGTAGTGCTGGGATCAAGAAAAATGGGCCTTGGTGGTTCGTGTTCCTGGAGCCGTGTCCATGCCAGTGGACCGTGGCAGCTAGACACAGATGATGCTCACACGCTCCAGAAGAGACTCTGACATCGCTGTTGCCGTTGTTGCTGTTATAGCAGTGGTGGCCACTGCTGCTATTGTTTCTGGGATTGCTATTTCATAATTGGTTACTACAGCTAGCACAATGGAGACCCTGGCAGCAAAAGTAGCTACCACAGTTAGTTAATCTTTCTTCTTATTGGACATGATAAATTTAATTCCACTTTTATACATTATAATTGGCTTTGTAAGTTGTAAATTATTTTAAAACTCAAGTTCCATTTGCTCGGGATACCACCTTACAGGACTCCTATTTGCGGTAAGGCTCGTTTAAATAGGGAATGGTTCAATTGCCTGTAGCCTTCTGGCTATGTGTGGGTTAGGACTTCTGTTGGTCTTTTCTGTGTCGCACAGATTGCAAGCCCAGTGCCACTTTGAGATCTTTGGCAGCAGTCACTCTACAGCTCATGTGGTTGAGTCTGTATGATAATGAGTATTCAGAGACGGGTAATGCTTGGGGGGCTGCCATCAACCTAAGACAGAGCACTTGTGTGGCCTGGGCAGGTGTCTCTATGACGGGTAAGGTGGTCTGCTGGTCCCACGCAACCTAAGTCAGAAGCTCATTTAATAAAAAGGGGGGACCTGTGGGCGCCATGGGCCCTGGCCCCCGACTGTGAGTGGCTGCAGCCTTGCTTGCCTGCCCTTTTCCAGGTGTCCTCCCTATTCAGATTCCCTGCTGGTGTCCTTCTCACCTTAGGATCATCGGAGAGCTTACCGGAGGTTCTTTGTTCCTACATCCTGCTTATGGTGTAAACAACTTAGGTGCATCCTGTATTTGGTGTAAACAACTTAGATGCAAGAATGCAGAACATTGGGTCTAGATTGTAGACCATTGGTAGCGAACTTCTGCCCTCAGGGGATCCTCTATTTGTGTTGTAAGCCTGTATTTAATGTTTCTTCCCTCTTTCAATAAATGGCATTCGACATCCAGTCGTACGAATGACCCGCTGTCTCTTGTCTCTATTTTTTAATCCGCAGCCCTTCGCTCGGACATGGTGAACGGGTATTGGTAATGCGGGCATTACTGCTACAGTTCAGCTTCTTTCCACATTTATTATTTGGGAGCCAGGATCATCAAGAATGGCACCTTCTTGTAAATTGAATGTGTAGTAGCCTCCCGTATTTAGAGAATCAGATTCATTCTCATTCTATGGCCACTGAAAGTCACCTGGACAAACCAGCCAATTGAGGTTGAAAGCATACTCTGTATAAAGGAAGATGGATCAAAGGCGTTGAAACAGCCCTTCTATAGAGGAGTTTGAAATCACTGAGACCAGCATAGCATCTACACCTAACCCTTTTCCTGTTTGCTCAGGAGATGTTTTGTTTTGGATTTCAAAATGGAACTTTAGTCCTGTCAGTAGAAAAGAGGTACCATTGCAACACAAGCATGAAATATGAAAACTTGCAGGAGAGATGTCTCAGTGGTTAAGAACACTGGCTGCTCATCCAAAAGTCCTGGGTTCAATTTCCAGCAACCACATGGTGGCTCACAGCCATCTCTTGTGGGATCTGAAGCCCTGTTGTGGCAGGAAGTCATACATGCAGATAGAGCACTTCACATATAAAAATAAAATACTCAAACTTGTGCTTTACTTATCTTTGGTATTGAACTAGATTAGTATCATATGGGTTGAGTGTTAGGTGTCTGTCATGTACACCATGGGGTCTGTCAGGAAGCAGTGAGGCAGTGTCTGGGACAGTGATGGTGCACATTCTCCTGTTTACCCACATCTGTAGTCATATCATTTTACACCTGACCCCTCCAAGAAAGACTTTCTCTGGACTTCAACCCGGTCATGGGAGGTGATCTCTCTAGTTCTTTGGAATTCCTGGAGCTATTGGGAAATCTATTTTACCATGGTAGGCCATGAAGCCTTATGCTGCTCAGTTCTTTCATAGTTCATGCTAACAAGATGATTCATGGTGGGAGCTCACCATTTCAGAAACACTGACCATGTGATCAAAGTGTGAAGCCTTTGAGCCATGAGATGCTCACCCTGGCAGGAAAGTGATGCTGAAGACAGAGTTCACTCTCGTATCAACCAAACACTCATACCTTTATAATGGACCCTGGTAAATCTCTGAACATCAGAGCTCAGAGGCGGTATAACTCCCTGACAGGTTCGGCCTCCCACGTACTTCCCACCCACCGCAGCCAGGATGCCCAAGAGGAAGGTTAGTGCTGACAGAGAGGCAAAGGCAGAGCCCAAGTGGTGCTCCACTGCTAGAGGCTGTCAGCCAAGCCCGCCCCTGCCAAGGTGGAAGGCGGCCTCAGGAAAGGATAAATCATCAGACAAAAACGTGCAAACAAAAGGGAAGAGGGGAGCAAAGGGCAAACAGGCGGAGGTGGCTGACCAGCAAACCACAGATGTGCCTGCAGAAAATGGAGAGGCTGAAAACCAGAGTGCAGCCTCTGAAGTAGAAGAGAAGAAGCCAAGTCCGACTAACCATCCATCGTGTCTGTCAGTGTCTCCGCCTCCCTTCTTGTACAATCCAGAGGAATATTTTTATCAACTATTTTGTAAATTCGAGTTTTTTAGTAGCTCTAGAAATGTTTTTAAAAGGTGGGAGGAAGTCCCACCTCATCCCATTTTTTAAAGGTTAAATCACTTGCTGGTTGTTTATTTTTTTGGTACAACCAGAAAATAGCAGGATACTGAATCAGGAGAGTCTGTGACTGTCTCAGGGGTCACCATAACATTCCCTAGAGGGGGCTAGTTTTATATCCTACAACACAAAACATACTAAATGGTAATTTGGAGTCTTGGTCGTGCATTTGTGTCTGGAATATTTTCAGTTATTTCTGGTCTCCTTTTTCTAGTAGAACTGTATCCTAAAAAACCACTCCTCAGTTCTTGCCCTGTCAGAACTGTCTCTGGTCATGGCAGTCCATTTTCCTAACAATTGTGATAATGTGCTATGAAAGAATAAAATTTTGAATATGTACTGTATGTGGCATAAAATTGTGAGTCGGTGGAATTAAGGATTGTGAGCATTTGATTGTTATGTGAGGTCTTAGGGAAAATTTGCCAAGTTTAGGATGGAACGTCACTGGAGTAAGTTCAAAGAGAAACAACACATGGCTCTTTTGGGTACGTGAACACGATGTCTGACTCTTAGAGTTTGGGTCCATGTTTTAAGAATGGAAATATCTCTGTACTCAACCAATGAAGTCTCAGTTGTGAAAGAGAAAAAAAAACTATAATTCTAATAGAACAGAATCATTAGTTCAGTATGTCATCCTAGCAGCTCATAAATCTGCAGGTATCATGGGATCCTGGGACTGTGCAGACAGCTGACTTGAAGTAATGGCATCCTTGGGAACTCCTGAACTTGAAGCTCGAGTCTGAAATGAGGACAGTCTCGTGGAGGCATGGCCTGAACTTGTAGAATAATTTAAATAGTAAATGTAATTGCATTACATTGTTAAATGAACGGTATAAGTACAATTAGAAATATACATATAGCATTTTCTAACAATATCAATTCCAATATATATAATTTGCATGTAATATAAAATAATTCAGTCCAATGTAAAGTATTTAGAACTAGAAATTGTCTTTTTCTTTTCTTTCTTTTTTTAAAAACAAGAATGTTAAATATAATCTCCTTTGCTTAGCCCTTTTCCTAAACCTTGACAACAACTTGTAACCAACCCCCCTAAACAATGAAAATTATCCCAGACCCAAAACCCATTAAAAGACTAAAAAACCACCTGCCCCACACCACCTCTTTGGGAATGTGAGTGTTGTATTCTTAAAATTGCTTCCTGCTGGGTATGGGTGAACGTATCTCTATCCTGAAAAGAAAAATTTTAGGTTAATTGTCAATTTCTAGGAAAGGTAACTATATCTTTCATTATTATCCAGTCTGTGTATAATGCCAAAGTTCAGAGTTTATCTCAAGTCCTTACTCAAGTAGTATTTGAAACTGGATCATCTCAGCTAGCCCTCTAAAAATTGCTCTGAGCACTTTGCAGGCTAAAGCTGATCTGTAGATGATGTTTTTCAGCTTAGTGATATCATTATTGTCCTTGTGGAATTGTTGTTATTGTGGGGCCCCATCTTCTTCCTGGAGACGTCAGTTAATGTTAGTCCTGGCCGTGATTTCCTGCAGAAAACTGATAAGAGACTTGAACACAAAGACATATATATGCAGCTAATTGAAGCCTTTGTTTTCTAGAATTAGTTAGTACTCTATATGACCATTCATATCTTAACAAAGTTTAAAATATATATATATATCTGTATATATAAATTAATCTTGTAAATTTTGATATAAAATTCATACTTTAAGTAAAGTTTAAAGAATCAGAATAGAATTAAAGAGTTGAGATTAGTAATAGAATAGTGCCTTAATTAATTTGGTTTTTCTCCTGTCTCATAGCAGAAGATGGCTCTTTCTTCTGGCATGATACAGGGAGTTTACATTTTCCTTTTAACAACATGCTTGAGTTTAAAGAAGGAGAGAGCCATTCTCCAACTCCAAAGTCAGCTTTAAATTTTAATTGAACTGGGAGTATTAAAAGACTAATAGTGTTAAATTTCTTTAGAGAAGAGCACAAATAAACATTTAGGAAGACTTATAAAATTTTTTTAGATGATATACCCATAGGCCATTTCACTCTGTTTCCTGGGATAGATGATTTGTCCCTTTTCTTCAGTTATCTCATTTGTCCAGTTTTCTTCAGATTCCTTAACCTTCATTCTCCTAAGAGACAAAAAATGGCTTGCTATTAGCTCTGACCCCCAGGCAACTTTATTTATTAACATACAAATAAAATCACATTTCAGTACAAATAAAATATCACCATAATACCCTCATATCAAGGCTGACCCAGGCAATCCAGTAGGAGGAAAAGGTCCCAAGAACAGGTGAAAGAGTCAGAGACACCCCCACTCCCACTGTTGGGAGTCCCACAAGAATATCAATCTACACAACCATAACATGTATACAGTCTGGTATCCTCAACCTCTCTGGCTCCTATGATCCTTCCTTCCCCACTTCTGTGGGGTTCCAAAAGATCTGTCTAATGTTTGGCTCTTTCATTGACTCTTCAATTATTCTCTGTTTCTATTTTATTGATTTCAGCCCCCAGTTTGATAATTTCCTGTTGTTTCCTCCTCTTTTGTGTGTTCACTTCTTTTTGTTTTAGAGTTTTCAGGTGTGCTGTTAAGTTCCTAGTATGAGATCTCTCCAATTTTTTAATGTAGGCACTTAGTGCTATGAGTTTTCCTTTTAGCCCTGCTTTCATTGGGTTCCATAGGTTTAGGTATGTTGTGTATTCATTATAATTGAATTCTACAAAGTCTTTAATTTCTTACTTTATTTCTGCCTTGATCCATCAGTCATTCAACAAAGAGTTGTGCAGTTTCTATGAGTTTGTAAGTTTTCTTTTATTTCTGTTGCTGTTGAAATCCAGTTTTAATCTGTGGTGGTCTGATAGGATGCAGGGGGTTATTCCATATTTTTTTTGTATCTGTTGAAACTGCTTTGTTACCCAGTATGTGGTCAACTTTGGAGAAGGCTCTGTGATGCTTTGAGAAGAAGGTTTATTCTTTTGTGTTTGGGTGAAAATGCTCTGTAGATAACTGTTAGCTCCATTTGGTTCATAATGTCTGTTAGGTCCATTATTTGTCTGTTTAGCTTTTGTCTGGATGACCTATTTGTTGGTAAGAGTTGGGTATTGCAGCGTCTCACTATCAACGTGTGAGGGTAGATGTGTGATTTATGTTTTAGTAGTGTTTCTTTACAAACATGGGTGTCCTTGAATTTGGAGAATAGATGCTAAGAATTGAAATGTCATCTTGGTGGATTTTTCCTTTGATGAGTATGAAGTGTCCCTCCCAGTCTCTTTTGATTAATTTTGGTTTGAAGCCTATTTTGTTAAATATTAGAATGCCTACTCAAGGTTGCTTCTTAGGTTCATTTGCTTGGAATATCTTTTTACAACCCTTTACTCTGAGGTAATGTCTATCTTTGATATTGAGGTGTGTTTTTTGTATGCAGCAGAGGGATGGATCCTGGTTTTGCTTCCATTTCGTTATTCTGTGTGTTTTTCCTTAGGAAATAGAGTCCATTGATACTGAGAGATATCATTGACCAATGACTTTTAATTCTTGTTATTTTGTTATTGTTATTATTGGTGGTGGTGTGTGTATAAGTGTATGCTTCCCTTCTTTTGGTTTTGCTTGAGTGAGATATTTATTTCCTGTGTTTTTATAGGCATTGTTAACATCTTTGGGTTGGCATTTTCTTTCTATTACCTTCTGTAGGGCTGGATTTGTGAATAGATGCTGTTTGAATTAGAATTTATCATGAAATATCATATCTTTATCTATGTTGTATAAAAATTTTGCTATCGTAGTATGGGCTGTCATCTATAGTCTCTTACAGTCTGCAGTGCATCTGTCCATGTCCTTCTGGCTTTTATAGTTTCCACTGAGAAGTCAGGTATAATTCTAATAGGAATGCCTTTATATGTTACTTGGTCTTTTCCCCTTGCAGTCTTTAATAATTTTTATTTGTTCTATATGCTTAGTGTTTTCATTATTATGTGGTGAGGGGACTTTCTTTTCTTGTTCAATTTATTTAGTGTTCTGTATGCTTCTTGTACCTTTATAGGCATCTTCTTTATTTTTTTTCCTTTATTTTATTTTACAATACCATTCAGTTCTACATATCAGCCACAGATTCTCTTGTTCTCCCCTCTCCTGCCCAACTCCCCTTCCCCATCCCACCCCCATTCCCACCTCCTCCAGGGCAAATCCTCCCCTGAGGACTAGATCGACCTGATAGACTCAGTCCAGGCAGGTCCAGTCCCATCCTCCCAGACTGAACCAAGCGTCCCTGCATAAGCCTCAGTTTTCAAACAGCCAACTCATGCAATGAGCCCAGGACCTGGTACCACTGCCTAGACGCCTCCCAAACAGATCAAGCCAATCAACTGTCTCACCTATTCAGAGGGCCTGATCCAGTTGGGGGCCCCTCAGCCATTGGTTCATAGTTCATGTGTTTCCATTCGTTTGGCTATTTGTCCCTGTGCTTTATTCAACCTTAGTTTCAACAATTCTCGCTCATATAAACCCTCCTTTTTCTTGCTAATTAGACTCCCGGAGCTCCACCCAGGGCCTAGCCATGGATCTCTGCATCCGGATCCCTCACTCGTTGGATGGGGTTTCCAGCACAACTATTAGGGTGTTTGGCCATCCCATCACCAGAGTAGGTCAGTTCCGGCTGTCTCCCCACCATTGCCAGCAGTCTATTGTGAGGCTATCTTTGTGGATTTCTGTGGGCCTCTCTAGCACTTTGTTTCTTCCTTTTCTCATGTGGTCTTCATTTACTATGGTCTCCTATTCCTTGTTCTCCCTCTCTGTTCTTGATCCAGCTGGGATCTCTCGCTCCCACAGGCTCTCTTTCCCTCAGCCCTTGCCCTTCATTACTCCCACTCATGTCCAGGTTGTTCATGTAGATCTCATTCATTTCTCCGTCATTGGGCGATCCCCATGTCTTTCTTAGGGTCCTGTTTTCCAGGTAGCCTCACTGGTGATGTGAGTAGCAGTCCAGTCATCCTTGTTCCACATCTAGTATCCTCCTATGAGAGAGTACATACCATATTTGTTTTTCTGAGTCTGGGTTACCTCACTCAGGATGATTTTTTCTAGATCCACTCATTTGCCTGCAAACCTCATGATGTCATTGTTTTTCTCTGCTGAGTAGTATTCCATTGTGTATATGTACCACAATTTATTTATCCATTCTTCAGTTGAAGGGCATCTAGGTTGTTTCCAGGTTTTGGCTATTATAAACAATGCTGATATGAACATCGCTGAACAAGTGCTCTTGTAGTATGATTGAGCATTTCTTGGGTATATGTCCAAGAATGGTATAGCTGGATCTTGGGGGAGATTGATTCCCAATTTTCTAAGAAAGCACCATATTGATTCCCAAAGTGGTTGTACAAGTTTGCATTTCCACCAGCAGTGGAGGAGAGTTTTCCTAGTTTCACATCCTCTCCAGCATAAAGTGTCTTCAGTGTTTTTGATCTTAGCCATTCTGACAGGTGTAAGGTGGTATCTCAGAGTCGTTTTGATTTGCATTTCCCTGATTAGGGATGTTGAGCAATTCCTTAAATGTCTTTCAGCCATTTGAGTTTCCTCTGTTGAGAATTCTCTGTTTAGTTCTATATCCCATTTCTTAATTGGACTGTTGGTCATTTTGATGTCTAATTTCTTGAGTTCCTTATATATTCTGGATATCAGTCCTCTGTCAGATGTGGGGTTGGTGAAGACCTTTTCTCATTCTGTAGGCTGTCGCTTTGCCTTGTTGACTTTATCCTTTGCTCTACAAAAGCTTCTCAGTTTCAAGAAGTCCCATTGATTGATTGTTTCTCTCAGTGTCTGTGCTACTGGTGTTATATGATAGGAAGTGATCTCCTATGCCAATGCGTTCAAGATTACTTCCTACTTTCTCTTCTAGCGGGTTCAGAGTAGCTGGATTTATGTTGAGGTCCTTGATCCATTTGGACTTAAGTTTTGTGCACAGTGACAGATATGGATCTATTTGCAGCCTTCTACATGTTGATATCCAGTTATGCCAGCACCATTTGTTGAAGATGCTTTCTTTTTTCCCTTGTACACTTTTGGCTTCTTTGTCAAAAACTGTATGTTCACAGGTGTGCGGATTAATGTCAGGGTCTACAATTCGATTCCATTGGTCCACATGTCGGTTTTTATGCCAATACCAAGCTGTTTTTACTACTGTAGCTCTATAGTAGAGCTTGAAGTCAGGGATCGTGATGTACAGGCATCTCCTTCTTTAGATTAAGAAAATTTTCTTGGGCCTTTGAGCTGAGATTCTCTCCTTGTTTTATTCCCATTATATTTAGCTTTGATCTCTTTATAGAGTGCAAGATTTCCTGGCTGTTTTGTGTCAGAAATTTTTTAGATTTAGTATTTTTTGGCTGAAGTATCTATTTCTTCTATTGTATCTTGAATGCCTGAGATTCTCCCTTCCCTCTCTTGTATTCTCTTGGTTGTATCTGTAGTTCCCATTCACTTACCTAGATTTTCCATTTCCAGAATTCCTTCATTTTGTGTTTTCTTTATTGCTTCTATTTCCATTTTCAGGTCTTGAGTGGTTTTATTCATTTCCTTCAACTGTCTGCTTTTTCTTGGCTTTCTTCATGGGATTCATTCATTTCCTCCAATTTTTTGTTTGTGGTTTTCTTGATTTCTTTAAGGGGTTTATTCATTTTTCCTCCTTAAGGACCTTTATCATCTCCATAAAGTTGGTTCTAAGGTCTTTTTCTTGTACTTTGTCTGTGTTGGGATATTCAGGGCTTGCTGTAGTAGGACAACTGGGCTCTGGTGGTGACATATCACCATGGCTGTTGTTGATTGCATTCTTAGTCTGGCATCCAGGCATCTGGGTTTGAGGAGATTTTACGACTAGGTGTCAAGTTTATCTTTGGTGGGTGTTTAATTTCTTGGTTTCTCTTTCATTTTTGGTCTTTAATTCTGTGAGATCTGTGCTTGAACAGAGGTTCTTCTCCCAAGCTGAGGACTAGACTTCTGGCAGCTGGCCTGGCCTCTTGTTGAGCATGGGCTCTCCATCTGCATTGGGGGCTGGGACATTGTGATTAGGGGAGGGGCGATTGGGGGTAGTGTCTGGGGTGCACTAAGAGAGGGGAGGAAGTCCTCAGGTGGGAGGTCTAGCTGGAGTTCTGGTGGCCTAGTGTCCTCTGGTCCAGCAGTTGAGTCTCTGTCTGAATATGCCTTCTAGTTCTTCTGGCTGCTGTGGCCTGCACTTGAGTAGAGGATGTCTGCCTGAGTTGTGCAATATTTCTAATAGATTCCCAAGTGTCTTGTACTGAGACGTAGAGTCCCCATGTACATCTATATCAGACCAGAAAGTCTGATATGTATGCCTCCATTTGTCTACACAAGTCTTGTTTGTGGAAAGGTTCTATTGTATTAGTTTTTCTAGCTTCTGCTTCTTTCTGAACTGTCTCTACACACTTGCTGTTTCCTACCTCAGTACACACACACACACACACACACACACACACACACACACACATAAAATCATATATATATATATATATGTACACATATGTAGCACAAATCTTAAAAGGTCTTATTAATAAAAACAAACCCAGAAAAGCCAGGTATTGGGGTGAAATCTGAAAGATCAGAGAAGTAGAACAAGCCACAGCTGACCTCACCTTGCCAACTTCTCAGCTGATTCTGTTTCCTCAAACTTGAAGTCTCTAAATCCTCATCTGAATTGATCTCAGCTGAATTGCTGCTAAAAGCCTAAAAGCTTAAAAGCCTCTAATTCCTGGTCCTCTTGCCTTATATACCTTTCTGCGTCCTGCCATCACTTCCTGAGATTAAAGGCGTGTGTCTTTCCCAAGCAAGACATGAGCTCTCAAGTGCTGGGATTCAAGGTCTGTGGCACTATGCCTGGTGGTTTGCATTATGGCCTTGAACTCACAGAGATCCAGAAGGATCTCTGCCTTCGAAATGCTAGGATTAATGGCATGTGCTACCACTGCCTAACCTCTATGTTTAATATAGTGGCTATTTTGTTCTCTGACCCCCAGATAAGTTTATTGGGGTGCACAATATATCAACTGCATTTCCCTTTTTTGTTTAAAATAAAAAATTATAACTAATATAAGAAAAAGTATATACAATAAGTATATACAATATATACAGTCAAGAATTACATTAACAATGTCTAGTCCATTAACATTTGACTCAGACAAAAAACTCCATTATATACATCAACAATGTCCAGTCCATTAACATTTGACAAATTCAGACAAAAAATTTCATTATTTATCCTAATTTGGTGAGTCCAATACCAAATTTATATACAATATAGAAAAAATCCAATCCAATGTAAAATATTTAAAACAAGTAGTTCCTTAAAAGTAGATTCAATAATGTACCTTTTTATCTTATCATATCCATATTCTCTCATTTTTCTTTTCTGAGTAGATTTAAAAAATCTACCTCTTATCATTTCAACATCTAATCTACCTCTTATCATTTCAACATCTACCCTTTTTTCTTTTCAGAGTAGATTCAATAATCAACGCTTTTATCCTATTATTTCTATCTCTTTTATTTATTCAGAGTAGATTCAAATCTACCTCTTATTTGTATCCTCTTTTTTCTTTTTTTTTCTTTTAAACAAGAATCCTGAGTCTAATCTCCTTTTTTAACCTTTTTTCCCCCTGACCATTAACAATAACAACTTGTAACCAACTATCCTAAACAATGACAATTATCCATAAGTCATTGAATGACCAAAAACCACCCACCCCACCTCTTGGGAATGTGGGCCTTGTTTTCTTAAAATTACTTCT
Source organism: Peromyscus maniculatus bairdii (assembly GCF_049852395.1). Classification (NCBI taxonomy): domain Eukaryota; kingdom Metazoa; phylum Chordata; class Mammalia; order Rodentia; family Cricetidae; genus Peromyscus; species Peromyscus maniculatus. The sequence continues at coordinate 146,534,616 of NC_134854.1, read as the reverse complement.
TGCTTTCTAGGGGTGAAGACATCTTTAGGGAGTCTTGAAAAGAATATTTTTCGGTTAATTGTCTCAAGTCCTTGCTTGAGTAGTCTGTGCAGCTGGATCGTCTCAGCTAGCCATCTTGAAATTGTCCTGAGCAGTTTGTAGTCCAAAGCTGATCTTTGGGTGATTTTTGTCAGCTTAATGGTGTTATCATTGTCCTAATCAAATCATTGTTGTGGGGTCTCATCCTCTTTTTGGAGATTTTAAAGTTGTTGTTAGGCGTAGTCATGGTTCACTGCAGATTTTTTTTTTTTTTTTTTTGGTGACTCCTCTGTGGTTTGGAGCAATATCAATTGTGTCTGTGGCAGAATCCTGTCTCACAGCCAGTCCCAAGTGTGCAACACAACAGGTTCCATTCTTCTTCATCAAGATATTCTTTGATTTCAAGTCTCTGTGAGAAATATCTGACTTTCCTTGGGTACCAACAATCTCCATATGAAGATGGGCAGGACGGCTTGCTGTAGACAGAGTGAAATCAAAAGGGATCCATGGTCAGGGTAATGAGACACCAGTCACAGCTGAGTCCATGTGCCATTGTCTTTGTTATCTGCTGCTATAAATCCTAGGATGTTTTCATGGCATAACACCACGGTCTGATAAATCTCTGCCTCTCAGAACCATGAACGTTCTTCCCTAGAAGAGAGTATCTTCACAACAACCTCTCCCCACCACTTGCCTCTCCAAACTTCTCCAAACCTACCTTTGACGATGCTTTCTTGTAACACAATGGTCCTGGCAATTGTTTTCTGAACAAGCAGTGGTAAACCTTTCATCCCCAGTAACAGCATCACTACCACGATCAATACGATGAGAAGCAGCCAGCAATGTGGAGCAGCAGTCGCTGCCTCCATGGTCCCGCTACCACCATTCGTGGCATGGTCTGGCCCTGGCCATAGCTTCTCCTCAGAAAGCCTCCCAGGCTGGCCTTGAACTTGGGATCCTCCTGCCTCTGCCTCTTTCAGCAAATCCTACTGGCATACAAGCAGCAAAGTGCAGCTTGGGCCTGAGCTGGGGACTGCAAGGCCACAGGCAAGTGACTTTTTCGGGAATTGGTACCCCACAAGTAGGATGCCAGATGTAAGACGAAGCTTAAAAGGTCTTATTAATAAAAACAAACTCGGGAGCCAGGTATTGGGGTGAATTCTGAAAGATCAGAGAAGCAGAACAAGCCACATCCAACCTCACCTGGCTAACTGCTTAGCCAATCCTGTTTCCTCAAACTAGAAGCCTCTGAATACTCATCCGAATTGACCTCAGCTCAATTGCTGCTAAAAGCCTAAAAGCTTAAAAGCCTCTAGTTCCTAGTCTTCATGCCTTATATACCTTTCTGCTTCCTGCCATCACTTCCTGAGATTAAAGATGTGTGTCACGATGCTGGCTATTTCCAGTGTGGCCTTGAACTCACAGAGATGCAGATGGATCTCTGCATCCAGAGAGCTAGGATTAAAGGCACGTGCTACCACTACCTAAATCTATGTCTAATGTCTAATATAGTGGCTGTTCTGTTCTCTGACCCCTAGATAAGATTATTGGGGTGAAAAATATATCAAACACACACACACACACACACACACACACACACACACACACACACACACATATATATATGTGTATGTGTATGTGTATGTGTATGTGTATGTGTATGTGTATGTGTATGTGTATGTGTATGTGTATGTGTATGTGTATATGTATATGGGGCTGGAGAGATGGCTCAGGGGTTAAGAGCACTGGCTGCTCTTCCAGAGGTCTTGAATTCAATTCTCAGTAACCACATGTTTCACAACCATCTGTAATGAGATATGGTGCCCTCTTCTGGCATGCAGGCATACATGCAGGCAGAGCGATTTTATATATATATAATAAAGAAATCTTAAAACACATACACACATATAATTTGAAGAAAATGATGAAACCTTGTATCATGAATACAAATTACTTAAAGCTTCAATAGACTCCTTCAGAACATTTTAAAATTTATAGACAATTTCATGTGATATAAAGATATCATTCTAACCCCACCTATACACACACTGTCCCCTATATGAACATCTTTATAAGCACGTGGTTGCTATAACTAGCGAGTGAATAATGACATCATCACTGATTGAAGTTCACGATTACTAGACTCTCATCTGGGATGGCAACACTGTATTTAGCTGTCACATCTCATTAGTTTTCTCTTGGTTGGGATGAGTTTTCAGAAGATACTTGTTTTAAATGATCTGAATATTAGTTCTTAGGATGACTGATCTGATATATTACAGGATATTCCTATACTAAAATTTGAGTAATTATTTTTGGAGAGGAAATGACAGGTGTGAAATGCTAGTTTAATTATATAGTACACAGGATCTAAACTATACAAATTATTATAGACCACTATTATTGCCTGATGGTCCACTTAAGGTAGAACATTTAAAAGTGTACCTTTTTTTTTTTTCATCATCTGATTCTTTATTTCTTTTTAAAAAATTGTTCTCCTTTCATACAATGCATCCCAGCTGCAGCCTCCTGTCCTCCCTCCTCCCAGGTCCCTCCACCTCCCCCAAGCCCCAGATCCACTGCTTCTCCATTTCCTTTCAGAAAAGAGTGGCCCTCCTCTGCTCATGGGACCTTTTTCTTCCTACTGGGTTGCCTCATCCAGGCTTGATATGAGGGATTACGCCTAGTCTGACTGCATCTTGCTATGTTGTGTTCTGGCTGATAAAAGTGTACCTTTTTAAGACTAACCACTTGGTATTGGATAACCAATTAGGAGGCTCATCCCTGGAGATTAATTCTCCCTCTCTCATCAGGTATTAATTGCCCATAGCTCTTAGAACAATAAAAATAGGCCATGAATTTGAGAGGGAGGAGGAAACATGGCAGAGATTAGAAGGAAAATGATATAATTATATTTTAATTAAATGTAAAAAAATGATCTTTTTTAAAATCCATTTTCCACATTATAATTTTGAAAGGATGTTGCTACATATGGGCTAGGTTTCTCAAGAGACAGAATAATGTGTCTGTCTATATCTATCCAAGTTCTTCATAATGGTGCAAAATAGTCTTTGTCGTCTGAGCCTTGTTTACATTTACCACTAAAAATGTAATTTCTTATTTCTTCACTGAACACTGCATGCTCTGGATGTTCATTCTTCTGTCCCCTTCTGTTCTGTGATTATTTTCTCATCTCTGACATTCTTTGGATCTGTACAAGCACATAGCAATATATATGAGTGTGTGAATATAACTCTGTGTATCTGCCACAATGTGCTTCTCAATTCTTCGCTTTATTTTTCATGTGTTTTACACCTCACTTTACTTTGTATAAGCACCTAAGGATCATGGTGGGAGACTTTATTTATTTTTGTACTTTATGTATGTATGTATTTGTTTATTTCTGTTTTTTCTCTGTTATTCAATTCAATTTCTATGATTTTTGTTTCTCCTGATTTTTCTGTCACCTCCATTCTACTATAACCACTGCATTTAAAAAAGATTATTCTATCATTTTTTCAATTATAAAATGGAAAAACACATTATTACAGATATCAAGAGTTATATTTACAACACATTTGATTCTTTGACTCAGCAATTTATTCTCTAAAATTCTTCTGAGGACACAATTAACTAGTGTAGACAAAGTTGATCTGCTGCTATTATTCTTAATAGTGGTGTAAAGAAAAGCAATACCCTAAGTAATTGGCAAAATGGATCTGTTAAAAATATATTCATATATGGTTGTAATAAAAAACTATGCAATGATTAAAATGATGCTTTCAAAAATTTTTTAAAAATTGTATTTAAACACATTGGATTTTTATATTTTTTTACTTCCTTAGACATTTTATTTTACACTTATATCTAGAATCTTTGTAGTATTTTTTATGAAGTATTTTTCATCACTAACTTAAAAATCCCTGTCAGAATTATGCTGCCATGATTATTGACATGTATTATTTAAATACGACATATAATATTGTAAAATATAATTTAAAATCATAAAAATTTTCTGGTTCTTGGTATAACTCGTTATACCAAGAACTAAACTGTTATTTTGATTCCCAGACAGTTTGGCATTATGTCCTCAGTGTCTGAATGTCCCTTACACTCTCTTTCCCTGACAACGTCCCAGTAGGACAAAGGAGCCTTGACATTGGTGTCAACAGAGGTAGACTTGGGGTGCTTGGTATCTGCGAGGGGGCAAGGATTCCTTGTTGTATCTGGAGAAGGGGGGGAGTCCCAGGTTCCATGTGGTCTCCACATCATGCAGGTTTTAAAATGACTCTATGACATTGCACTTACATTTACTTATTCCCCCAAAGACAAAGTCTGGAGCTGTTGCCCAAAGGATTGGAAACCATTTAGTTCCCACTGCTACTTCACTTCGAATGACTCAGCATCTTGGAGAGAGAGTGAGAAGTGCTCCAGCATGGGTGCTCATCTGATGGTGATCCACAGCCAGAAATAACAGGTGCATCCTGGGAGAGAGTGGGGCCTGGGCCTGGCCTGCTCTCTGTCTCTTTTTACTAAGAGGGAGTTTTGTTGACATGGGTGTTGCTGATGTGGCAGAAGGCTTTGCATCAGGAAGCTGGAAAGGTTGCTTCAGCCCTGGCTTTCTACACCTTGTCCCTGCTTCAGTGAAGCTAAACAACCCACAAGGAACCATGGCAACAGAAATGCAATGCCTGAGGGTGGAGGGAAGGATGAAGTGTTTCTGCTTGAAAGACCAGTTTGTGATTTCAGCACTCTAATGCTTCCTGTAGTACCCATTGCCTAACAGAGGAGGGCGCAGAGCTGACTAGGGAAAGGAGATCAAATCAGGAGAGTCACAGCCAACCATCAGAAATGAAATATCCGAGGTTATGAATGGAGAATGATTTAATCTGCTAAATTCTCTCATGCACAACTTTCAAGAATGATGCTGGGGAAGAAAAGATGGAGTGAGTCTGAGATGAGAATTCATTATGATCACGGACAGAGATTGTTTCCAGTGTCATGGAAATCAGGCCTCTGAGTGATGACTTTGTGTCCTGGTCAGCCAGAGAAGATGGTACTCCTGGGCGTGGGGGTGGCTCTTCTATTCCTTGATCCTTTCTTTGTCTTCTCATCTCTGTGTGACCAGAAGAAAGTCAATCAAAATATCACAGTGTACCTCTCAAATGTATAATTAATGTGTGTTAATCTATAATTTGAGAACTATTTAAGAGCCTAGAGAAATGAACTAGGATTTGATTATTATGTATTTGCATAGGTACATCATATTGGACCTATAATTTTGTATGGTTAAAATAACTTTTAAAAGATCTTTATAAAAGTTCTATAACAGAAAAAGAACCACTGCATCCAGGCTGAATGCTGTATCTTTCTTTCGTCTTAGGATTTCATCACCAAGATCCTGGATTCTCAAGCTGCTTATTGTATCGGGCTTTCGGATCCAGGTCACCGACAGTGGCAATGGGTTGACCAGACACCATACAATGAAAGTGCCACGTGAGTCCAGAGTTACCTAAAGGAGTCCTGGGTCCTGTAGCATGAGAAGACTTTAGGGTGTTACAGCTGTTGGTTATGAAACTAAAACAGCTCACCCCTGGTGTGAGTGCTGGGGATGGAGTTACTTTATCCCCATTTCCTCATCAAGGAGTCCTGTGAGACACAAGTCACTGATACTCCAGGAGAGATGAGGAAATTGGGTTTGAAGAGTGTAGGATGATAAGTATCCAGGGCACCCAACCAAGCTGCTACACCATAGTGGGTTTTATTATGTTTCAGTCTTTCATCTATATATTTAACAATAGGATTTAATTTATTTTCATTTGTGTGTATATCTGTGTCTCTCTTGAGTGTCTGTTATGTATATGTGGGCGCTCATGGAGCCCAGGAGAGGGTGTTGGAGTCTCCAGAGCTGAGGTCACAGGTGGTGTGACTGCACCAATATGTGTGCTGGGATCAGAACTCTCCCATTTTCTGGAAAACCACATGCACTTTTAATTTCAGAGTCATCTCCCCAACTCTCATTTATATTTTTATAATAATAATTAATGTCAAGACCATAACTGATTATTTCTCTTAAATCAAAACCCACATTCTGACATTGTTGCGTGTTGTATTAATGTAATTATTAAAAACTCTAATGTCTTAGCGTGTTCCCACATTCTATCCTGATTTTTGTTGTGAGAAACAGGTAGTGATGCTACTGTCCTTCTCAGTCTTCAGAGGAGACAAGTAGGAGTCCAGGACAGTAAATTACTTGTCCTAGATGACAGAAATAAGTGGATTATCTTGATATTTTAAGTAGTTCTCCAGTCTCTAAAATAAGACTGTTGTAAAGTGGAAAACAAACTTTAATAAAACATGAGAATGAGAGACCTTTCAGCAATAAATAAGCACATGGAATGACAGTCCCTGGGTACCAAGACCTAAGGATGAAGTAGGCTTAGGGATGAGTTCTGGGAGAACAGTTGAGTAACAAGCTAAGAGAATATTGAATGCGGTGGACCCAGTTTTCAGGGACACGTCAGACACGCGTGGTGGAGAACGGTTGTTTTGTACACACCTGAATCTGCTTTCCGCAAATTCCCACCGCATCCTGAGGCTTGTTTACTCTTGTTTTCTCTTTCCCAGCATTACTGTGGGAAACACCCTGATGCTCTGTCCTCCCTTCCAGGTTCTGGCACCCAGGTGAGCCCAACTATGGTGATGAACAATGTGTCACAATAAATTATCGAAGTAGGGGTTGGGGTTGGAATGACGTCCTTGTAGTGGTCAACAGAAGTCAGTTTGCCAGATGAAGAAAATATGCTTATGAATCAAGCATTCTCCATGGACATAGATTGAATTTTTATCCAGCATTACACAGACACCTGGAAAGACCTTCTTGTGGAAGAGATGACCATAAAAATTTAGGTAGGCAGCCAATAGTTATCCATATGCTAATGCAGGTCCACATACATACTCATTCATTCATTCTATACCCTTTACATAATGAGAATTACCCATATACCAGAGACTCCATGGGATCCCTTTGTGCATATGTAGTAGCACACCAGCTTCTCTGTCCATCCTTAGATTCCTAATACCTTATTTGATGATAGAATTGTATGGTGTGGTCCTTCTAGCCATTTTTCTCTTTCTTTGTTCCTGTCTTTGGATTTATTCATGTGTAATTGACAAGTAAATTATATTTTCACGTTACACTGTCTTGACTTGATATGTAAATGCATTGGGCAGTGGCTACCACAATCAGGTTAACAGCACCCTCTATTACTAACATAGTTGTCTGTTTTGTGTGTGTGTGGTGTTAGAACATTTAAGATCTTCTTAAGTAATTAGACACACAGGGTGACATTGTTACCTACTGTCACTTTGATCCTCAGCGCTTACTCACATATTCTCTGGCAGTTTGTGCCCTTCCATCAGCATTTTCTTGTGTCCCCCAATACCTGCACTGCCAGGGACCTTAAGGAACTTGGTCCCCATGGCTAGTGCATCAGGTGCTGTGGGTGCTGTGTAGCTGATGTGGGCCTCTAATGGATGGCTAATCCTGGGCTGTGTGACCTTTATGAACAGCAAGTTTAAGAAGATGTTAGCCAACCTTCTACTGTCCCCCCTAGTGATTTTTTTGTGTCTCATGTTGGTCCGGACAGCCTCTGCCCTGTGGATGGACATCCAAGAGACCCATATGTTTCATGGAAGCCTGCATGCTGCTTAACACCTTGGAGGCCTATTCAATTTCTTATCATGAACATGTTGAAACACAATTGGCTGGATGGTCTCATCAATACTCTTAGAATTACCATCTATAGTAATGATGGTTGACATTTTGATAATTTCATATATATGTGTGTATATGCACATGTTACTTGATAGGTCACTTGAGAGCTAGTTTGATACATAACACTTCAGTCAATATTTTAGTATATACCATCTGAAATTGTCAGTGCAAAACAAAACTACCATTATCACTCTTAGAAAATTTAACAATTCTTTTCTCAGATGATGTGTGATCTTGCCTGTATTTCCTCAGCCATCCCCAAAATGTTTCTTATGGCTGTTCTAGTAAACCATAGCCAAAAACATTTCATTTACTAATTAAATTATTCTACAAGTTCAGGCCATGCCTCTATAAGACTGTTCTCATTTCAGACTCAAGCTTCAAGTTCAGGAGTTCCCAATGATGTCATTACTTCAAGTTAACTGTCTGTAGAGTCCCAGGTCCCCATGATACCTGAAGATTTATAAGCTGTTAGGAAGACACACTGAACTAACAATTCTGTTTTATTAGTATTGTAGTTTTGTTATGTAGAGCGATACAAAGCAGAACTAAAGTGAGGGACATATCAGGTGAGGTCAGGGAGGGCCCCATAAAGAAAACTTCCATGGACCCCATGTATACATCTCCTTCCCAGAATGTTAATGAGTGGCAGTATATAGAATAGGTCAATCAGGGGGCATTCATCTGAGCTCTGATGTTCAGAGATTGACCAGGGTTCATTATATAGGTGAGAGTGTTTGGCTGATAAGAGAGTGAACTCTGTCTTCAGCATCACTTTCCTTCCAGGGTGAGCATCTCATGGCTCAAAGTTCCACACTTTAATCACAAGGTCACTGTTTCTGAAATAGTGAGCCCCCAACATGAATCGTCTTGTTAGCATGAACTATGAAAGAACTGAGCAGCATAAGGCTTCTTGGCCTACCATGATAAAGCAGACTTCCCAGTAGCTCCAGGAATTCCAAAGAACTAGAGAGGTCACCCACCTCCCATAACCTGGTTAGAAGTCTAGAGAAAGTCTTTCTTCGACAGGTCAGGTAAAAATGATATGACTGCAGATGTAGGTGAACAGGAAAATGTGCACCATCACTGTCCCAGGTACTCCCACACTGATTCATGACAGACCCCATGGTGCACATGACAGATCCCCAAACACTCAACCCACATGACACTAGTTTGCTTCAATATCAGAGAGAAGTAAAGCACAAGTATGAGTGGTTTATTATTTATTTTATGTATATGAAGTGCTCTATCTGCACGTATGACTTTATGCCAGAAAAGGGCAGCAGATTCCACTGAAGATGGTCGTGAGTCACCATGTGGTTGCTGGGGATTGAACTGAGGACCTTTGGAAGAGCAACCAGTGCTCTTAACCACTGAGCCATCTCTCCAGCAAGTTTTAGTATTTCATGCTTTTGTTGCAATGGTTCCTCTTTTCTGCTGTTGGGACTAAAGTTTCCTTTTGACAAAATAACAAGTCATCTCCTGAGTAAACAGTAAAGGGATTAGGTGTAGATGTTATGCTGGTTCCCAGGTGGTTACATACTCTTCTGTAAAAGACTGTTTCAATGCCTTTGATTCATCTTCCTTCATATAGAGTATGCTTTCAATCCCAATTGGCTGGTTTGTTCAGGTGGTTTGACCAAAGAATGAGAATGAATCGGATTCTCTAAATACAGGAGGCTATTACATGTTCAACTTATAAGAAACTACTATTCTCTATGATCCTCGCTTCCAAAGATAAAGGTGGAAAGAAGCAGAACAGAATTACAGTGACCTATAGTCAGACACTTAGTAAATAAACACAGAGCCAAATACAGAGGAAATAGCTAAAGAGATCAGAGTAATGGCCACGACTAGCTTTAGCTTACCACCAGCAGTAGCTTCCCCAGAGAGAGATTCTTCCTGTCTGATTTGTGTTTTTATTGCCTTTCTGTTCTGCCTTCTCATTGGCTCTAAGCCCAGCCATATGACTTCCTCATCACTGCCTGTCTATACAGACCTCCACGTCTCTATGGTTGGTACTGGGATTAAAGGCTCATGTCACCATGCTTGGCGGTGTCCTTGATCACACAGAGACTCTGCCTGCCAAGTGACCAGATTAAGGGCATATGCTACCACTGCCTGACTTCTGCTTAATGGCTATTTGACCTCTGATCTCCAGGCAACTTTATTAATATACAAATAAAATATCACATTTCATCACAAATAAAATATCACCACATTTCCCACTTTTATTCTAATTAAAAGAAAAAAGCTCTAACTAATGTAAGAAAAACTATATACAGTAAGTACAATGACTATATACAGTATATGCAAGCAATAAATACCTCAACAATGTCTAGTCTATTTGACACTGACATTTGACAAACTCAGAGAAAATAATTCCATTATCTATCCTATTTTGGTAAGTGTAAAATGTACCTGATTTACTTTATATCCTATCTTGTATTACTAACAGAGAACTATCTTATAATGTTTTTTAAATTTATACACTTACACCTCTTTAGTGAGTTTCTTTTCTGAAATTCTTAACAAGGAAAACTATAACTAGAATTATCTAATCTTCAGATAACTATAACTATAACCATAACTATCTAATCTTCAACTCCCTCAGAGACCCAAGAAGGAAATAATATTACCTAATAAAATAGGAAGTGCAAGCAAGTGCCTTCCCAAAAAAATGTGAGTTGACAGAAACAGCCAGCTGCCTGGACAGTCACCCGAGGTTTCTCCACAATATTTGCATTATTGGGGCATCATCTTCAGCCTATAGGCTTAGAGTATCTGACAGACTCATTTGTGAAGTAGAATGTGCACAAGGCCTACAGATCGACCTCACTTTCTATGAGAGCAGTCCATGTACCAGAAACACCTGAATTCCACTAGTATCCTGTCATAATTCTGGATTTTAAATTCTGGAAATTGTTGATGTTTTTTATTTCAGCTATCCATTCTTCTTGGCTTGTGTGTGGCTTCATCTCAGCATCCTGTTCTTCTCTGCATCCCATTCTTCTAGGCTTGTGGGTGGCATCATCTCTTTTATTAAATGCCAGTCTACCATTGAGAGGTTAGGCTCCATCAGCCTAGTTACTTTTTCAAGAATAACTGTTCCAGCTACTGTTCCACTGCACACCAGAAGCTATCAGTTCACTGCCTGTTGAAGAAAAGGGCACTGTACTTTTTCTGGATTGCAAAGGCCACTTCAGAGATGATACCATATTGTCCTGGCCTCAGAGGATGCCTGTTGCAAAAGCCACAACACACTTGTCTTGGCAAGAATCAGTAGTCCTTTATTTTGTGTCCTGTCTGTCCATTTTGTCCTGTTTGTCAGCAGTTTATTTGAGGACACTTTTTTGTCCAGTGGCTAACTTTTGCCACAATGAAAGTTAACTCCAGGGCTGGGCTATGGTGGTGCATGCCTTTAATCCCAGCACTCCCAAGGCAGAGCCAGTTGAATCTCTGTGAGTTCGGGGCTAGCCTGGGCTACAGAGTGAGTTCCAGGAAAGGCACAAAGCTACACACAGAAACCCTGTCTTTAAAAACCAAAACAAAAAAAGAAAGAAAGAAAGAAAGAAAGAAAGAAAGAAAGAAAGAAAGAAAGAAAGAAAGAAAGTTAACTCCATATACAGTTTCTTCAATTGACCATATCTTCTCTGAAGTAGATTGGTGCTGCCAGGAGCTGACATGTCTCACGGCCATAAAAAAAAAAACTAAGTTATTAAGACATTTTAAGTGCCATATTCTGTAGATCTCTGAAAGGTTTGAAGATGACCTGTCTATCTAAAATATATCTGCTTGACCTTGAAAACATACCTAATATGTGCACAAGTTCAATTGTAATGTCTAACTACTAACTTTCATTTCTCTATATCCTAATAGTTGGTAATAATAACCTTCAAGGATTAGCAAATTGCATTACATTGTTAAATGAACTGTGTAAGTACATATCTGGAATAAGATTAGAAATATATGTATAACCTTTTCTAACAATCTCAATCTCAATATATATAATTTGTATATAATATACAAAAATCCAATCCAATGTAAAGTATTTAAAACTAGTAATTTTTTTTTAAAAGTAGATTCAATAATCTATCTTTTTACCTATATTGTATCTATATCTTCTCTTTACTTTTCAGAGTAGATTCAATAATCTACCCTCTATTCTATCATTTCTATATATATATATTTCAAAGAAGAACCTTAAATATAATCTCCTTTCCTTATCCCATTTTTTAACCATTAACAACAACTTGTAACCAGTCCTCCTAAACAATGAAAATTATCCCAGATTCAAAAACCCACTGAAAGACCAAAAACCACCCGCCCCACACCACCTCTTTGGGAATGTGGGAATCGTGTTCTTAAAATTGCTTCCTGCTGGTTGTGGGTGAAGGCATCTTTATTCTGAAAAGAAAAATTTTGGATTAATTGTCAAATTCTAGGAAAGGTAGCTATATAATTTGTTGTCCAGTCTCTGCATAATGCCAAAGTTCAGGGCTTACCTCAAGTTCTTATTCAAGTAGTCTGTGAAAGTGGATCAACTCAGCTAGCCATCTCAAAACTGTTCTGAGCAGTTTATAATCCAAAGCTGATCTGTAGATGATGTTTGTCAGCTTAGTGATATTATTATTGTCCACATTGAATTGTTGTTGTGGGCCCCCATCTTTTTCCTGGAGACTTCAAATTTGATGTTAGGCCTGGTCATGATTTCCTGCAAAAGACTGATAGAGACTCAAACGCAAAAACATGTATAGGTAGCTAATTGGAGCCTTTTTTCTAGAATTAGTTAGTACTCTATATGACCATTAGTATTAATATCATAACAAATGTTTAAAATATATATTAATCTTATAAATTTTGATATAAAATTCATACTTTACGAAAAGTTTAAAGAATCAGAACAGAATCAAAGAATTGAGATTTGTAGCAATAGAATAATCCCTTAATTTTTTTTGTTTGTTTTCTCCTGTCTCATATCAGAAGATGGCTCTTTCTTCTGGCATGACCAGAGATTTTGCATTTTCCTTTTAACAACATGCTTGGGTTTAAAGAAAAATAGAGCCATTCTCCAACTCCAAAGCCAGCTTTAATTTTTAATTGAACTGGGACTATAAGAAGACAATTTGTGTTAGGTGTTTTTAGGGAAGAGCAGAAACAAACATTTAGGAAGACTAATGAAATTTTGTAGATGATATACCAATAGGCCAATTTACTCTTTTTCTTGGGACATTTTTTTTCTAGATGATTTGTCCTTTTTCTTCAGATGTCTCATTTGTCCAGTGTTCTTCAGATTCCTTAGCCTTCATTCTTCTAACAGACAAAAACAAAAACATTTCCCCAAGACTAACTTTGGGGAGGTTCCCTTTTGACAAGTTATATCTGATTAAATGAAAAGGCATGTGTTACTGGTATAAGTTAGTTTAAATTGGATGGTCATGCTGGTTGATGAATGATCACCTCTTCTAATTAAGAGGGCTCTCTTTTTCAAATCTAACCTATATCAATTTTGATGGTATCCACAGCATACCTTCTCCTATAGAAACAAAAGCAAAACCTCGTCCCCAATGTAACACATATCCTGGATTCCATTCTGAGATCAGCACATCCTTAAAGTATATAGGCTGATTTAATTCTGTAGTTTTTTTTCTATTTTCCAGTGTCTCTCTGCAGCTGTTGTTCCTTTCTCATTAGCACTGAGAAATTTCAAAGCTAATAGAGCATTATGCAGTCTATTTCTGTGGGGTTTTGTTACCCCTTTCTGTTTATTTAGCATATCCTTTAGAGTTCTGTTTGATCTTTCTATAACTGCTTAGCTGTAGGGTTATGTGGTATATCTGTAATATGCCTTATGTTGTAATAAGCAAAAAACTGTTTCATTTTAACGGAGACATATACTGGAGCATTGTCAGTTTTAATTTGTGTAGATATACCCATGATGGCCATAACTCCTAGCAAATGAGAGATTACAGAATCAGCCTTTTCAGAACTCAAAGCAGTTGCCCATTGAAATCCTGAATAAGTATCAATGATATGGTGTACATATTTCAGTTTTCCAAATTCTGCAAAGTGAAACACACCCATCTGCCAGATTTCATTCCTCTGAGTACCCTTTGGGTTACATCCTGCTGGTAATGGAGTCTGATTGTAAAAGGAACAAATAGGACATTGCCTTACAATTTCTTTGCCTTGTTGTCAGGTTATGGAAAAATCCTTTTTTAAACCTTTACTATTGACATGATTTTTTTTTATGAAATTCTGAGGTGTCCAGCACATTTCCTATCGATAATTTATCAATCTAATCATTACCTTGTGCTAGGGGGTCTGGCAGACCCGTATGGGATCAGATGGGAGTTATATATAAGGGATGATTCCTATTCCTGATTATATCTTGTAACTGAATAAATAGTGAAGTTAATTCTGACTTATCAGGGATAAATTCTGCAGTCTCAGTATGTAACACCTCTCTTTCCACATACTGAGAGTCAGTAACTATGATGAGAGGTTCCGAAAAATTCTTTAATACCAACAGAATAGCATACAATTCAGATTTTTTGAATTGAATTATAAGGACTTTGAACCACTTTCCTTAAATTTTCTGATTTGTAACCTGCCTTTCCCTGTTTGTTTGCATCTGTATAAAATGTAAGAGCTCCAGATATGAGTGTTTCCCATACAATGCGAGGCAAAAATCCAATCAGCTGTCTTTATAAGTTCAATTCTATCACTTTTGGGATATTTGCTGTTAATCTCTCCCAAAAAATTACTGCAAGCTTATTGGTGAAATTATTAAGGGCACTCCATGTCATTAAAAAGGAGGTTTATTTTGTGGGGTAACTCCCAAATGAAGGGATAGGCTACAGGGTCTGGGGAAGACATAGCGCAGTCCGGCAGTGTTCTCTGGAGAACTCTGTTCAGTCTACCTCTAGCGTCCAGGGTCCAGGAACCAAGAGAAGGCGGTGCATCTGGATCTTGGGTTTTCAGGGCCCTCTCTTGGCCCCACCTTGTAGGCGTGATAGTTACCGAAGCCTCAATGGGTGTTGGAACTTCCAGACCAAAGTTGGAATTGCTACCCACTACATCTCCCCCTTTTGTCTAAATAAGAAGGTTCTAACTTGATACAAGATTATATACAAAGGAATGGTTATCAAATATTGTCCAGGAGTAAGGAAAGATAATGACCTAGATAAGATGGAACTACAATCAATGCGAACAATATCAAGCAAGAAACACATACTAAAATCCAGAGGAGTCCAGAACGTAGGTAAATGGTATGTTACAAAGATCATTCCAAAAGGTATCCTGTCCTAAAGAACCTGAATCTAATACTTAATATGTTCTATCTAAGATATTACATATATATGCTAAGTTGTAACTATAACTGCTAGTCTTCAATCCCATCAAAGACTTGAGAAGGAATATCATGGTACCTGAGAATGGTAGATGGATGCAAGCAACTTTCAGGAATCTTTTTTTTTTTTTTTTTTTTTTTTTTTTTTTAAAGATTTATTTATTTATTATGTAGACAGGAGAGGGTGCCAGATCTCATTACAGATGGTTGTGAGCCACCATGTGGGTGCTGGGAATTGAACTCAGGACCTCTGGAAGAGCAGTCAGTGCTCTTAACCTCTGAGCCATCTCTCCAGCCCCAACTTTCAGGAATCTTACAAGAGTAGACCGAGACAGCTGGCAGCCTGGACAGTCACCTAATGTTTCTCAGAATTGTTGGTGCATTCAAATTGGCTACAGGCCTAGAGTATCTGACAGACCATTTTCATAAGCAGGAATTCTGAAAGACCATTTTACCCTGTCTTGGCAGAGTACAGTGGTCGCGTTCCTTGTGTCCCGCTTGTCCAGAAAGGACAGCATTGCATTTGTACTGTCAGCAGTTGAGGCAAGGGCAGTTCATTGCCCAGTAGGCCATTTTGTGTCAAGAAGATAAACTTCCAAATGGAAATGTCTTAGAAGCCCAACATTCTCTCAGGATCAAATTGGTGCTGCCAGGAGCAATTGTGTCTCATGTCAACAGAATTCTAAGTTATTTAAATGCCATATTCTCTAGGTCTATGAAGTGTTTGAAGATTGATTACCTGTCCATCTGACCTATGTATCTGTAAATCTGGATAACCTAACTAACATAATTATAGAAATGACAAGCATAGGTGACTATAAATCTATAAGCCTTATCTACCGAAATAACCTAAGGACTAAGGCTTCGTGTAAATAAGGTAAACAGTCTATAAGCAAATGTACAGTAAAGAACAATGACTTCAAAATTGTGACCATACACAAGATATTTATAACAGAGGTAGGAATATATAGTGTAATATGCAATATGACAATCATCTTAAATATATATCAATATACAGAATATCCTAAACAGAAGTAGAACATATATAAAGTATGACAGATATAAATTTACATTTGCATCAATATACAAATATTTCAAATAAGAGTAGAAATATATGTACATTATAACAAATATAGTTCTGTATTTGTATCAATATACAAATTGTCTTAAACAGGAATATAAAAATAGTTTACACTTGTATCAACATATAAGAATCCATAGCAGTGCAAATTATCTAAGGCTGCTAATTTACTAAATTTGTTTACTAGTATATACAATAATCTACCATAATATCTTATACCTATCCATTCCATTTCTTCTTTCCCCCTTTTTTTAGGTGAATACTGAGTTTAATATTTTCTTCCACCCCCAACCCCATAACCATCATCCATAACCCTGAGAAATATGAAACCTTAGGGAGAAGGGGCATCGTTTTCTTAGAATTGTTTCCTGTTGTTTTGAGGGTGATGGTATCTCTGTTGGGTATTGTGAGAAAGCTCAGATAGTTGAATCTCAGTTAGACTAACTATAAATTCTGCAGCAAGTCTTAGAGTCATGGGTAAAATTGTCTGAAATTCTAGCAAGAAGTGTAGTATGATGATGATTACCATGGCATCACTCTGGATTGGGTAGAGTAGTTGTTGTTGGGACCCCATCTTCCTTCTGGAGAATTCCGAGATTGTTATTCGAAAAACTTTTTTTTATCAAAATGGAAAGTTTGGATATAAAGAGGACATAACATGTAAGAAAGGACTCTGAGAAATCAAGATGAGCATGGAGAGAATTAGAATCTTGAAGAAAAATGGTCCCTTTTTATTGGTTTTCTTCTGTCCCACACCAGAGGGATCTTCTGATATGGGACTGAAGAATCTCTCAACCTTTTCTTTTAGCAATATGCTTGGGTTCGGAGAAGGAGTGAGCCAATTCCATTTCCAAAGCCAGCTTGGTTTATAATTGAATTGGAACCACAACTTTTCTAGATTAATAGAGATATAGATGTTAGACAGTGAGATTTTACCCTGTGTAGATTGGCACCAATAGATTCTTTTTCTGCTGTAAACATCCAGATATCTAAGGCCTTATGATTTTTGGAAGATGGGTATTTTCATTATCCTGGAAAGACAAAAACAGAACCCTACCCCAACCTTTGATTGTTAAATTTTTCTTACAACTTACAGAGATGTCACATTGGTGGATGATCTTTTACTTCTCATCAAGGGTTTTCTCCTCTTTGAATCGAATTTTTATTAAATTTGTTGGTATCCATAGCTTTTGTTCTCCTGCAGAAACAAAAGCAAAACCCCTTCCCCAACATAGAAGATATCCAGGTTTCCATTCTGAGGTCATCACATCCTTGAAATAAACCGGTTGGTTTAGCTCAGGAGTTTTGTCTGTCATCCAATGTCTCTCTGCAGCTGTTGTTCCTTTCTCATCAGCATTGAGAAAATTTAAGGTTAATAAAGCACCATGCAATCTATTTCTAGGAGTCAATGTTACCTGTTGCTGTTTATTTAGCATCTCCTTTAAAGTTCGATTGGATCTTTCTATAACTGTTTGGCCTGTGGGATTGTGTGGTATACCTGTAACATGCTTTATGTTGTAATAAGCAAAGAATTGTCTCATTTTATTGGAGACATATGCTGCGCATTGTCTATCTTAATTTGTACATGTATTCCCATGATGGCCATAACTTCTAATAGGTGTGTAATCACAGAATCAGCCTTTTCATAACTCATAGGAGTTGCCCATTGAAATCCTGAATAGGTGTCAATGGTATGATGTGCATACTTTAATCTTCTAAATTCTGCAAAATGAAACACATTTGTTAGTCAATTTTAAGGTGTAAAATTATCAAGTACTTTTTTTTTCCTTTTATTTTATTTTACAATACCATTCAGTTCTACATATCAGCCACGGATTCCCTTGTTCTCCCCCCTCCTGCCCCCCTCCACTTCCCCCCAGTCCATCCCCCATTCCCATCTCCTCCAGGGCAAAGCCTCCCCCGAGGACTGAGATCGACCTGGTAGACTCAGTCCAGGTAGGTCCAGTCCTCTCCTCCCAGACTGAGCCAAGTGTCCCTGAATAAGCCCCAGGTTTCAAACAGCTAACTCATGCAATGGGCCCAGGACCTAGTACCACTGCCTAGATGCCTCCCAAACAGATCAAGCCAATCAACTCTCTCACCTATTCAGAGGGCCTGATCCAGTTGGGGGCCCCTCAGCCTTTGGTTCATAGTTCATGTGTTTCCATTCGTTTGGCTATTTGTCCCTGTGCTTTATCCAACCTTGGTTTCAACAATTCTCGCTCATATAAACCCTCCTCTTTCTCACTAATTAGACTCCCAGCGCTCCACCTGGGGCCTAGCCGTGGATCTCTGCATCCAGATCCATCAGTTGTTGGATGGGGTTTCTGGCACTACTATTAGGGTATTTGGCCATCCATACTCTTGTTTCCTAGCTTACCTTTCATGGTTTGGGGGGGCTGTAGTAGCACTGTTCAGCCAGCAGGAGGTATTGGTACAGCTCCAAAGCAGGGCCTGCTGGAGACTTTGGCTGGCCAGCAGCTGAAGGAGGAGATGGTGGGGAGCTGGAGCCAGCACTCAGGGAGAAGGGGAATGCCTCACTCACAGTGGTTTTTTGCTGGTCTGGGGGCTAAGCTAGGGAACTGAGACTGGACTAGCTGTTCCTTTTTTTGGGAATAGAACCGTGTAGGCATTCCCTGGTAATATGGAACTTTGCAGGTGAGTTTAGGTACCCACCAGCCGGGGAGGAAGCTGAGGGTGGGAGCCACCCAGGCCTTTGGAATTTGCTCCACATGAGCGCCAGATATTGGTGAAATTATTAAGGCCACTGCACATAGTTAAAAAGGAGGTTTACTTTGTGGGGTAACTCACAAATGAAGGGATAGGCTACAGGGTCTGGGGAAGACATAGCGCAGTCCGGTGGTGTTCTCTGGAGAACTCTGTTCAGTCTACCTCTAGCGTCCAGGGTTCAGGGAACCAAGAGAAGGAGGTACATCTGGAGCTCGGGTCTTCAGGGCCCTCTGTTGGCCCTACCTTGTACCGAAGCCTCAATGGGGGTTAGAACTTCCAGACCAAAGCTGAAATGGCTACCCACTACACAAGCTCTTTGCCAAGATTCACTTTCTGCCCATAATTTTTCAATGTCCTCCTTAGTTAAAGGTACAACAATTTCTGCTGGGTCTATTCCTGCTAATTGATGAAGTCTCAATTTTCCTTTTAAAATAAAGTCAGAGATCTTTTCCACATAAGTTTTTAATTTTTACTCTGTTCATTTGGTATAAAAATCCATTCCAATATAATATCTTCACTCTGCATTAAAATTCCTGTAGGAGAATCCCTAGAGGGTAAAACAATCAAAATGCAATCCAGCTTTGGATTGACAAGATCCCCAAATCCTTCCTGTACTTCTTTCCTATGAAGGCCAATTCTTTCTCAGCTTCAGGTGATAATTCTCTTGGACTATTTAAGTCCTTGACACCTTCTAAGGTTTTGAACAAATTACTCAGTTCATCATTTTTTACCCCAGCAATTGATTGTATATGAGATATGTCTCCAAATAATCTTTGAAAGTCATTAAGAGTCTGTAATCGATCTTTCCTAATTTGCACCTTTTGGGGTCTAATTTTTTATAGCTCTATTTTATATCTTAAATAATTGATAGAATCTCCTCTTAGTATCTTTTCAGGAGCAATTTGTAATCCTCAACAAGGCAAAATTTTCTTTACTTCTTCAAACATTCTTTTTAAAGTAGCTGCATTTGAGTCAGCTAGTAAAATATCATCCATATAATGATAAATTATAGATTTAGGAAATTTTTTACATATCACTTCCAATGGCTGTTGTACAAAATATTGGCACAGTGTTAGGCTATTCAACATTCCCTGTGGGAGAACCCTTCATTGATATCTCTTAACTGGTTGAGAATTATTATAAGTAGGTACTGTGAAGGCAAATCTTTCTCTGTCTTTTTCTTGTAAGAGTATTGAAAAGAAACAACCTTTTAAATTGATACCTATAAGAGGCCATTCTTTAGGTAATAGAGTAGGCAAAGGAATTCCAGATTGTATAGAGCCCATTGGCTCAAATACTTCATTAATTGCTGTAAGGTCTGTTACCATTCCCCATTTACCGCATTTCTTTTTATTAACAAATACAGAATTCTAAGGGCTGGTTGATTCTTCAATATGCTGAGCATTCAACTGCTACTGTACCAGCTCTTCTAAAGACTGTAGTTTCTCTGTTAAAGGCCATTGTTGAACCCATACAGGCTTGTCTGTTAACTATTTTAAAGGCAGAGCTGTTGATGTCTTTGAAAGATCGTCAGTTGTTGTGCCCTATTCTTGTGCAATCTGGATGGCTGGTGACCATTCATTAGAATAATACCTTCTAATATTTCTCTCAGAAACATGTGTTAATTTATGATTTGTTTCTGAGGTTGGAGGGATGTTAATCTGAGTATTCCATTGTAATAGATCTCGTCCCCATAAAATCATAGCTATGTTAGCCACATATGGCTTTAATTTTCCTTTCTGTCCTTCTGGACCTATACATTTGAGCGAACTTGCACTCTGTTTCACTTGAGATAATGTTCCAGTCCCTAACCGCTGAACGTTTACCACCTGAAGAGGCCAAGTTGGATGACAAAGTTCTGGTGCAATTATTGTCACATCTGCACCTGTGTCTACTAAACCAGACAACAAAACATCATTTATTAGTATTTTTAATTTTAGTCTTTGTTCATTTATAGAAGTTTGCAAAAAAAATTGCTTTATAGTTTCTCCTTAATTTTCTGTTCTCTCTACCTCAGCTGTTCTATCACCCCAAGCAGCCTGGTTTATTCCAATGGGCATTTGGTTATTTAATTGCACTGAGTAGGGTGTAATTTCTTCTATGATGGCAGGAAAGGTCTGAACTGGATTTGCTGTGGGGGCCTGCCTGAGCCCCCTGTGGGAGTTTCCTGAGGACAGAGGCAAAGGATTACTTTGTCTGTCCCTTGTTGATCTATATTCATTGGTCCATTGTTTACCATTTCCACACCTTCTGTATACTCCAGAAAGGAGGGAAATTCTGTTGCTGTTCCTGGAATAAAAATTCTTTCTAGGAACCCCCTGTTTACATTCCTTTTTCAAATGACCTTGCTTTCCATACCCAAAACATCTGACATTCTTCAAAACTTTTAAAATTGCTTCTCCTATCCACATATCATCATGGTCATGAGACTCAGAATTAATTGTGTCCATTATCCAATCCTACAAGGGAGCAGATCTTGCCTTTAACAGCCTAAATGTTCTTTTGCATGCTGCATTCGTGTTCTTGAAAGCCAAAGATTCAATTATTATCCGTCTAGCTTCTGAATTTGGGACCATTCTCTTTACTGCTAAAGATAGCCTTTGTAGGAAATTCATGAAGGATTGTTTCAGGCCCTGTATAACTTTTGTGAATGACTCAATTTTCTTTCCTGCTTCCTCAATTATGTCCCATGCATTCATGGCTGCCCTGCAGCATAGAATTAAGGTTTGGTTATCATATAAACATTGTCTTTGTATTTCAATATATTGGCCTTCTCCAAGAAGCTGATCCTGGGAAATTTCCACACCTTTAGCTCTCCATTGACTTTCTATGGTCTCAGCCTCATTTCTGTACCACATCTGCCACTGCAGATGTGCTCTGGTTTCCAGGACAGCAGTTACTAGTTCTTTCCAATCTTGAGGATTAATCCTATCACAAGTTGACCAGAAGTTTAACATTTGCTTTACAAATGGAGAATGTATGCCATAAGATACCTAGCCTCCTTCAACCTCCTTAAATCTAACATTTCAACTGGAGTCCAATTAGTTTGTACATGCCCTTGATTAGGTAGTTGCTGTATGGTTACTGGATAAATTAAGTTTGATTGTTTGAAAACAGGTTGTCTTTCTGTAACCTTATAATTCAATCAAGAAATAATTTCACCCTTAAATTCTTTTGTCTGAGTCTGAGTTTCTCTATAATTCATTTTAACAGGTTTTTCTAAAGCTTTTGTCTTGGCACTTAAATTGACTATCTTTTTAAATTGTAAAATTTACAATTTAATAAGTAAAGAAATAATATGCATAATTGATGTTACATACATCCCATCAACATTAATCTTTTCATGTAATTGTTCCATTTTTCAGACTGCCTAATGTTTTATCAGATAAAGATGAATATCCCTCCATTGTAAAAATATTTCCCATTTTTTTAACGTGGGAAAAAATTTTCTGTTTTAAGTAATGTCTCCCTTTAAGATATCTGATATCTTAATTGACTTACCAAATCTTTGTAGAACAGTAGAAGTCTGAGGGAATTTCAAAAGAGCTACCTAGCCTGGTTGCAGAGAGAGAGAGAGAGAGAGAGAGAGAGAGAGAGAGAGAGAGAGAGAGAGAGAGCGCCAGAGCCTACTATTTACCAGGAGAGGAGAAAAAAGCTAAAAGCCATGTCCAGCCATGTTTTCTGGCTAAAAGCTAAAAGTCCAGCCATGTGCTCCTGCTTGAGCCAATTCCGGCTTGAGCTCCAGTTCCCTTAAGCTCCAACCACGTGAGTTGGCAATCTGGCCACAAGCAGCTCTAGCTGTGTATAACCACTTGTGGCTACAGTCAAGTGCAGCTCTGATTGCATGCAGCTGGATCGCTTATAGCTCCGGCCAGGCCTGGGAATGTAACCCCTGGCCTGTGAGGCCACCAATGGTTTTATTAATGAATTCTTGTCACATAGGTGCCAAATATGGATGAAATGCTAAACAGTCTTAGTAAATAAGAAACAGAGCCAAATACAGAAGAAATAGACAAAGAGATCACAACAACAGCCACGACTAGCTTTAGCTTACCACCAGCAGTAGCTTCCCCAGAGAGAGCTTCTTCCTGTCTGATTTGTATCTTTACTGCCTTTCTGTTCTGCCTTCTCATTGGCTCTAAGCCCACCCACATGACTTCCTTATCACTGCCTGTCTATACAGACCTCCAGGTCTCTGGTTGGTACTGGGATTAAAGGCTGGTGTCACCACACTTGGCTGTGTCCTTGACTACAGGGAGACACTGCTGCCATGTGATCAGATTAAGGGCGTGTGCTACCACTACCAGACTTCTGCTTAATGGCTATTTGATCTCTGATCTCCAGGCAACTTTATTAACATGCAAATATCACCACACATACACAAATGAGAAATATTTGTTGTTGTAAGCCACTTGAAAATTATGCATCGCTTATTGTAGTGTGTGTGAGAGATATGATAACTTTAGAAATATATTTTGCTGAGAGGGTAAAATCGCTGAGCATCTGTGATTGGAGTGAAGTGGTGTGTAGGCATATTTATCACTATGGAAATACTTGATAGATTCAATAATTACACAGGACTTCATTTTCTATCATATCTGATTTCCCTCCTTGCGGTACCTCAGTTACTTAGTAACTTACTGAATAAAGAATGGTGTAGGGAGGGCAAGGAAGTGTCTGTGGAAGGGTCAGGTGTGGGGCAGCAATGGTCTGCCCCAGGGTCTGGGTGACCATGCTAAGGGCTGGCTTGACAGTAGAACTGGAGCCCAAGCAGTGAGGGGAATGTGAGCATGCAGGTGAGGAAGTGTCTGGATTCAAGAGAGAGTCTCCAAGCAGCAGTCTGGTGTGAGACCTCAGAGTCTGAGAGGTGAGGAGGGCAGCTATGCTATGGAATGGTCACTTGTAGGGAGTCTGTGCTCCAGCATGGTGAGGAGAGTATCAACTCATTAGGTGTGGGGCATTTACCCACCAACTCTACAGCTCCCCAGAGTTTTCTTGAGTGTGAGCAGCAGGAAATATTAGACAGAAGGATTTATAGTGGAGAATCTTGTGGAGATAAACAGATAGAAAATAAAGGATAGCCTCGAGAGGGCCTGAAACCTTTTCCAATGGGCCCCGACTGTCTCTGCCCCAGGGTTTTTATAGAGATGCCAAGGGGTGAGCAAAAGATCTCCTCCCCCAGCACAGCCAAGTGCAGACCATCTCAGACACCTGCACTCAGGCCCGTGGTCCTAATCATCCTCTATATGGACCTGCTGGGTAAAGCCACGAGGAACCCAGGAACCCGAGAACAGGCTCCCACAATTAGGTCACTTCCTGTGGGTAGTCAGAACTGCAAATAGGTTAGGAGAGGGTTCTGATGGAGGAACTGGGCATTTGGAAGGGTTAAGAGGGCACCTGTGCAGAGTATTGGCTCCATAGTGAGTTAGGATTCAGAGGCTCATAATGTTGAATAGGGTAGACTAAGCATGGGTAAAATATGTGTGTGTGGGGGCAGTGTTATGTATATGAACATGGGAGTGGCTAGAGGAGATTTCAAGAAGTGAAGTGTTTGGAAGAGTTGGAGGATGAGCATGTGGGTATGAGCTGGACAATGTCTACAGGAGGAACTCAAATGATCCCATTTTTAGCAACTAGTTTAAGTTTCCCCTCTGGTACAGTGTGATCGATTAATTCTCCCAACTGTTTGCAACAGTGCTGTGAAACCAAAAGGATCAAGGCTGGTGCTGAGCAGTGCAGGGATCAAGGGAAGAGAGGCATGAGGAGAGAGACAGCCTCCTCCCACAGCTGTTAACCAGAGCTGTGTCAGGATGTGGCCAGTGGCACAGTGAGTGGTGAGTGCCCATGACTGAGTTATGAAGACAGTGGGAAGCAGAGAGCTCAGAGGAGCAGCTTCAGAAGAACCAGGATGTGAGCTTTGCCTTCCCCCTGCTGGAGGCAGCTGAGTGGGAAGTGGGAGCCCACACAATGGTGAGGGGCCAATGGTCATCTAGAATGTGGTGTCAGAACTTGGCTGTTCAGTCAAAATGGATGTTGTCGTGTCTTAAGTGTTTGCTCATGTTGTCCAGTTTGCCAGAAACCATGTTTGCATACAGATGCACATGAACTTATGTTTGCTGCAGAGTGTCTTAGGACAGAGTTTTCTCACAGCATGGCTCTTCTCCCCTCCTTCCTAATTCTTTCCTTCCCCCTTTGAGTTCCCATTTTATAGTGTTTGCATATCGTGCTGAGTAGGGTTGAATGCTACAATTCTTAATTTGGTGTTTGAAGATGTTGCATCTCTGTATGTGACCTGAGTGATTCCGTGTTGTGGTTTCTTATTCTCATATGGGATATCCCATCTGGAAATACCTCTTCTCATATATAATTGTGTGATATGACAATTTATCGCTGTGTTTGGTTCTCACATACCACGAGTTTTAGGCCGGAGACGAGGTGCATTTTCTGAGTTAGGTAGGTCTCTTCTTGATATGGCTTCCGAAATCACCTATGCAGAAGTGAAATTCAAGAATGAATCCAACTCCTCAGGCACCTACTCAGATTCTGCTACAGGTAAAAAAAAATTCTGGACTTAATGTAGGGGAAAGGATAAAGGAAGAGTCAATAATAAACTTTGGGTGATGTTGGTTACTAATCCTCTCAGTGCTCATGTCTGGGATTTTACTGGAGTTGCAGGGGATTGAACTGTTTTTAGAGTGACTTTAAGGGTTGTAGAGTTTTCTAGTGGGAAAGAAAAGCTTGCTTGGCATGGTTTTTGCTCTTGCCATTTACAGAAACTATACCTTATATCTTGCACACTTGTAAATATATATTGTATATAGCATTTCCTGCTTTATAAAAATGAACATAACTGAAATCATACTTTTCAATATTGAGCTTTCCCCCTCTATACTTGATAGTATATTGCAACTTCATGAAAACTGTTTCTGTGTGGAGCTTTTATCCTGAAGGAACTTTTTCTTTTATACTATAGATCAAAGCAGAGCCTCTCCCTCGGTAGGCAGTTGCCCTCCACTAAATTTTATCTTCATCTAGCAAACGGTTGCCAGTCATGAGTCAGTGACCAGCAGACTGACCATATGCTAAAGAAGTCGAATATGATTAGAAATATTTACCTTTTATTGTATATGTGTCTTTAATGTTCAGACAGTCTGGAAGGTATTAGAATATATCCTGCTGCAACCACAGTAAAGAACACCAAGAAAACAAGGTGACATGAAAATGTACCTACAAGACAGTGTAAAAGGAAAGCCACAGCAGATGATAGTACTTATGTTGTGTCCTCATGTGGGAAAACATACTATATGTACATCCTTTAAAATTTGCTGAAAGGGCCAGTGTGGTGTAATTCCAGCACTCGAGAGGCAGAGGCAGGAGGATCACCGAGGATTTGGGGCCAGCCTGGTCTACATATTGAGTTGCAGACCAGCCTGATCTACATAGTGAGATCCTAGTCCATTACATCTCCCATCACCAAAGAGAACTTGCTGAAAGGATTTGATCAAAGAGTTTTTGTGGATATATATTCAAATTATTTTTCATATCTCAAAATATTAATACCAGTTATTTCAATACTATGTGTATTTTTATGGATTTTGTACAGATTTTCCAATGGACATTATTTTCTTATTATTTTAAATGTTTAAACTATTAGTAATTATGTGACATAGAGAATACGGAGATGGGGAGGGAGGAAAAGCAGAAACAAGGATGAAACTTAATACTCATGAAATGAATATGGTTCTCTTTCCAGCTCCCAAAATGAAGCCCACCCCTCATCTAAGTAAGCCTGGTGGTTGCCCCTCACTGTTGTTTATATCACTGATGACACTTTTCCTCCTGTTGGCAATCTCATTCTTGGTTGCTTTTATCTGTAAGTATCCCAGATGAATCAAAAGACAATGTCTGCCTCAGGTGAAGAGAGTTTCCACTGTAGCACCTGGCATTTAACAGAGTATAAAGAAGAAATATTATTTGGGGGAAAATAAACCATGGGCTTACATTGTGGCTTTTACTTTGTCCTTGGATTTAGCTATTGTCTTGGAAAAAATGAAATCCATTCTCATTAGAGAAACTGAAGTGTATTTATGTGGACTTGTGGAGTGAACTCTGGAGAGTGTTGTCTTTGTTAGATTAGGAGGTCAAATCTATTCTTTTTTCTATTTTTTTTCATTCGCATTGAGAAATCAAGCTATATGTGTATACATGCTGTATGTGTATAGGGCTCCTTCATCTTGGGATAAGCTTGTGGATAAGAGGAGTTAAGAAGAAATTATCCAAGAAGTGTTCTTCAGCTAATTCCTAATTGCTTCTGTCATGCCAGGATTACGTGAAATATAGAAGCCAAATGAGCAAATGTGTGGATTTCTGCTCATCAAAGTTTCGAGAATTTCTGAAAAATTTAAAATGCATGCAAACTAGTGTATTTAGGGTGTTTTACTCATTCATTTTAACCAAGTAGTAGCCATTTACTGTATGTCATACAATGTGTCAGACAGAGTCCAGGAAGAACATGGACTCTGTTTTCCAGAATCTTAGAGGAGAGTGAACAAATCAGTGTTGGCCAGGTACAGTGGCACACCCCTACTATCCCAGCTATGCAGGATGTTAAGACAGGAGGACAGCAAGTGTGGAGCTAGCCTGGAGTATGTAAAAATCTATGTCTAAAAAAATGAAGAAAAATGGACTAGTGTCTACAACATTGTCCAGAAAGTCTCGTGTTGACACAGATTTCCTAGAAGAGACTATGTCTAGAACTGTGTGTACCAAGAATGTCACAGAGGTGGGAGACAGAAGCGTGAATGGCTGAAGTACACAGTTCTAAGTGAAGAAGAAATGATATTTCCCTAGGTAGACATAGGGGGATGCAGAGCTTGTGTTGTGCCCCATTATGAAAAATTTAGTTCTTTCTTCTAAATATTATTTTATTAATCAAGTATGATTGTCTGTTTAGTAAACAAGCATAAACTTAAGAAGCTAAGACAATGTCTTACTTATCTTAAGCTTCTGTGGTTTGTCAGTTTAGGCTGATCTCCACTAAGTGACTTCTCTGGTCCTAGCTAAACATAGACGTGTGTATGTGGTCAGTTACCAGTTCAGGCACCTCAGCTTCCGAGAAGAGGCAGCCAGCTAGAATGACTAACAGTATGACCCACCTTCATATAATACCTTAGAATGTCCTGGCTTGTTTACATAGCAGCTTGCAGACTTCCAAGATTGAGGGTGACCATGAGCCAGTTCTCTTGAAATATTTAACTCGAGGACTGGAGAGATAGCTCAAAGGTTAAGAGCACTGGCTATTCTTCCAGAGGGCCTGAGTTCAATTCCCATAAGCCACATGGTGGCTCACAAACATCTGTAATGAGATCTGGTGCCCTCTTCTGGCCTCCAGGTAAACACTTAGCCAGAACACTGTATATATAATAAATATATAAATGTTTTTAAAAAATTAACTTAATAGTAGATCAGAGTTGATTTTGTACATTCTCTTTGCCAAAGGAAGTCTAGGAGGCAGCTCACACAGAAGACTTCACTGTTTTTCTTTTTCCTTTTGTTAACCAGGGAAGTTTCAAAATCTCATTGCAGTGGTATGTGGATACAGAAGTTAAAAGTTGTGGTTATTTTTGTAAGGCATCACAGCCATGGAGAACCATTGCAACATTTCAAATAGAGAATTAATGTAGGTGAATTTAGATTATAGATGGTGCTTTTGCAGGACTCAGAAAACAGAGTCACTAAGACAATAAGAGAAAAATGAGAAGGTCTATTTCTAATTTGATAATGAGATAAGTGTCTGAAGAACATGAGATGAGGTGACTTTGAATGGTAAAGAGCACAACACCAAGGAAGTAGATGCTGATGAATGTAGAGATCCAGGGATTAAGGGGTCCAAGAAGTACATTGTGACTTTCATATTCTGATGATGTAAATTCAGCAACCATGAAGTTATTCAAAGAGGTAGACAATCTAGGATAAGTTATAGGTTTAAGTTGGCACGTGTTGATTTCAGTTTTAGGCATACTGAGTTGAATCTAATATGTTTGTGTTTAGTGAGCACAAATTCCAACACATACAGGCAGAAGGCAAGACCATAGCAATACATGGCATCACTGGGGAAGATTTTGTATGAGGAGGAAGCATTGTGACAAGACTGTAGGAAGTGTTACATTTTAAAGGGTGGATGGAGGGAGAAGAGATTATAAAAAACAACAAGAAGTGATGGCAAAAAACGGTGATGCAAATGCAGGACAGAGAAATGTGTTAAGAGCTGAGGAGGAGAACTAGATCGAGTCCAATAGCAAGATGGCTAACTAATAATCCTGGGGTATTATTGATGATCCATTTCAAACTTGGTGTGAATTAAATGGGGAAAGCCAAAGTAGTGGGGTAAGGAGGAAAAGACTCAGGGAGGAAAGAGAAGAAATTCAGTTCTAGAGAGAAGCCAGTCAGCTGTAAACCAGGAGAGAGTGAGCATGTGCGTGGAGGAGTAATCTGGTTGAAAGGAAGAGGGTTTGAGAAACAAAACAATGCTCCACAGATGCATGTTGAGTTCTTTTTCATTTCACATTCTAAAAGAATCTAGAGCTTCTCAGAATTAGTTAACCCCCTTTCCTCCCAAAGCCAAGGCAGTTTACATTTCTTGAATACAAATATCTCTGTCTGCTTCATCTCCCCCAGGAGTTACTGTTTTCATCTCATGTTAACATGGAAGGGTATGGCTCACTCCCTTTAGAGTCATGGCAGTGGGCCTGCCTGCCTTTTAAATCACTGGTCTTTCTGGAGTCCTGGAAGTACCTGTAGTTTCAAAATAGGAGGTTAAGGACTGCTTTGACTGTGGGGTGATGGGAATTGTAGACAGGCTCTGTCTACTTAGGTAATTGGGACTTGGGCTGGAGAGATGGCTCAGCCATTAAAGGCTAGGCTCACAACCAAAAATATAAGTAATCAGGACTTAGTAGATCTGTGTATCAGTAAGGAGAAAGTAGAAAGCCATGATTCTTTCATGAAATTTAGTGGTTTGGGTTCTGTTTTTTGTCTATTTGTTGTTTGTTTTACAGTTTATTATCAAAATACTCTCAACTTCTTGAAGAAAAAAAAGCTAAAAACGATCTAACTTACACAGAATTGAACTGCACAAAAGATGATTCACCCATAGAAGGTAGGAATTAATGTGCCTAAGAGTCTGGTTGCTGGCTATAGAGTGTAATGGTTCCACATAGATCTTCCTTCCTCCTGCTCTTCCTCCCTCCCATCTTCCCTCCTTTCCTTCTGTTTTTCTTCCCGCATGCATTGCATCACATCTGCAGCTTTCCCTCTGCATTCCTCCAGTTCTCTTCTCCACCTCCCCTACCCATCAGATCAACTCCTCCATTTCCTTCCAAAAATGATCATGTCTCTCAGGCATATCAACTGAACATAGCATGACAAGTTATAGTAAGACTAGATACAATCCCTCATGTCAAGGCTGACCAAGGCAACCCAGCAGGAGGAAAAGGTCCCAAGGGCAGGTGAAAGAGTCAGAGACACCCCCACTCCCACTGTTAGGAATCCCACAAGAACATCAAGCTACACAACTATAACATGTATACAGTCTGGTATCCTCAACCTCTCTGGCTCCTACGATCCTTCCTTCCCCTCTTCTGCGGGGTTCCAAAAGATTCATCTAACATTTGGCTGTTTCATTGACTCTTTGATTATTCTCTGTTTCTATTTTATTGACTTTAACCCCCAGTTTGATTATTTCCTGTTGTCTACTTCCCTTGGGTACATTTGCTTCATTTTGTTCTAGAGCTTTCAGGTGTGCTATTAAGTTCCTAGTATGAGTCTTATAGATGAACAGTCTTATTAAATAAGAAACACAGAGCCAATTGCAGAGTTAAAAGCCCAAGAGTTCAGAACAATAGCTAAGAGATAAAAATCTTTTTTTACCCTTCACTGCCAGTGCTGTCCTTCCCCTCAGCAAGGACCTACTTCCTGTGTGTCTGTCCTTTTATTGACTTTCTGTTCTGCCTTCTCATCAGTTGTAAACCCAACCACATGACCTCCTCGTCACTGCCTTGCTGTGGATATCACTCTATATAAATAAAACACTGATGGCCAGTGACCAGGCAGGAAATATAGGTGGGACAAAGAGAGAGAAGAATTGGGGAAACAGGAAGAAGGAAGAGAGAGACTGCAGCCACCACCAGGACAAGCAGCATGTAAAGACGCCGGTAAGCCACCAGCCACGTGGCAAGGTATAGATTTATAGAAATGGGTTAATTTAAGATAAAAGAACAGTTAGCAAGAAGCCTGCCAAGGCCATACAGTTTATAAGTATTATAAGCATCTGAGTGATTATTTTATATGTGGATTGTGGGACTGCGGGGTTTGGTGGAAGCTGGAGAGAAGCTCTCCAGCAACAAATGGCGCCCAATGTCTCGAGTTTCCACCTTAAACCTGAGAATGTTTAATAACCAATTCTAAACAGAGCCAAAACCAGGTTCCTGCTTCTTGTCTCATACAGGCAGCTAGACACCACAAAACACAGGTTTAAACATTGGCCTGTTCCTGGCGTTTGTGTTTGACCGGCAGTATGGTGGTAATGAGGCGTCTGCCACCACACATTATGCTGTGTCATAGATTTAGTCTTTACTAGTATTTAAAAAAAAAAAAAAAAGAGGTTTCTGGGCTACACGCTGCTTTGATAAGAAGCATAGACCCACTATGTCTGAGACTTGATGACTTCCAGAGCTGGCGGAAAACGCACCACCGCCATGTTGGGAAGCTGAAGTGGGCAGAGCCAACAGCCGCAGCACTGGTTCAGTCTTAGAATGGTGCAGTTTAAAGCAATAGGCTCAAGGTAATATAAAAAATAAGCCACGTAAAGATGGCTACCACACAGAGAATCTGGATTATGTTCTCTTTAATATTCGTAACTAAAGAAAAACATTTGATTTCAAAAGCTGTTTAGTTATGCCAAAATGTATATTTTAAAGGTACCTTGACTTCAAAATTTGGATATAAGGATATGTTACTTTGGAAAAGAGGTTCTGCTTTGTTTTCACAGAAAGCCAGAGGCTATGGATTTGTTCCATATTAAGATATATCAGGTTTGACCAGCCAAGACCCCCTGAAAGATCTCCGATGACACCATGGCCCAAATGATCCAACATCCAGAACAGTTTCAAGGCAACTGGTTCATACAATACAGCCTCACAGACTACCCCATAGCCCTAAAATTTTCTTTGCGTCCCCATAAGATACAGCGCCCCCCTCCAGCAGGAAGTAGTAAGAGATGCTATGCCCAAATTCCCAAATATACTAAGCTGGCTTTAGAGGTGGAATTGGCTTACTCCCCCTCTAAACCCAGATATATTGCTTTAAAAAAATGGTTAAGAGATTCTTGTGTCCCAAATCAGAAGAGCCCTCTGGTGTGGGACAGAGAAAAACCAATATTTTTATTTAAAACAGGTTGATTATAAATGTGATCTCTTTCTAAAAAAGAAAAGGGGATATGATATAGATATATAGGAGGATATAGAGATGATAAGATAAAAGGGTAGATTAATGAACCTACTTTTAAAGAACAACTTGTTTAAAATGTTTTACATTGGTATAGATTTTAGTTTATGTTTAAAATGTTTTACATTGGTATAAATTTTAGTTTATTGATACAAACTTGAAGTTAATTTTGTTATACTATATATATATTTCTATTCTTGTTTGAGGTATTATGTTTATGTAACTCATTTAAAATTGTAATGGATAATTAAAAATAAATTAATAATTAGTCATCTATGATAATCATATTTGTAGCCATGTTAGTTAAGTCTTCTAGGTATACATAGATATATTTCAGATAGATAGGTAATCTTCAAACACTTCATAGACCTAGAGAATATGGCATTTAAATAACTTAGAATTCTGTTGACGTGAGACACAATTGCTCCTGGCTGCACCAATTTGATCCGGAGAGAATATTGGGTTTCTAAGACATTTCCATTTGGAAGTTTGTCTTCTTGGCACAAAATAGCCTACTGGGCAAAGAACTGCCCTTGCCTTGATGGCTGACAGTACGAATACAATGCTGTCCTTTCTTGACAAGCGGGACACAAGGAAAGCGACCACTGTACTCTGCCAAGACAGGGTAAGATGGTCTTTCAGAATTCCTGCTTATGAAAATGGTCTGTCATATACTCTAGGCCTTTAGCCAATTTGAATGCACCAACAATGCTGAGAAACATTAGGTGACTGTCCAGGCTGCCAGCTGTCTTGGTCTACTCTTGCAAGATTCCCAAAAGTTGCTTGTATCCATCTACCATTTCTCAGGTACCATTATATCCTTCTTAGGTCTTTGATGTGGTTAAAAACTAGATAGTTGTAATTTCCTCAGTTATGATAAAAGATAAGTTAGATATAAAACCTTTAACTCACAAATATAAGATAGATAGGACATCTTCTTAAATATTGTAACTGTAATCCTTGTTCAATAATTGTTTTGTTATATGTAATTTTACTATGTTAAAATTAAAACCTTCCTTTTTAAAAAAAGAAGAAAAGGGGAAGTCCTGTGGATATCACTCTATATAAATAAAACACTGATGGCCAGTGACCAGGCAGGAAGTAAAGGCGGGACAAGGAGAGAGGAGAATTGGGGAAACAGGAAGAAGGAGGGAGAGACATTGCAGCCACCGCCAGGACAAGCAGCATGTAAAGACGCCGGTAAGCCACCAGCCACGTGGCAAGGTATAGATTTATAGAAATGGGTTAATTTAAGATAAAAGAACAGTTAGCAAGAAGCCTGCCAAGGCCATACAGTTTATAAGTATTATAAGTGTCTGAGTGATTATTTTATATGTGGATTGTGGGACTGCAGGGTTTGGTGAAAGCTGGAGAGAAGCCCTCCAGCAACACTGCCTGTCTGTACAGACCTCCAGGTCTTCTATGGTTGGTATTGAGATTAAAGGCGTGTGTCTCCATGCTGGCTGTATCCTTGAACACACAGAGATCTGCCTAGCTCTGCCTCCCAAGTGCTGGGATTAAAGGTCTGCAAACCACCACCCAGCTTGTGCTATGGCTTGCTATTAGCTCTGACCCCCAGGCAACTTTATTTATTAACATACAAATAAAATCACATTTCAGTACAATTAAAATATCACCATAAGATCTCCTCAATTTTTTAATGTAGGCACTTAGTACTAGGAACTTTCCTCTTAGCCCTGCTTTCATTGTGTTCCATAGGTTTAGGTATGTTGTATATTCATTATAATTGAATTCTAGGAAGTCTTTAATTTCTTACTTTATTTCTGCCTTGATCCATCAGTCACTCAGTAGAGAGTTGTTCAGTTTCTATGAGTTTGTAAGCTTTATTTCTGTTGTTGTTGGAATACAGTTTTAATCTGTGGTGGTCTGATAGGATGCAGGGTGTTATTCCATATTTTTTTTGTATCTGTTGAAACTTGCTTTGTAACCCAGTATGTGGTCAACTTTGGAGAAAGTTCTGTGATGCTCTGACAAGAAGGTTTATTGTTTTTGTGTTTGGGAGAAAATGTTCTATAAATGTCTGTTAGCTCCATTTGGTTCATAATGTCTGTTAGCTTCAGTATTTCTCTGTTTAGTTTTTGTCTGGATGACCTATTTGTTGGTAAGAGTGGGGTATTGCAGCCTCTCACTATCAATGTGTGAGGGTAGATGTGTGATTTATGCTTTAGTAGTGTTTCTGTTAGAAACTTGGGTGCCCTTGCATTTGGAGCATAGATGTTAAGAATTGAAATGTCATCTTGGTGGATTTTCCTTTGATGAGTATGAAGTGCCCCTCCCAGTCTCTTTTGATTAATTTCACTTTGAAATCTATTTTGTTAGACATTAGAATGCTTACTCTAGGATGTTTCGTATGTTCATTTGCTTGGAATATCTTTTTCCAACCCTTTACTCTGAGGTAATGTCTATCTTTGATGTGTTTTTTATATGCAGCAGAAGGATGGATCCTGGTTTTGCTTCCATTTCGTTATTCTGTGTGTTTTTTCTTAGGGAATAGAATCCATTGATATTGAGAGATATCAATGACCAAAGATTTTTAATTCCTGTTTATTTTTTTGTTGGTGTTATTATTGGTGGTGGTATAGTGCTGGTGGTATGTGTATAAGTGTATGCTTCCCTTGTTTTGGGTTTGCTGATGTGAGATTATTTATTTCCTGTGTTTTCATAGGTGTTGTTAACATCCTTGGGTTGGAGTTTTCTTTCTAGTACCTTCTGTATGGCTAGATTTGTGGATAGATACTGTTTGAAATGGAACTTATCATGAAATATCATATTTTTATCTATGTTGATTTAAAGTTTTTTTTTTTTTTTCGGTTTTTCGAGACAGGGTTTCTCTGCGTAGCTTTGCGCCTTTCCTGGAGCTCTCTCTGTAGCCCAGGCTGGCCTTGAACTCACAGAGATCCGCCTGGCTCTGCCTCCTGAGTGCTGGGACCACCACCTGGCTGATTTAAAGTTTTGCTATAGTAGTATGGGCTGTCATCTGTGGTCTCTTACACTCTGCAGTGCATCTGTCCATATCCTTCTGGCTTTTATAGTTTCCACTGAGAAGTCAGGTGTAATTTTAATAGGTATGCCTTTATATGTTACTTGATCTTTTCCCCTTTTAGTTTTTAATATTTTTTATTTGTTTAATATACTTAGTGTTTTAGTTATTATGTGGTGAGGGGACTTTCTTTTCTGGTTCAATTTATTTAGTGTTTTGTATGCTTCTTGTACCTTTATAAGCATCTCCTTCTTTAGATTAGGACAATTTTCTTGTATGATTTTGTTGAAAATATTTTCTGGGCCTTTGAGATGAGATTCTTCACCTTGTTATATTCCTATTATATTTAGGGTTGATCTCCTTATACAGTCCAAGATTTCCTGGCTGTTTTGTGTCAGAAATTTTTTAGATTTAATATTTTTTTTGGCTGAAATATCTATTTCTTCTATTGTATCTTGAATGCCTGAGATTCTCCCTTCCCTCTCTTGTATTCTCTTGGTTGTATCTGTAGTTCCCATTCACTTACCTAGATTTTCCATTTCCAGAATTCCTTCATTTTGTGTTTTCTTTATTGCTTCTATTTCCATTTTCAGGTCTTGAGTGGTTTTATTCATTTTCTTCAACTCTCTGCTTTTTCTTGACTTTCTTCATGAGATTTATTCATTTCCTCCAATTTTTTGTTTGTGTTTTTCTTGATTTCTTTAAGGGGTTTATCATTTCCCTCTTTAAGGACCTCTATCACCTCTATAAAGTTGGTTCTAAGGTCTTTTTCTTGTACTTTGTCTGTGTTGGGATATTCAGGGCTTGCTCTAGTAGGACAACTGGGCTCTGGTGGTGACATATCACCATGGCTGTTGTTGATTGCATTCTTAGCCTGGCATCCAGGCATCTGGGTTTGAGGTGATCTTACGATTAGGTGTCAAGTTTATCTTTGGTGGGTGTTTTATTTCTTGGTTTCTCTTTCCTTTTTGGTCTTTTGGTCTGTGTGGCCTATGTTTGAACAGAGGTTCTTCTCCCAAGCTGAGGACTAGACTTCTGGCAGCTGGCTTGGCCTCTTGTTGAGCATGGGATCTCCATCTGCATTGGGGGCTGGGACATTGTGATTAGGGGAGGGGCGATTGGGGGTAGTGTCTGGGGTGCACTAAGAGAGGGGAGGAAGTCCTCAGGTGGGAGGTCTAGCTGGAGTTCTGGTGGCCTAGTGTCCTCTGGTCCAGCAGTTGAGTCTCTGTCTGAATATGCCTTCTAGTTCTTCTGGCTGCTGTGGCCTGCACTTGAGTAGGAGATGTCTGCCTGAAATGTGATATTTCTAATAGATTCCCTGGTGGCACATACTGAGACGTGGAGTCCACATGCACATCTATATCAGACAAGAGAGTCTGATATATATGCCTCCTTTGTCTACACAAGTCTTGTTTGTGAAAAGTTTCTATTGTATTAGATTTTTCCAGCTTCTGCTTCTTCCTGAACCATCTCTGCACACTTGCTGTTTCTCACTTAGAATATATATATATATATATATATATATATATATATATATATATATATATATTACAAATCTTAAAAGGTCTTATTAATAAAAACAAACCCGGAAACCAGGTATTAGGGTGAGTTTTAAAAGATAAGAGAAGCAGAACAAACCAAAGCTGACCACCTCACCTCACTAACTTCTCAGCCAATCCTGTTTCCTCAGATTTAAATCCTCTGAATTCTCATCAGAATTGACCTCAGCTCAATTGCTGCTAAAACCCTAAAAGCTTAAAAGCCTCTAATTCCTAGTCCTCATGCCTTATATACCCTTCTGCTTCCTGCTATCATTTCCTGGGATTAAAGGTGTGTGTCATCATGCCTAGCTGTTTCCAGTGTGGCCTTGAACTCACAGAGATGCAGATGGATCTCTGCCTCCAGAATACTAGGATTAAAGGCACGTGCTACCACTGCCTAAACCTAATTTTAATATGGTGGCTGTTCTGTCCTCTGACCCTCAGATAAGTTTATTGGGGTGCTCAATATATCAACCATATATATTTATATGTATGTATATATGTGTATGTATATATGGGGCTGGAGAGATGGCTCAGGGGTTAAGAGCACTAGCTGCTCTTCCAGAGGTCCGAGTTCAATTCCCAGAAACCACATGGTGTTTCACAACCATCTGTAATGAGATATGGTGCCCTCTTCTGGCATGCAGACATACATGCAGGCAGAGCGCTATATATATAATAAATAAAGAAATCTTAAAACACATACACACTTATAATCTGAAGAAAATGATGAAACCTTGTATCATGGATACAAATTACTTAAAGCTTCAATAGACTCCTTCAGAACATTTTAAAATTTATAGACGATTTCATGTGATATAAAGATATCATTCTAATCCCACATATACATACACTGTCCCCTATATGAACATCTTTATAGGCAAAAGTGGTTGCTACAGCTAGCGAGTGAATACTGATGTCATTACTGATTGAATTTCATGATTACTATACTCCCATTTGGGATGGCAACCCTGTATTTAGCTGTCACATCTTGTTAGTTTTCTCTTGGTTGGGATGAGTTTTCAGAAGATACTTGTTTTAAATGATCTGACTACCAGTTTTGAGGATGACTGATCTGGTATATTATAGGATATTCCTATATTAATGTTTGAGTATTTTTTAGAGGGATTGGAGGTGTGAAATGCTAGTTTAATTATATAGTACACAGGGTCTAAACTATACAACTATTATAGACCATTATTATCACCTGATGGTCCACTTAATGTAGGCCATTTAAAAGTGTGCCTTTTTTCATCATCTGAATCTTTTATTTCTTTTTTAAAAATTGTTCTTCTCTCATACAATACATCCAAGTTGCAGCCTCCTGTCTCTCCTCTCCTCCCAGCCCTCTCTATCTCCTCTATCCCTCAGATTCTCTGCTCCTCCATTTCCCTTCAGAAAAGAGCGGCCCTCCTCTGATGATGGGAACTTTTTCCCTCTACTGGGTTGCCTGCTCCAGCCCTCATATGAGAGATTATGCCTATTTTATTAGATATTGCTATGCCATGTTCGGTTGATAAAAGTCTACCTTTTTAAGGCTAACTATTTGGTATTGGACAACCAATTAGGAGACTCATCCCTGGAGATTAATTCTCCTTCTCCCAGCAGTTATTAATTGCCCATAGCTCTTAGAACAATAAAAATAGGCCATGAATTTGAGAGGGAGGAGGGAACATGGCAGGGATTGGAGGGAAAATAATATAATAATATTTTGATTAAATGTAAAAAAAGATCTTTTTTATCCATTTTCCACATTATAATTTTGAAAGGATGTTGCTACACATAGCCCACACTATGGTGGAATATTGGGTTAGGTTTCTCAAGAGACAGAATAATGTATCTGTCTATATCTATCCAAGTTCTTCATAATGGTGCACAATAGTCTTTGTCGTCTGAGCCTTGTTTACGTTTACCACTAAAAATGTAATTTCTAAGTTCTTCACTTAACACTGCATGATCTGGCCATTCGTTTTCTATCTCCTCTTGTCTGTGACTGATTTCTCATCTCTGACATTCTTGGTATCCATACATGCACATAGGGATATATATGAGTGTGTGAATATAACTCTGTGTATCTGCCACAATGTGTTTCTCAATTCTTTGCTTTATTGTTTGTATATATTATCTATCTCTTATTTGGTATAGGCAGTTAAGGATCATGATGGGAGACTGTATTTTTATTAATTAATTATTTTAATTAATTAATTGTTTTCTGTTTTGTCTCTGTTATTTAATTAAATTTCTTTGTTTTCTTTTTATTAAGAGATTTTCTATTCATTTTACATATCAACCATGGATTCCCCTGTCCTCCAACCATCCTACTCCTCAACCTCCCCCCTCAACCCAACCCCCATTCCCACCTCCTCCAAGGCAAGGTCTCCCCTGGGGAGTCAGCCCAGCCTGGTAGACTCAGCAGAGGCAGGTCCAGTCCCCTCCTCCCTGCACCAAGGCTGAGCAAAGTGTCTTAGCATAGGCCCTAGGTTCCAAGAAGCCAGCTCATGCATCAAGGTGTAGAATGCCAAGGCTGAAGCAACCTTTCAGGCTTAAAAGACCATCAAGAAACAGATAGCTACCAGGCTGTCTGTTAGACACCTGAAAACCCCCCAAACTAAGATAAAATGTCCTTTCTGAGACATCCTGTCTCACAGGCCAAGCTCCTGCCCACTAGACCAACAAGCTTTGTTTCTTGTGCCAATCAAGGCCTCCCCCTCTCTCTCACACTGCCCCAGAGAACCTCTTAGATCAGAAGAGTTTTCCTTTTACCAGGCATTTCAAGCTGTGATGCAGACTGACTAGCTATCAGTACTCCTCCCCCACCCTGTCAGGAAACTGGCAGCAGATGAAAAAAGTGACAGTTTTAACTTTTAGTGACCTACAGACTTTCGCTACCCTATCACCTGTAAGTTTATAGTTGAACACATTTATGGTAGACTTGTAACGCCTTCACCTAACCACAGTAAGGATATATTTCTAGTGCATAAATTTCTTTTCTGATTTATTCCAACCATTAACTGACTCCACTCTTAATTGCCAGGAAGCCTCTAGCAGGGACCCCTACCACCTTGTATTGTATACAAAACATGAGGTGTTGCTGCTTGGGATAGGATGTAGACCAGAGAAGGAGAGGGGACTTGGATTTAAGGGAATTAAGAGAACTGAGAGAGTGGAATAGGTGACTCAATGATGGTGGGGCAGATGAATAAACGAATTAGACCAAAGAACTTCATGCATCTGGATTCATTCCCTCTCCGATGGTAGCGTCTCTCCTGGGCCCCTGTGAAGGGTTCACAATACACCCCCATGGTCGCATATACCAGGCCGACACTTCCGCCTAGCCAATTCCAGGTCAGGATAGGCATTTCCGGGTCAGGGCGTCTCTCGTAACCAGGATACCCGGCGGACCTGGACACCTCCGCCTAGCAAGTTCCGGGTCAAGGCGTCTCGCATAACCAGGATCCGTGACGTTACATGGTCACGTAAGTGCGCAACGTGACCATGTGATCTACGCACATGTGTGGAGTAGTGACGTGACCTGGCCACGCCCCCAGCCAGTTTTAAAGCGGAGCGCCATGTTCCCAGTTCTCTCTTCTCCACGCACGTGTCTCTCCCACAGGACTGCGCACTTTCTATCCCTTATCTCTAATAAAACTCTTATAAGCGGATTCTGTCGTGTTTCGTGACGCTTCCTTGCAGGGGAAGAACACAACACAGCTAAATAACTAACATTTTGGTGCCAAAACCAAGCAGGCGCTTCCGGGAGCCCTGTGCCTGGAAGCCCGCGAATTGGGGAATCTGCTCTGTACGCGACAGACCGCTCTCTATTCGCCTGAACCGCATCCTAATTGCATCCAACACCGCATTCTTTGATTGGTGAGTTCCCCCATTTTTCGGCCAGGGTAAACGGTTTCCTGAATCTGTGAGAACGACTGTTGATGGTCCAGTGCCTCACAGGTATTCTTGAGACCGGGGGAACCCCCGACCACGGTCTTCATTGGCTACGGTCGGCCCCTATCGCAGGCCTAACTTTTCTAGCCGTCTCCCATGTCTGCAGCCTGAGATATTTCTCGCGTTGGGGCCACCGTTGTGGTGCGTCCTGGGAGCCACATGGGGTCGACGGGTTCATCCCCTCGACGGAGGGGCAAATGCTGTCCGGATTCCCGGAGAATCCTTTCCCTCACCGTGGAGGGGGACACTGCTTCTGGCTGACAAGTGAGGAGCAGCTTGCTCCCGGTATCCGCCCTTGACCTTGGGGATGCCTGGGGTCTTGGCTCCGGATCACGTTTATTTTTCATTTTTTTATTTTTATTATTTTTCTGCCTCTCCACTGCGGACATGGGAAACAAGGCTTCCAACCCTGTTAGTCCTTCCTCTCCGTGAGGCTGTCTTGTTGAAGCTTTAAAACCTCTCAGTTTAATGCCTTACATAAAGATTTCTAAGCTAACTCATCTATGTTCAAAGAAGTGGCCAAAGTATGCTTTATAAAATAACAAAAAAATGGCCGCCGAGCGGCTCCTTGGGTCCTGATATTTTACGGGAGCTCTCTAATCACTGTCGGCGTTCAGGCAAATGGAAAGAGTTGCTTTCTTCTTTCTCAATGCTAAACTGTCTCTTCTCGTTTCCTTCTCTCCTGCCCATATGCTCCTAGCTATACGTAAACCAGAGGATTCTCTGACTCCGGAATCTCTGACTCTAGATCTTGCTAAGGAACCAATAATTAAAATTCATGTTCCATCCTCTCTCTCTAACAGAACTCTCTCAGATAGAAAGTAAGCTGGGTTCTTATACGTGTAATTCTCCTTCCTTTATTAAACAGTTTCAATATATAACTCAATCTTATAGTCTCACCTTTCATGACTTCCTGAGGAGCTCAGGTGTGTATGGGAGCAGGCTAGGACTCATACAGACGAAATTCATCAAACTAACCTTTCACACCCCCCAGGAGCTGAAGCAGTTCCTGACTGAGAACCACACTGGGACTATAACACCCAGGGTGGCTGTCTAGCCAGAAATAGGTTTATGACCTGTCTCCTGACAGGTCTCCGTAAGGCTGCCCTAAAACCAGTAAATGATTCAGGATACGGACGAAAATCCTTCTCTTGTTCCCCAGACCTTCCCGACTAAAACTTAAGCATCTGGAGAGCAAGGCTCCTGACCCCACGGGCAAAAGAGTCATCTGTGGCATTTAAGGTGTGCCAGGGAAGAGATAAAAGCCCAAAAACAAAATTGCCAAGTGCTGGCACTCACTGACTCCCAAAAGCTGTTGGGTCCCTGTTTTAAATGAGGAAAAGGCCACGGGCTACCGAATGCCCTGCCAGGTCATCAACAGTCTTGTTAAAAGTGCCGCCTAGAAAGACAAAGAGTCAGCTGACTGCCCCCAGGCACCAAGATGCATGGGTACATCAAGCTAAGATCTCCAACAGACCTAGGTTTGGCTACAGACATGGCAGGGAACCCAGAACGCAGCAGGGAAGTGATCTGTTTCTTTCCTTCTGGACACCAGAGCCATTGACTCAGTCCTGGGAGTTTTGGGATGCCACCTCCTTTATTGTCGGGTACAGAGGACAGCCTTACCTGCCTCATCAGACACCACTCAATTGTATTTTCAGAGGCATCCCTCTAACACACACATTCTTAATGGTGCCAAGTTGCCCTGTACCTTTAATGGGGAGGGATCTCCTAGCTAAGGTGGAGCATACCAACCGGTCTTTAAAAACTATTCTTACCAAGATGTCACAGGAACTTCATCTTGACTGGGTAAGATTATTGCCTCTTGCTCTCCTCAGGCTCAGGGCTCTTCCTAAAAAGCCTCTTTCAATCTCTCCATTTGAACTAATGTATGGAAGGCCAGTTCTAACACCAGGTCTTTTTTCCAAGCCTCCAACTGTTCCAGATAGCCTGTTAACTCCTCTTTTATGTCACCTAAGGTCTATTCTATGGAGCTATGCGGACTGTTCACTGCCTCAGCCGTGTGACAATCCTTGCCCATCTCCAATACACATTGGGGATCAGGTTCTTCTCTTTCCTCCATGCCAGCGCCCTTTACCCCTTTCCCCTAAGTGGCAGGGACCCTTCAAGGTAATTCTTGTAACCCCCACAGCTACTAAACTCGAGGACTTTCCTCACTGGGTCCACCTGTCTCACCTAAAACCTTTTATCTCACCTCCATCCCAGAAAAATCTCTCTTCATATACAGTGAAACAAACAGGGCCTCTCACTCTCAAGCTCCAGAGGACATCAAGGTCCACTGCCTTGTCACCAATTCCAGAGGAATAAGGTATCACCCCCTCCTTTCCCAACCAGGGCCACACAGAGCTGGAGACAAAAAGGATCATCAAAAATATCCAGGTGGTAAGGAATAATGTAATACAACAATTTATCATTGTTCAATACTCAGCAACTGATCACCTGTGTTTCCTAAGTGCTAACTTAATAAGGGAAACAGGTGCCTTAAATAAACTACCTCCAGCAAGGCTTGCCTAAGGAAAACAGGTGCCTTAAATAAACCACCTCTAATGAGGCTTGTCTCAGACAGAAATTAGGCAGAGTACTAAGACCAGAATTACCTCAGGTAAATGTCACATGTCTCTATCTGGGCAGGCCAGATCTACCTCAGACAAATGCCAACTCCAAAATAAAATAATAATGATTCTTTCTCTCTAAGCTCTTCCTATGTCAACAGTATCTTGTCAAACAGAAGGTCCCCAGCCACAGCACAGGAGGTCCCCAACCACAGCACGGATGGACAGCTGCAGAACGAGGGGATGACAGAACATCATTCCAGGACCTCCACAATCATCCCAGGACTTCACAAGATACCCCTCATCCCCCCAAGAGCCAACCAATGCCCACTATTCAGCTGGAAGCAGTCTTTGAGAGAAACGTCGCCCCCGTACCCAGTCAGTCACAATTTTTTTTCTTTTTTAAAAAGGAAAGAGTCAGGAATGAAGGGTTCACAACATGCCCCCACGGTCGCATTTACCAGGCAAACACTTCCGCCTAGCCAATTCCAGGTCAGGATAGGTATTTCCGGGTCAGGGCGTCTCTCGTAACCAGGATACCCGGCGGACCTGGACACCTCCGCCTAGCAAGTTCCGGGTCAAGGCGTCTCGCATAACCCGGATCCGTGACGTTACATGGTCACGTAAGTGCGCAACGTGACCATGTGATCTACGCAC
Source organism: Peromyscus maniculatus bairdii (assembly GCF_049852395.1). Lineage (NCBI taxonomy): Eukaryota > Metazoa > Chordata > Mammalia > Rodentia > Cricetidae > Peromyscus > Peromyscus maniculatus. The sequence goes on along the minus strand of NC_134854.1, from coordinate 146,490,439 downwards.
ATGTGTGGAGTAGTGACGTGACCTGGCCACGCCCCCAGCCGGTTTTAAAGCAGAGCGCCATGTTCCCAGTTCTCTCTTCTCCATGCATGTGTCTCTCCCACAGGCCTGTGCACTCTCTATCCCTTTATCTCTAATAAAACTCTTATAAGCAGATTCTGTCGTGTTTCATGATGCTTCCTTGCAGGGTAAAAACACAACGCAGCTAAATAACTAACACCCTGGAACTGTGCAATATTAAGGCTGGACCCTTAAATATTATACAAAAGCTTGGGTATATTACACATCCATAACCCCTTTTGCTTTTGCTTCTTACATGCTTTGCTGATCTTAAAGCTGCAGATCCCGGGGAAGAACTCCGTGTTTCCCTTCTCACTGCCCAGAGGCCGAGTTCTAGTATGTCCTAGTTTGCATCTCTGTTGTTAGCATTCAGACCGGGGACCTGGCCAATAAGCAGGCAATACCTTGGCCTGCCCAGGATCCTGACATCCTATGTATCCCATATCTCTATGTCCCCTTAAAAGGCTGGATCCTACCTGCCTTCTCTCTCTTCTTCTCCTCTCAGGCCCCACCTTCTCTCTCTCTCTCTCTCTCTCTCTCTCTCTCTCTCTCTCTCTCTCTCTCTCTCTTCATTTCTCTCTCTCCCATGAGGCTGCTCTGCACTCCTTTTTCTGCCCTCTGGCCCCTCCCATTAATAAAACTCTCCACATGAGCGCTGTCTGCATGGCATGTCTCTCTCTCACTCACTGTGGGGCCCCTTGAATCCAACCCACCAAGGTGTGTCTCTCCTGCTGTTTTAAAAATACAACATTTGGTGCTGTGACTGGGATTTGAGCTGAGGTTGCTGCAGCCACAATGCAGATTACTAACCACTATACAGTCATGTCCAGCCATATTTCTCAGATCTCTGATGCCGTTCGATGACCAGGCTCTGTCAGTTCAACAGCAGCAAATAAGGCTTCAGCTGCATTCCCAGTTCTCTGTGAAATTCACAGGCCTCACTCTCTTAGAGCTAATACTAGGTCTAGACACAACTCATTTTGCAGTGGCTGCCCTCAGTGGTCAGCCACCTATATCTCTTGGTGAATTAGTTTATCTTTAAAGTTTATTTATGTAAAGATAGGAAAGCTTCTGTGAGTTCGAGGCCAGCCTGGGCTACAGAGTGAGTTCCAGGAAAGGCGCAAAGCTACCCCGAGAAACCCTGTCTCGAAAAACCAAAAAAAAAAAAAAAAAAAAAAAAAAAGATAGGAAAGCTGTCTCACCTCTGCTCTTTACTTACTCTTCTCAGATCTGATGGTGTTTGTTGACCAGGGTATTAATAGATTTGCCAGTTTTACAACTTTTCCCCCAACCCCAAGGCTACAAACACCTTGGTAGCTCATTAATAAGTTTCCTGTTAAAAGTACAGGTAGGTGTGCCTCATTCACAGACTTCATTGTGAATTTCTAGCCCTTTGCTATGGCACCAAGATATAAATCTATTCCAGTTGTTTCACAAACACCTGCAGGTTCCTGCACAGGTCCACCACTCCTGCCAGACTCATGCCAAGGTCAAACCTGCAGGGGCCTTCCAGATACACCAGTCCGTGTACCAGCTCTGAGGATTTCAACTGGGCAAATACTGGCAGGTTTACTTCACCAACATACCTACTTAAAAAAACTCTGATATTGCCTAGCTTGTTGAACTTTTACAGGATGGATAGAGAGAGGCATTTCTCATTTCCAGAGAAACAGCAGATGTGATGGCTCAGGTACTCCTGATTAACACATCATCCCTCAATTTGGCATACCATCCCCCAAGCTCCTAGGACCTCACTGCTGGTACCACTTCTCCAGGCTCAAGTGGGCACCTGCCTGGCAACTGGAACCTGGTTTTCCAAGATGTCCCAATGAAGGGCATATCTGCTTTTATGTCTCGCTCATTCACACTTGCCTCATCTGTACAACCAGGGCACTCTTCCATTCCATTCTTTCTGGCAGTTACCACTCTTCCCATGGCTAGCACCACTCAAGGGGCTGATGATAACAATCTATATTTTCTCGTAGCAACCTGCCTTCTCAGCTCAGCAAGGATCAAATGCCTGATGTCTCCATGATGACAGCTAACCAAATGATTATTTACTCACACTTCCTGCTGTGTGTGACCCTGACTCCCAACTTCCTCCTCCCCACTTCATCCCAAGTCAGCAGGAATTCAGCACCCTCATTTCTACCCCACTTGTTACCCATAACTAACTTTTTTTATAATGAACAAAAGGGAAGACAATTAGCATCCAGGCCCACCCCTTGGGAACCTGGCCAACAATCAGGCAATACCATGGGCCACTCAGGTTCCTGCAAGGTGGTCCTACATAGCCTGTATCATTATGTCCCTTCAGAAGGTGTGGTCCTGCCTGCCTTCTCTTTCTTCTTCCCTTCATAGCCCCCACCCACTCTTTCTTCTCTCTCTCTCTCTCTCTCTCTCTCTCTCTCTCTCTCTCTCTCGGGCCCTCTGCACTCCCTCTCCCCTCTCTCTTCCCATACCACTAATAAAACTCTCCACATGAGTGCTGCCTGCATGGCATATCTCTCCCTCCCTCACTGTGAGGCCCCATGACTCCAATCCATCAAGGTAGGTCTCTGGCCATCTTTAAAATACAACATCGGTTACTATAATGAACACAATGATGAAAAGTGAACTGGGGAGGGAAGGGTTTATTTCATCTTACAACTCCCAGTCACAAACTAACATGGAAGGAAATCAGAAAATGAGCTGGAGACAGAAACATGGAGGGGTGAACTGAAGCAGAGGCCTTGGGGAAAAGCTGCTCACTGGCTTGTTCTGAATGGCTTTCTCAGCTTGCTTCCTTCTACAGCCCATGGCTTCAGCTCCAGGCTAACAGGTGGCTCTGATGCATGTCAGAATGGTGAGATCTCTTGTTGGCACACAAGTTCTTTCTTTGCCAGTGCCAGGGTGCCAGGCTTTTTCTTCTCCCAGTATGAGATGCCTGTGGAAATTTCAGTTTCTTTAGATCCATTATTTCAGCAGTTTGAGGGCCAAAGGAGGGACACACCTGTCTCTTTAGAATACTTTGATTTCTGCCAGGAATCTCGTGCTGGGAAAAGAAAAGGGCTGATGGCTGGTACCATCCAGGGGACTTGGGTTCTTGGAAAGAGACTTAACGCTATCCTGACACCCTTTTCAGGTGAGAACAGAGCCCAGGGGAGGGTGATGGAGGGAACCATACCTTGATCAGATTTTTGTGGGTATTTGGGGTAGTTTAATTTTTTGGGGATATCTCGTTTCTCTGTCTTTGGTTCACACTCTCCTACTCAGTTTTTCCTGTCCCTACTTTATCACCTCCCTTTGCTCTTTCATTTATTCATCTACTCAGTGAGAGATGTGTAGCAGGTCTGGTGTTTTGTCTGGCAACAGAGGAATGAACAATGTGTCCTTCCCCAGTTCTGCCAAGAGGCAGTGACTGATTACCAAGCAAAGCGCTCCCTGGCATTGGCTGTGGTAATGAATGCTGCTGATTGAGTTCCTGATGGTTTGCCAAAACCACCCACTTTTCTTCAGCCCCCCTGACAACCCCTTCTTCTACACTTTTGTAACTTGTTCCCAGCTCCGAGTCCAGGAAACCTTATGCTACGTGTGTGGGAGAAGAGTGGGTGGATAGGCAGAGGCAGCACCTCCAGCAAAGTGAGCGAGAATGCATTCCAAGGGGGATGTGGAGACTCCGAGGAAGCTGGACCTGATGGAGAAAATTCATGTTTCATAAAGATGACTTTGGAAACAAGTGGGAAGGTTAATTCTTAGGGATTCATAGAGGGGTTTTTCTTTTTCTTTACACAATTTTTAGGGGAATTTGCATGGGTAAATGTGTATGGGATATTTGGAAATAACACAACCTCTGGGAAATCTACTAATTGCAAGAGAACTATGTTAATTGTACTTTTATTTGTATTTTGCAGGTTAGATGAAGTTCAAGTTAGACAGAATGTGCTTAATTCCAGACAGTGAAAGCAGAAGCCCCAAAGGAAGCACGGAGAAGAGGCTGTGAGGCCAGGCCAGCCTTGCCTTACCTGTGCAGGGGAGGGTCAGGGAGCATCAAGCCACCATGCTAGACTTGGCTGCTTTGGTGGACATGTAATTCACCCCAGACACTGTAAGAATGAGGATCCTAAATGTTTTGTTTTATTGACTCTGTTGCATCATCATATTTGATTGCTACATTTTCTATTACATCAGAAATAGAGCTGACAGTTCTATAATCACTACCATGCCCATACGTAGTATACTTAAAAAAATACCCAAAGCCCTAGGGAACTTTCCCTACAGAACTAAATACGAAAAAAACAAAGGTAGAATGGGAAATTTTCACTCTGCTTCCCCTTTCTATCATCATCTAAAACTCTTCAGTTAATCTTCTTTTCCTCTTACATTTTATTACCAATAAACGATTACTTAGTTACATCTAACCTCATTGGTTAATCCCTAGAGGTCATTGATTTGCCCAAATTACCCTAGGACATTTTGGGAAACCATCTATAGGAATGGTCAGAGGCCAGATGAGCTATAAGGAGATAAATTAAGCAAGATCTGTCACCAACACAGTCCAGGACTGATAATCTCAGGAAACAAAGCAGTAGTGCAGTTTAAGGGGCAGGAAACTAACCAAGGTGTGAGTGGCAGCATGTGGGAATCTCTACAGTTAATACAATGTCGTTGAATTTAGTCTAGCTTTCTTGAACCTTTTCTAATTGGATAAAAAGATGACAATGTGCTCGAAGTTAAAAACAATTATCTTTCATGGAGCTTGCAGGCACTTGAGGGACTCATGCATGAAATTTAACCTTATTAGATAAAACTAAGTCATACCTCTCAAGCTGTGGAAAGCCTTTCTCCAAAAGGAGCCCTTGAAAGCCCTCAGAACATCTGCTCTGAGTTTGTAAAAATTCGCTTGTCCTCATTCACAGCAGTAAACGCAAAGTTGGTTTCCCTTAATGCTGCCCTAGGTGTGAGACAGAGATGATGCCAAGAGAAATAGAGGCATGGTTTCCATACCTCAACCCTGTTCAGGCAGCAGAACCTCCTCCCGTCCCGCAGTCTGTCCCATCTCGTTTCCCACTGTTTATGTGCTATAAGTTTAAAGTCACTGCTGATTTCAGATGTGTGCCCAGTTGACTCTTAACAGGAACAACTTCATCCATCCTCACTGTTTAGATTTGAGAAGTGGGTGCTCCAAACTCGCGAGTGTCTATTTCACCCCCTTTGGGGTTTAGCTGCTCTTATGAAGTTGCTTTTAAGAATTTATTATGCCGGGCGGTGGTGGCGCACGCCTTTAATCCCAGCACTCGGGAGGTAGAGGCAGGCGGATCTCTGTGAGTTCGAGGCCAGCCTGGACTACCAAGTGAGTCCCAGGAAAGGCACAAAGCTACACAGAGAAACCCTGTCTTGAAAAACCAAAAAAAAAAAAAAAAAAAAAAGAATTTATTATATAACCCTACATATATCAACTAGTCTTTGTAAATGTCCATGTTCTGTTCATTAAAAAGCACAAGAGCACTGGCTGCTCTTTCAGAGGACCCTAGTTCAATTCCCAGCACCACATGTTGGCTCACAACTGTCCATCACTTCAGTCCCAGAGGATACAATGACCTGCATTGACATCAGACACACATGTGGTGCACAGAAATACTGTTGATCCCAAAGATGGGAGGAGAAAGACCACTGACCCACACCATCATGACCAAATTAATTAAAGCAAGAAATTAATTAAAAGGGCTTTTAAATTCACATATACAGATTGCCTCTACTTAAGGTGGGGTTTGAAGGGTCACCATTAGATGTGAGAAAGACAAGATTGTTATAGCTCAGGGATAGAGGGTTTCCAAATGGGAGAAAATAGGTGGGTTTACAGGAACAGAACTTAAGCATAACTAGTTAGTCATAAAGACCTTCTAAAACAAAGACAAGACCAAAGACTATGACCAAAGGTGGTCATAGCAAGAGAGTCATAACACCAGGTAGTCATAACAACTCTTCTGAAACAAAGGCAGGGTTGCAAGATGGCTATAACTTTTTGAAACAAAGGCATGGTTGCTGTTTCCTGGAATATGCAGTACAGAACTATATGTAGTTAAGGTTACAGACAGCATAGCCTAATCCTTGAGAATCAGAAGTTTAATCCATAAACAGTAATAAGCCTCATTTGTCTTTACTATAAAATGGCTTTTAAGCTTATGATGGAGGCAGGCTGGTTCATCATACATGCAGATGAAACACCCATATGTATATATAAAAATAAAGGAAAAAAATTAAAAGACACAGTGTTTACCTGCAAAGCATTGTCTGCCATCCAACTACTCAGGGATAATCACTGAGCATCTCATCATTTTCCTGACTCTGTGTCCTTGTAGAACTTCTCATCTCCACACCACCATCTTTTCTTTGTTGACCACTAACCATTTTTTCCTGCTTTTGAAATTGAAACTTTCTTGTGGTATTTCTGCTTTTACAAACTCCATGAGTTTTTCAATTTCTAAAATATTTCTTCCTATGTTCATTCTTACTGTACAGTATTTATATGATCTGTTGTTTCACATATTTCAACCACATTCTCCATCTCTCATGTGGACAGCAAAATCAGAGCAAATCCTTACTAATATAAATGAGGTATTATATAAGTCTTGAGGTATTTTCAACATGGGATTCATCCCAAACTATTAAATAACTGTGGAGTCCCAGAAGTACACTCATGAGTCAAAACAGACCTATTCATTGAATGTGAGAAAACAAAGACACGGAATTAGAATATGGACGTCAGAGGATGTTAAAGAATCTTCCAGGAAAAAAATAAATCTTATAATCCAAAAGGAAGTATGTACTGTCTTGAACTTTCAATGTATCTTCCCCATTTTAGTTTTGAATTTTGTCCCATAAATTTCTTGCCGGAAAAGGAAATTTGAAGGACACACATTGAGTCACCAGATTTGGTTCATTAGCAAACCTGTGACATCGGCCTGTGTTAAAGTGATCAGAGGAATTGCTCAGCAGCTTGATTTATATATGAAAGTTTTGACAGTATCAAGATGGGCCCAGGTAACCATGCAGCTGAATGTTTCATGTTTACAGCTTCCATGAGAGTCTTTAAAAATAAATGTTTAAAAATGATTTACTTTATTATGTGTGTGTATTTATGTATGCACATATCTCCGTGCAGTTTCTCAAGGAGGCAAGATCTCTTAGAACTGGGATTATAGGCATGTGTGGGTCATCCCACATGGGTGCTGGGAAGAGTTCACATTGTTTAAATATCTTCATTACTCAAAGTGACTTTCAGAGTCAATGCAATATCTTTACAAAAGAACCTCATGTTGCTTTTCGTGAAAAAAAAAAGTCTAAAATTATGGGAAGATGAAAGACTTTACATAGCAAAAGTAGCTGGAAATGTAGGCAGAAGACAAATCCTCATAGCAAACTTCCCGATCCCCTGCTTCCCACAGTCTTCCTGCTCCCTCTTCTGCTCTAATCTCCGAATCACAGGTATAGGAGTTGTGTGATGTAGACACATAAGTTGGGACTGGGAACCACATGGTCAATTGTTAGCTGTATTTTGAGAAGCTACACACATGAAGTCTCATTGGCATGGCTGCGTCAACAAGATCTGAACAAAGAGACACCAATAGACACGAGAACTCGAGCAGGGGAAATCTTATGAGGCCTCAACCCTACCTAGACAATGACCTACAAGCAGCTAAGGAATACTGAGAGCTAGAGGAATTGTCTTCCCCCAGGAAAAGTCCTGTAAATGTTTATCTAATACCAAATCGATACCCAATACCTGAAATCAAATGCAAATGCAAACAGGTAACTTTATCTGGACTGAGCAGGTTGTATTTATGTATTTAGGAACACACACACACACACACACACACACACACACACACACACACACACGTGCACAGGTAACAACAATTAAAGAAACAGAGGCTGTGAATGTGAGAGAGAGAAAGGAAAGCCACAAAGGAAGGATTGGAAAGAGGATAGGGAGGGGGAAATGACATAATTATATTTTAATTTCAAAAATAAAAAATATTTAAAGTAAAAAACAAAAGCAAATAAACCAAATAAAAATAAGTGTTGGAGGAGGTATGGGAAAAGGATCTGTTCCCAAGAGAGTGAATTTGTGTAGCCTTTACAAGAAAATGCACAGGGCTTCCTCTGAACCTCGGAATGGCTCTTGGATCTCACAATTCCTCTTCTGATTTAGTATGACAGAGAGATAGCTTTGCACCTCTGGTCCCTGCAATGTTACTCATAACACCCAGATCCAGAAGGGAACCTAAACATTCCTTGTCACCTGACTGGATTTAAGAAAATGTCATATCTAATCACAGTGCAATACAATTCAGTCTTCAAAAGGAATGGAATCTTTTCAATGCAACATGGATGACTCTAGAAGATATTATATAGTATATGAAATAAACTTGGCAAGGAATGACGCTGTATCAAACACGGTTACCAGTGTCTTTAAGATGTGTTGGCACGTGTCCTAGTTAGGATTACTAGTTCTGTGATGAAACATCATGACCAAAAGCAAGTTGGGGAGAAAAGGGTTGATTTGGCTTATGTTTCCACATCATTGTTCATCACTGAAGGAAGTCAGGTCAGGAACTGAAACAGGGCAGAAGCCTGGAGGCAGGAGCTGATATGGAGGCCATGTATGGGTGCTGCTTACCAGCTTGCTCCTCATGGCTTGCTCAGCCTGCTTCTTTATGGAATCCAGAACCACCAGCCCAGGGACAGCTCCATCAATAATGGGTGGGACCCTCCTCCATCAATCACTAATTAGGAAACTGCCCCTTTTCAATCACTAATTAGGAAAAAACTGGATCTTACGGAGGCATTTTCTAAAATGAAGTTCCTTCCTCTTTGATGACATTAGCTTGTGTCAAGTTGACATAAAAACTATCTAGAACGGGATGTCAAGCAAAAAGTCACAAAATTTCAGTTAGGTAAAAGGAATAAATTCAAGAGCTATATTTTTTAACATGTGGCTGCGATTTTTAATGGCTTATTTCACCTTGAAAATGGATGAGAAGTAGGTTTTAACATGTTCTCAGGACAGAAAGATGCATGCAAAGTAATGTATACTAATTAACCTGATCTTGGTATCCTACTGCATGTTGCTATTTCAAAGCATCATATTTCCATGATAAATATATGTTTGTAATTTTAATTATAATTATTTAAAAAAATTGCATAAAAGACTATAGTCAACAGCTTGTGAATGCTAAGCTTAGTATTGAATTGATTCAAATATTATTGTCTTTATGTTAATATTTGTCATTACACTCATATGAATATTATCATAATTTTTGTAACATATGAGCTTACTTTACAGTAGTTATATTTATATAGAAACCCCATAGCTTATGCATGGTTTTAGCTTCCATGATGCTTTCTTGAGGCCTGAGGAACTAAACCACTGACTTTTTTCCCTCACCAAGTACCTTTATACATTTCTTATCAGTGAGCAGAATAATAGCAACAAAAAGAACTGACCACAGTACAACCTGCCTTCCATTTTTCACTAATTACATTTTTAGACATATCATACTTGGGTATGATACATCGTGACTGCACTAATCCCTGACTTCCACTCCTTCTGAAACCTCTTCTCAACTGGTCCCTACTCCTGCTCTCATGTCCCTCTTATTTCCTCCATTTTCTTTCTTCTCAAAGACTCCACACAGACAGTCGCAGCTTCTGTATGGATTCGCTGACTATATCCCTCTAATAAAAAAATCCAAAGTGAAAATGGACTTTTTAAATTTGGTTATAGGAAGTTATTACTTAAACTCAACTAAAAGGAAATGTATAATATTTTAAATTTAGCATGCTGAATGAAAAGACATTGTATTATATTCACGAAACCCTAAAAATGTCAGAAATCTCCAACCAGAAATTTATAAAAGTCAAGACAAAAAGGTTAAACTAGATGTGGAGGTACAAGTTTTTGATTCCAGTACTTGGGAGACAAAGGCAAGCAGATCTCTGTGAGTTCTAGGCCAGCCTGGTCTATTTAGCCAGCTCTAGGCTAGCCAGGACTACATAGTGAGACCTTATCTCAAACAAGCAAACAAACAAACAAAGAAACAAGCAAGCGAAGTTAAATCATTAACAATATTGTTTATTTAATCCCCTCAATATTCCCCATCTCTATTAAGTGGTCACATTCACAAATAGGGGTTCTGTGAATTTGGCAGATAGCAGGAAATAGAGGATGGTTGGTATGAAGATGCAGCTGTGGCCATCTGGGTGTAGACTGGGCTCTTGCTCCATATAGCGGGCTGTCATGTCAAGGTCTCTTAAACGACAACCTAACCTATAAGTAGAAAAGGGTCATATCTGTCTTTACATAGACGAATGCATCATATCATACCACACATATCCATATATATCGAAACTCATTTGTATGAGAAAATATACTCTCTCTCTCTCTCTCTCTCTCTCTCTCTCTCTCTCTCTCTCTCTCTCTCTCTCCTCTCTCTCTCTCTCTCTCTCTCTCTCTCTCTCTCTCTCTCTCTCTCTCTCTCTCTGACAGCGTTTCTCTATGTAGCTTTGGTGCTTGTCCTGGATCTTGCTCTGTAGACCAGGCTGGCCTCAAACTCACAGAGATCTGCCTGGCTCTGCCTCCCGAGAGCTGGGATTAATGGTGTGCGCCACCACCGCCCAGCCAAAAACATGCTATCTTTGCTGAGCAGAGAATTAAATGCAAAGATTTTTAAGCTTTAGTGTGTGTGAAAACCACGTTTGTTCCGTGCTGTCACAGTAAGATCAAGAAATGACATTCAAAAAATCAGGCACAGTGGTGCTCACCCATGAGTCTAGAATTCACAAGGCCGAGACAAGAGGATTGCAATGAGTTTAAAGCCAACCTGATCTACCTAGTGAGTGTGAAGCTAGCCTGGGCTACAGTGTAAGACCTTGCCTCAAAAACCCAAAACAATTCAAAACAAAAAACCAAGAAAAGAAAAAGATACCACTTCCAAAAAGCCACCCTCCTCTCATCCCGCAGTAGATGTCACACAGTGGTTGATGCTTAAGGACCTGTGACCTAAGGGAACACTAATGTACTCGAGTGTGTAAGTCAGAAGTTTTTCAGAATTCCCAGAATCTACAACGTAGTTAGAATTGTAATTATTTCTACCTACACAGAAATGCATTCAGTCATTGATAAAAACATTTTACTAAATGTTGTGAATAACATGGTCAGGTGAGCAGAATCATGTTAACATTTGTGAGGGATTATCCTTCTTAGAGTTAAACCAGAGGGTTACCAGTCACTGAAGATGTCAGTTGACATTTATTTTTTGGCCATTAGTAACAAACAATGATGTGACACAGACAGCCCCTGACAAAGGTCCTACAGTAGCGACTTTATTTGTTTGGACAGAATCCTCACAGGTGCACAGGCTGAGTCAAAGGCCTTACGAAGCTCTTGGTATTTTACGGTCATCTTAGCAGGGTTGGTAGATTGTGTTCTCTAGACACCACTGGCTTCTTCTAGCAGCAATGATTCAGATTGCCCCTTTCTCTTAATTCTCATCAGTAATAAGTGCGTTGCTTTAAAGGTTTCTTAGTCTGACTTATATCTCATTTCAAACTATAATTTGAATTCTCTAGACTTACAAATGGATTTGAACATTAAAAATTGTCTATTTATTCTGTTTATTTGTTTATGTTTTATTAGTTGTGTGAGCACTTGCTAGTCTGGGTGGGTGCATGTGGGTGCACATATATGTGTAAACCCAAAACTGAATGTCTCTCGATCTTCAAGTTTTTTGAGGCATGGTCTCTCACTGAACCTTCAGTTCATTGATTTGGCTACGCTGGTTAGCCAATGGGCTTCAGGGATCCACCTGTTTCCTCTAGTGCTGGGCTTAGAGGAGTGCACTACCACCACTGGCTTTTTTACATGGGTTCTGGGGATCTGATTGCTGTGTGGCAGGCACATTACCTCCTGAGCAATCTCTCCAGTGCCTTTAAAGTTTTATTTCAATTCATCTTGTGCAAAACGTCTTTTTGTAGCATTGCCCAAGTGTTCTGTAGACATTATGCACACACATATGTGTGTATATGTGTATATATATATATGTATAATGTATATAGATATACATTAACACTAATCACTGTTCATGCAATGCAGAAACTTTAAGAACTTCATGTATATGTGTGCATATATATGTGTATATAATTAATTCCTCATATTTTGTGGACATTATCACTTCACAGCATAAATATTTGTCTTTCTTGTCACTACAATGTTGGTGATTGAACGCAGGACCTGATAAACACTAGATAAGTGCTCTACCCCTAAGCTACACCCCAGCCCAACACTTTACATTCATAGACTTTCCAAGAGTTCTATCTTCTGCTCTGTGTCTCCATTGATATTTCTCGTAGATCATATATAATATTTCTATAAAACTCTATTCTTTAATTACTAAATTAAAAAAAACAGAAAAATGTACCTACAAACTCATTTCACCATTTTCTAAAAAATGTGTAACTTAACAAACTTTCTTGCCTTCTCACTTCTTAAGTTTTTATAATTTTGGTTGAACTCTCTTCATGGAAGACCACTGTAAAATGTGAATCCAAACATGCCTTGCTTAAGCATCGATATAAATGTGTGTAATGTATGATTTGAGTGGAAGCCTGCTTCCTCAAGGCATGACTACCACCTATACCTCCACAGTTTGTATATATTATACCCTGTCCCGGATGGTTCATGTTTCAACTATGATCAAGATTTGACTTAAATGTCACACCTTCTTATAATCTCCCTAATCTTTCTAGATGAATTTTCTTCCATCTGTAGTGTCTTGTACAATTTTTATCATTGTATGAATTATACAAATATTTTAGCTGCCTGACAGGATCTCTGTAATGTTTCAAAATATTTATTTACCCTGTTTCTCCTTAGCCTTATAGATGAATCATTGTTCTTGATAAGCAGACAGACAGACAGACAGACACACATATCTTAGCAATAGTTGAGTCATATTTACAAGCATTAATCTATATATGAACATAGATACATATTTATAAAAACATACACATATGCATATTCATCTGGAAACATATATGTATATGCAATCTTTTCTCTCTAGTACAAGAGGAGTTGCCTGTCTCAAAAGGAGTGACTGTTTTGATTCACTCACCTCAATGGATTATAAATTATCATTTTCCTTCTCAGTGTGCCTCTGCATGGCTCTCTTTTTTGTTCCAGGAACAGGAAGATATTTAGACAGAGACGTTAGTCCAGCAGCATTAAAATTATTTGAGTCATTGGAATTTTCTGGAAGGAAGAAGGTAATTACTGGGAATATGTGTCAGTCCTGGCCTCAAGTATCTGAGAAGTTCTTTAAGCATCTAAAAACTTCCCACAACTAGGCAGGCAAAAGGTGTGAGCTAAGGGCCCAGCGCAGTTCCTGTTCCTTAAATAAGTGTCTGACAGAGCAGCAGCAAAGGACCGTAGAATGGAGGTGAGTCCCTCTCAGAGGGCTCCTTCATGGAGCGAGGACAGTGAATGCCAGGGTTTCCTCTAGAAAGAAAGATAATGCAGGTGGGGAGGGGGAGGGAAAACGGAGTCCCACTGGATGGGTATGGAAAGCTTCAACTTCTAGACTTTCAGAAAAATATAATAAAAATCAAACTGAAGGACGGATATGACAGGGAGTGGGAGTGGATAAAACTTTGACGGTAAAGACGCAGGTGAGAGGATGAAAGAAGATGAGCTGGGTGAGCGGATTTAGGCGCTCCATGCAGCACATGTGCAGTAGTGATAACACCATGCTGTGGGCAGGATTTCTACGTGAGAAGGTGGAAATGCTCACTTGCTTCAGTTTAGTAACTTTTATAGCACCTCTGTGTTTACCATAACGCCATGTTGTAGGCCTTAAGTATACACAGCCAAATTATTTTTAAAAAGAGAAAGCAAAGAAAATTTAAATTGTCACCATAACTGTCTTTTAGAAAATGGAGTTCTGATTCAGGAAAATGAGGTCCAATGCCGCTGGGTCGGTGCACCCGTTTCGGCGATCAGCCTCTGAGGCTAGACACTTCCTTGTGGCTGCAATTTATGATCTCTAAACATGATTTTCAGCTCACGGCTGCCTTTCTTGACGTTTCGGGAGTGAGCCCAGGCATTAACGGCTGAGCCATCTCTCTGTCCTTCATTTCTTCTTCCCACGCACTACAAACTTTCCATGACAGGGTTTTAGAACTTTTTCAACTATTAATCGACGAAGGATGCTCAACCTCGATTGCAGGCCCTTTGTTTGAAGCTCCAAGCTTTAGACCCTTACACAATCCACTGACCTGAGGACTTCAGCAGGTCCAGATTGTCGGCCCTCGACTTCATCTCCTGGTATTGAACTCGATGTACCAAAATCTCTCCTCTTGAGGAAACTGACAACAGAGGTTCTGGGTTACGGATCAGTGGAAAACCAAGCCTCCTTCATCTGAGCCTTTCACCAGCGGTTTGAACAGTCTCAATCTCTACCTATGCGTTGTTTTCAACCAGCATGCTTGTAAGAGACAGACAATCCTCTCCAGCGATGTAACAACCCATTTTCCTACCAAGGAAGCCAACACTCCTCTGTGAGTGACTGAAAGTGTATCCTCTCCTTCTGTTCTCACTGCAAAGACCCTTTTATTTTTCACCTCAGCTATTCCTGTCAAGGATATGATCCCACTCCAATCTTCATGCATGCTGTTTTTCTTTCTTTTTTTAAATTCACCTGTTTATTTTACATCCCGGCTGTAGCTCCACCCCCGCCTTCTCCTCCCTGTCCCTTTCCTCTATTACCTCCCTCCCACTCCCCAATCACCACCTTTGCCTTTGTCTCCATCCAGGAAAGGGCTGGTGTCCCATGAGTATCAACAAAACATGGCCTATCAAGTTTCAGTAAGGCCAAGCACCTCCTCATATATTAAGACTGGGAAAGTCAAGCCAGAAGGAGAAGTAGGGTCCCAAAAGTCAGCAAAAGAGTCAGAGACAGCCCCTGTTCCTGCTGTCAGGAGTCCCACAGGGGACCAAACTATGCAGCTGTAACATGCCTCATGCAGGCTCTTGCTGAAAGGTCCTTCTCAAGCACAGCTTGACCACTTCCCTTCCCTCCCATGCTAGGCTAATGACCAGGCATCCTTGTAGCCTCAGATGCAAGGCTTTCAAAAGTTGCTCCTTCCCTCTACACTAGCCTGGCAAGCTGCTTCTCTCTTCCATCCTCACTTCACTCGACGACAACTGTGTCGTCCTTTATACTTCCCTGCACTTGCGCACGCCCTCTTCCTGGAATGTGTCTTGTCCAGTTATCTGCACCATCATCAAAACCCTGTCAAAGCCTTCTTAGATGCCTTCCACCCTCCTTTTTAATGTCAGATAATCTCTCTCTTCTCTGTGTCACCTTGTTTCTCATTCATATTAATAAAATGCTACACTGCCATATATCTATAGTCTACTAAACCTGAAGTCCATTAAACAAAAACATTATTTTATTATCCTTTTCTTCACTTGTAGATCCTAGCACATTGCTCGATAGAATAATGCAATTTTACATTAAGGTAATTATGGTTAGAGAAAATCAAATATGAGCAAACCTTCATTCTAAGTCATAAATTGTATATTAATTCTAAACTACCAGTTCCATTAATTAACTACTCCAATTAAACATACCGAACGTAGAACACATTATGGTAGCCAGAGCTTTTTTTTTCTTCTGAGGAAATTCTGTTCCTTATATTCTGAGGAACTCTTCAAACCTCTTATAACTCCCTGCTTTCCAGTCACTTGACACTTGAGTAATTTGTTTATTTAGTGATAATCAGCCCAAGAACTCCTTAATTCTTTGGATAAGTTAGAGAGGTCATAATTTGGCTCAGACCTGTAAGCCGCTGTATCTGTCTTCGCTTCAGAGCCCACATGAGGAATGCGATGAGAAGGATCAGCAGAACGGCCCCACAGATCAAGAGTGCAGTGAGGACCGGGTGGCCTGAGCAAAGGGAAATATTATGAAAGACAGTAAGTCCTCAGCTGCTCTTTCGTTGGCCACATACAGGAGCCCTGGAGCAAAACTCCAGCCCTCAGAACTCCTTCTGACCCAAGGTCTTCTAAACAAGAGGGATTCTAAATAATACAGACCCATGCTTATAAATTCCATGATATACCTGTGCCATGCTTTGATTTTGAAGGCGTTTCTGCAGGAGAAAAGAGAAGGAGACTCATTTCTAGGGGCCACAGATAAAGCAAACATCAATATTTCCTTGTATGAACCTTCACTGCCTCTTAAACAAGTGAACTGCATTTTCTAAACCAAAGCTTGGGGTCCCAGTCACTTGTCTCTTGCACAAAGATATATTAGTTGTATGTCTGTTCTGTGTGATGGCCACTGTGTAACAGTAAATGTTTTCAACTTTCCTCTAAATAGAAACACCGTGATTGTCTACCTATCAGACCCCTGTGTTGCCAGATCAAGCATGAATGCATCATATTTTAATGCCTGGATTATCTTAGCTACCAAAGAGTCCTGCTCAATCCAGGTTGTTGACACTCACCTAGGAGGCACTTCACAGAAGCGTCTTCCTTGTGCCCACAGTCAGTGTGATTCCATGGTCTGGCAGGACAATCCCACAGGGAAGACTCATTGCCTCTGCACTTTACTTCATTGAGCCATATCGGCCCAGTTCCTGGACCAAATGCTGCTTCTTTTAGTGCCTCCACAGCTTGACCACAGTCCAACTGCTGACATACAACCTGAGCATCATTAAGATCCCAGGAGTCATCACACACTGTCCCCCAGGAACCTTTGTGCCAGATCTCCACACGTCCAGAACAGTCTGTATGTCCTCCCTGTAGTCTTATTTTGTCTGAAAAAAAAAATCAGAGACATCTGGGCTATTCCTGAAATGATGAAAACATCTGAAAGGCTATAGGAGAACAGAGATTTGATTGCTTTAAAAACTAATGTATACTGTCAAAGGTTCAGAGACTAACAGTCATAAATGAAACATCTATATTACACTCCTCACTTTTAAGGCTCAGGGACCATCCTTGGGAGAAGAGTCGGAAAGATTGTAAGGACCAGAGTTTGGGAAAGACTGAGGCAAAGCAATGTTTTATGGACATGGGAGGACCATTGCATTCACAGCAGCTGTGGCTGTCTGCAGAAGATCAAGCTGATCAACATTCTAGCATGGAGAAGGGAGGGAATAGTTCCTCTAACTGAGGAACTATTGACAGTTGGTTGCTCTTGGAGGCTGGTGAGTCGGTTTTCTTTAGGGATGTGATTCCTCGTAGGTTGATGACGCTTCAGTAGATGGTCCTATACCCACGAGTATATGGGCAGCAGATTGGACTCAAGCATTATGAAAGAAAGAAAGAAAGAAAGAAAGAAAGAAAGAAAGAAAGAAAGAAAGAAAGAAAGAAAGAAAGAAAGAAAGAGGTCAGGAAGTCAGAAGGAGAGCTAGAATGTTGAATCTGAGAGGAGTTGGAGGAGGAGTAGAGGGGTGAATACGATCAAAAATGTATTGTACACATGCATGAAAGTCTCAAAGAATTAATAAAACATCAAAACTATGTGAATTAAAAATTATATGCTCATAACTTTTTAAATAAAAGTGTATGTCCTTTCATCAAACTGGATATATCCCATCAAATGCTTGGCAAAAGCGACCACATGAAGCAGAAAGCTTCTGCACAGCAAAGAACACCATTATTATGGTGAAAATGCAGCCTACAACATAGGAAGCAATCTTTTCTAGCTATAAATTCTGACAGGGGACTGGTATCTAGAATACAGAAAGAACTCAGGAAACTAAATGTCAAGAAAACCAGCTACTTGAAAAACAGGGCAAAGAACCAAACAGAAGGTTCTCAAAAGATGAAATGCAAATAGCTGAGAAGTATTTAACACTCTGAGCTATCAGGAAAATGTAAATAAAGACTACATTAATATTTCATCTTACCCTAGTCAGAAGAGCTAAAATAAAAAACAAAACAAATGACAAAAATGCTGGTGTGGATTTGGGGAAAGGGGACATTTACTCACTGCTGGTGGGGGAGCACACTGAGCAGTCACTGAGGAAGTCAGTGTGGCAGTTCCTCAAAAAGCTGGAAGTAGATCTACCAGATGATACAACTATTCTGCTTTTGGTCATATACCTTCAGGACCCCCATATCTTATTACAGAGATACTTAGTGCTACTCTAGTCACAATAACCAGGAAATGGAAACAACCTATATGCCCACCAACTGATGAATAGAAAGTGAAAATGTGGTACATTTACACAAGAGAACATTCTTCAGCCGTTATGAAAAAATGAAATTTCCAGGTAAATTGATGAAGCTGGAAACAATCATTCTGTGTGAGGTAAGCCAGACCCAGACAGACAAATGCCACATGTTTGGTCTCATATGTGGATGCTAGCTTTGAATCTTTAGACATGTGTGTTTCATTTGAAACACTCATGGAGGTCAGGAAACTAGAATGGGACTATGGGGGAGGGGAAGATATTTTATGGGAAGGGAGGTAGAATGCAGTGATATAGAAGGAGAAAAGGGATATGGAAAAAGAATGGTTAAATGTGATGGCAGATGGGAGGGCAGGGTAGAGGAAGAGTGGGGAAGCATAACTGATACTAACATCCTTTTGGAAAAGTTGTGGAAGCTTTCTAAAACACACACACACACACACATACACACACACACACACACACACACACACACACACACACACACATATATATAATGAGTGTAAGCGGAGTCACACTATAATGAGGAGATAATACCCCTTCTAGAGACCACAAGCTAACAAGTAAAACACCAGTACCAGGAATGGGTTATCTCTTTTTGATTGGTTGGCCAGTGGGGTCCTATAGATCTCCTACATTATAGGTTATTGACATTACTCTTGGTTCCTCTCCAGAATTTCATGGTGGGACCCTATTGCTGAAGATGTTACATACTTAAGTCATGGACATGGAGAAATCAAGCTGGTATTGACCTAAAAGCTCCATACCCACTAGCTAGCTTTCATAGTGCTGGCAGGTACTGAAAAAGGTTATGTCTGGAGTGCAGGAGACCTGTTTGGGCATCTCTTGGTGCTGCCATGTCCTGTGATTAAAGTCAATGGGAAACTAAAGCAGCCTGATCCAGGCAGGATGACACAGGGCACAGACTTTAAGGAATGAAGATGTGGGTCACTCCTCTAGGAAAAGACCCAAGACTTTCTGAGGTATTTTCAGAGGGTGGAAAAAATACAGAATGGGTAGTAGAGAAAGGTAGTTACAATTACCAGCTAAGGCCATGTGACCAGTTACAGAAATGAGGATTATAACTGATATAATAATAAGATATGATATTGTAACTTTCTATTTTATTTTGTTAAAAATGTGTTTGTACAGATATTTGTGTTTTCTTTCCTCGATATATTTATTATGTAACATCAGTTAAAAGATTGTCAGTGGTTATCATATTCAAGTTTGAGATACTAAAATAATGTCCCTCAAGGAACATTGCACATATTCAAAATTTATAATGCATTTGTGATTGTATTGGGATAGTTATATCATGTTAGGCATAATTATGAACTGGTTATTGTTTTCATCTGGAAATCAAGCATGGCATAAGGAGATATAATTGTCAAGTTCACAAGGGGTGGACTTGTGATGACTATCCTTGGTTGTCAAGTTGACTACATATGGAGTTAACTAAAACCAAAATGACTGGGCACACATGTGAGGATTTTTTTTTTAATTTAGTCATTTGAATTGGGAAAACTCACTTCTAATATGGATCTTGGAGGTGGAAACAAACTTTTACTATAGATCTTTTGGGGTGGGGAGATCCACCTTTAATTTGGAACACACCTTATTTTTGCAGGCTGTATAAAAGACATGGAAGAAGGAAGCTTGCTCTCTCTTTGCCAGCTTCCTTTCCCTCTCACTAGCAAGTCCGTTCCTCATTGGCATTAGAGCCTACCTCTTTGTGCTTCTGGCACATTCTGAAGTCCAGCTGAGACATCCAGCCTCATGGACTGAACAAAATACTGGATTCTTGGACCTTCCATTGGCAGACAGCCGTTGTTGGACAAATTGGACCATAGTAAGCTATTCTAACAGATGCCCTTCACACACACACACACACACACACACACACGCACGCACGCACGCACGCACGCACGCGCACACACACACACTCATTCTGTAAGTTCTGTTCCTTTAGAGAGCCCTGGCTAGTACAGGTACTATGCACACTGTGGCTGGGCAGGAGGTGGTAATCATCAATCATAACTAGCTACAGTAACAATTGGCCTGGTGAGATATGTCCACTGCTGCAACAGTGGCACAAATGTTCAGGGAGTAACCAACACTTTTCGATTGGACTTAAGGCCTGCTCCACAAGACAGGACCCATACCCAGCACCATTACTGGAGCCAAGAGCCTGTGGCTAGATAGGTAGGGGGAAATCTACTACTATTATTTTGCTACATTGACAATAAACCAGCTCCTAATATCCTGTTGATATACCTGTAGACTAGTACATATCCCAACCTTTATCAGAGAAACGTGTTGCAGTAGATGGCAGTTAACCCCATGACCTAAAACTTGTCAATATGCAGAGAATAAGAGATTTAATATCCATAGTCTAAGATTTAAATAGAATGTCTGTATTATACCCCTTCCTCAAGGCTCAGGGACCTTTGCCAAAGATGGGGTGGAGAGATCATAAGATCCAGAGGTGCTGAATGACTCCAAGGAAACAGTAGTTTTTAGACACAACATACTTGCGCATGTGAACTCATAGCACTTGTAACAGCACACACAAGACCTGTGCTAGTTCAAGCCAGACAAAAGTCCCAGCATGAAGGAAAGAGGTGGGTGTGAAGCCCCCACTCCTAGCTGAGGAGCTTCTGGGAGTGGGAAGGTCATTATCTTTAAGGGTATAAATCCTGGTAAGACCAAGGTCTAAGGCAGGACTCATACCCAAGAGTATCTGGGTAGCACAAATGGGACTCCATGGAAAAGAAAAGAGGACATGAATTTGGGAACATAGAATGGTAGAGGTGGACCCGGAGAGTTGAGGGAGAGAGGTGAATATGATCAAAATACATTGTATGAAATTCTCAAAGAATTATTAAAGATATTATTTAAAAAGAAGCATAGTGTAACTCAAGAAACTGCAAGTGAATGAAGTCAACACTATTAACATGGAAAGTTAAATTTTCTCACACAGACAAAAGTGATGTGGACAGAAATATCAGTCTCACAGCTTAAGAAGATGCATGATGAAAAAATAGTTCAAGATCAACCATTCTGAGTTTTTTCTAATATTGATGTAGCAAGATAATATTTGGAAGAATAGTAGGGAAAGGAAAGTAGTGCTTTCAGCAATCTAATCATTAATCATGCATTCTCTTCTTCTTCTTGGTTTTTTTAGAGAAAGCAATCAAATAGAACTTTCAAGTGCAGAAATGTGAACATCTGGAATAATGATTACTGATAACGTCTGGAATAATGATTACTGATCTTGTATGTGTGTATATACATGTACAATGTAACAGTCACATAAAACCAACTATTCCAATCCTAACTACTGTCTGGAAGTTAGCCATTCTTATTTAATGAGACCTAAAAAGTCAACCCAGGGTGTGAACAGGGAAATAAAATTTCATGTTTTCTCAGAAGCTGACAGTGGAGTAGCAGAATGGGAACTTCCTGTTGACAATGGATACTCACTGTCACAGATGATCCAGGACTCCTCGGAAGGGCTGGCCTGTCTCTGTTTCCACGGAGATGAGGGGCACTGCCACAAGGTGTCAACTCCTTCCGGACACTGCACATTATCTGTCCACATGAGCTTGGATGGTGTCTTGTCTGAAGATGTGGGTTTCATGGTCCCCTTGTCTGCACAGCCCAGGTGATGGCACACCACTCCAACGGTGGTTGGAGACATATTGCTGCTGCCGATACTTCCCCATGTACCATTGTAAAACACTTCCAGGTGACCTGTGCAGGTCTCGCTAGGAACTTCATTGGCCAGCCTCAGAGACATGAACTCTGGGGGAAAAGAAGATTTGGTGGTTTCACAACTTCTCTGAAGAAGATTCCTCTTTTTCTAATGAAAAGATGGCTGTAACAGATAAAATGTGTCAACTCCTAGTAATTCATTCGTAACCTCTGGATAAAGAAGTAGATCTTAGTTGCTGTGATTGATTGATAAATAAAATGTTGGTTGGCCAGTAGCCAGGCAGGAAGTATAGGCAGGACAAAGAGAGAAGAGAAGTCTGGGTAGTGGAAGGCTGAGGCAGAGAGACATGGCCAGCCACTATGATGAGAAGCAACATGTCAAGATACCGATAAACCACGAGCCACATGGCAACTTATAGATGAATAGAAATGGGTTAATTTAAGATATAAGAACAGCTAGAAAAAAGCCTAAGCCATTAGGCTATACAGTTTGTTAAAAAAAAAAAAGTTGAAAGATTCTTCAGTCCCATATCAGAAGAGCCCTCTGGTGTGGGACAGAGAAAAATCAATATTTTTATAAATGCAATCTCTTTCTAAAGAAGAAAAAAGGATAGTATAGATAATGATAGGATAAAAGAGTAGATTGTTGAACCTACTTTTAAAGAGCAATGACTTGTTTGAAATGTTTTACATTGCTGTAGATTTTAGTTTATTGATACAAATTTGAAGTTAATTTTGTTGTACTGTATATATATTTCTACTCTCATTTGAGGTATCATGTTTAAGTAACTCATTTAGAATGTAATGGATAATTAAGGAATACAGATTAATAATTAGTCTACTACGATAGTCCAACTTGTAGCATATTAGTTAAGTTTTCTATGTATACATAGATGTATTTCAGATAGGTAGGTAATCTTCAAACACTTCAAAGACCTACAGAATATGGCATTTAAAATATTTTAACAATTTAAAATTTCTGGACAGTGAGACATGTCTGCTCCGGGCAGCACCGATTTACTTCAGAAAGAAGGATGGGCATTGAAGACACTCTGTATGGAGTTTATCTTATTCTTGGCAAAAACAGCCATTTGGGCAAGAAACTGTTTCTGCCTGGACTGCTTGAAAAAAATGTATTGAGTGGACATGAAGGACCCATAGGAAGGTGACCACTGAACTTTGCTGGGCAAAATGATCCTTCAGGTTCCTGCTTCGCAGAGGAAACTGCCAGATATTCTACAGGACACAGAGAAAAGTGACAAAGAGACTCTAGGCTTGTGGGCAGAAGACAGATGCTCCAAATTTACAGAAGAACTTTGGATGACTGTCCAGGCTGCCCAGCTGTCTCTGTCTACTCTCACAAGACTCCTGAAAGTTGCTTGAGTCCTTCTCCCATTTCTCAGATAATATTATATCCTTCTGAGGTGTTTGATGTAGTTGAAGACTAGATAGTTATAATTTCCTTAGTTATGATAAAAGATAAGTTAGATATGAAACATTAGACTCACAAATATAGAATAGATAGGATATCTTCTTTAATTTTGCCAAATACAAATAGACTAGATATTATAAATAGACTAGATAATATAAATAGACTAGATATTATAACTGTAATTCTTGCTTGATAATTGTTTTGTTATATGTAATTTTACTATGTTAAAGTTAAAACCTCCCTTTTTTAAAAAAAAAGAAAAAGGGGAAGTGCTGTGGGTCATTGATTGATAAATAAAACGCTGGTTGGCCAGTAGCCAGGCAGGAAGTATAGGTGGGACAGAGAGAGGAGAAGCGTGGGAAGTGGAAGGTTGAGGCAGAGAGACATGGCAAGCCACTGTGATGAGAAGCAACATGTCAAGATACCAGTAAGCCACAAGCCACATGGCAACTTATACATTAATAGAAATGGGTTAATTTAAGATATAAGAACAGCTAGCAAGAAGCTGAGCCATTAGGCCATACAGTTTGTAAATAATGTAAACCTCTGTGTGTTTGCTTGGGTCTGAGGGCTGCAGGAGCCAGGCAGGAACCGGATAACTTCAGCTGCACTTAGTAAAATAAAGCATTAGTTCCTATATACCATCTGTCTTTTTAATCTGGAGTTTTGTACTTAGGAATCTCTTTTGAAGACTACCAGAGCTCTGAGATGCTTGTGAGATTCAAAGCCTCCTTTGAGCTCTTTTCAATGAGAGAATTTGGATTTTTCTCCCTAAACGACTATAATTTTAACCCGAGAAGTCTTATTCAGTTCTTGTTTGTTTTCAATTGACACATAAACTGTGTATTTTAGGAATATGCTGTGAAGTCTCAGTGCCTATATGTTCCATTCTGTGTTCAAGTCAGGTCTTAGGTGTATGCATCATCTCAAACTCTTAGTGTTGGTATGGGGCTTGAGGCAATGTCTTTGATACTGAACATTTAATGGACGCAGGTGCTAAAACCAACATTTTGTGTACTTTATCTTAAGAGGAAATATTTCCTTTTTGACACACTACTTTGCTACAGATGCCCTCTAGCAGATTTCTGTTATTAAATAGGGATCAGTTGCTTCTGATGTAGAATTGTTTCATTTTATTACTTTACTGTCTTCCTCAACACACTGCAACTGGGGGCATTTTTCTGGTTCGTGAAAGTCTCTGAAGCTTGTTATGTGTACAAAGTGAGAGTTCTTTAGGGTAATATTTGCCCTGTTAGCAAATAAAATTCATTTATCTGCTTTGAAGATTTATTTAAATATGGTAATTATCTCTTTTCTTTGAAAATATTATATTAGTGTTCTTTCTGTTCTTTCTAGTCTGCCTTATTAATATTGTAACTATCAAATGAGTCATTGATACCACATGGATTTATAAAAGCATTTCACTGCTAGCATTTTTGTGATACTCAGACTCATTTCTGTATTTCACTCTTTACAGTATACTAGCCGACACATGAGGTTGTAACAATACGTCAAGCAAATGCTTTAGGGCTCCTGACTTTGGAAATAACTGAACAGACTATTGAGGACATATTTCAGGTTGATCTTCACTACCATTTGCTCCTTAGTCATTTAAAATGCAGTTGTGATCTGGAACTACGTGCAGAACTTACCCGAGCAGATGACACCAGCATCCTCCTTGTGCCTGCAGTTATGGCGCCCCCAGCCATGTGAGCGGCATTGCCAAATGTGAGATTCTTTGCCAGTGCAGTTGATCTCATCTAGCCAGATATTCCCTGTTCCTTCCTTAAAGTAGGCAGAACCCGTGGCATTAATAGCCACACCACAGTCCAGCTGCTTGCACACCACACTGGCATCAATCAGATCCCAACTGTCATCACAGATGGTGCCCCAGGAGCCGTCGTGGTAGACCTCTACTCTCCCAGCACAGCGACCGCCTCCACCTACTAAACGAAGTTGATTGCTTGCTGGAAAGAGAAAAGAAGACAACAGTAAAGCTCATTTTGTAAAGGATTCAGATCGTTTTCATAGATCGGCCACAAATTCTTACCTATGCAGGGAACATCACTTTCATTTGGAATGTTAGAGTTTGTTGTCTGGACTGAAGACGATGAAGTACATGGCTGCAGATTCTGGGACTGGTTTCCTGAAACACCAAAATTTTCAGGCATGTAAGGCAAAAGGTCATGGTGATGAATGAGGGTCACATGGAGAGTCCTACAGATGGTTTGAGGACAAACAGCTTTAGAAAGAGGAAGGAGGATGGCCACAGAGAAAAGGGGAGATGGATGGGCCATCTGGAAGTGAAGCAGGTGCTTTGAGAAAGCTTAAGAGACAGGAAGCCAGTGCTTCTCAACCTGTGGGTTGTGACCCCTCTGGGGGACTGAATAACCCTTTCACAGGGGTCACATATCAGATATCCTGCACATCAGGTATTTACGTTATGATTTGTAACATTAGCAAAGTTATAGCTATGAAGTAGCAAAGAAATAATGCTATGGCTGGGGGTGACCATAACCTGAGGAACTGCATTAAAGGGTTGCAGCATTAGGAAGGTTGAGAACCACTGCTGTAAGCCCTGGACAGCAATGGGGTTGATGAAAATCAAGTTCGCTTATTTTCTAATAAGACAAATAAAGTTACTATTCTAGCACATGTCCTATGAACGCCCAGATAGACCGTTTCCTTTTCTTTAGCTTCACCCCCCTCTGGCCCATCTGACTCTAAAGCACATCACTGTGGAGAGGCTCATCATTGGCTCCGCCCTTCATTCTCTCACCTGAGCATATTACAGAAGCCACTTGTCCTTCAGAACAGGTTGGTGCCCCCAGAGCGGTCACGGGGCAATCTCCTATATGCTGCTCAGTCCCAGTGCAGTGGAACATGTGCCTCCAGACCTGACCAGTTCCTTTCCCAAAATGTGCTCCTCCTGGAGTAGAAAGAGCAACTCCACATTTGAGCTGCTGACATAAGACGTGGGCATCCTCGATGTCCCAGTGAGAGTTGCAGAGGGGTCCCCAGGCTCCGAGCACCTTGATCTCTACTCTACCCTCACAAGAGGACTTGCCATCTGCCAGGCGGATTTCTGTGTATCCTGAAAGGAGACGGGGGTTTGGAAAAGACATTTGTGACTTCTCTTCTTCATAACACAGGAGTAAATTGAAGACATGTTTCTGCAACTTACGTGAGCAGACAAGGCTGACATCCCTGCTGTGGCTGCAAGTTCCTTCTGGATGGGGTGCCACTGAGCACAGTGAAAGATGAGACTCATCCCCACTACACTGGAATTCTTCAGCCCAGATCTGTCCACTTCCTTCTCCAAAATGTGCCCCCCCTAGGATGGAGACGACTGTTCCACACTGTAACTCCCTGCACACCACACTGGCAGCTTCCAGAGACAAGTCAAAATCGCAGACGGAGCCCCACACATCACCATGTTTCACTTCCACACGACCGGAGCACGGAATTTCCCCTCCAACCAGTCTGGGTTCCCTGTGACCTGAAAAATAGTAGTGTTTCTGTGAGTGGCACAATCTCCACATTTTCACTCAAGGTGGGACTAGGTGCCTGGCATGTTCTCTGCCATTTTCCACACCACAGCTCCTGGATTTTCTGTCTAGACTGAGCATAGCAAATCGAGGATCTCACATTTCTCACCTGTCCTCCTAAGAAAATTCTAGAGCTTTTGTGTTTGAAGAAAACTAAGATCAAACTGCTCTTTTCTTCTAGTACGTCACTTGCATTTATTCATAACACGCAGTTTGTTCCCTGTCTGTCGGTCAGCCCGCCCCTTGCTGCAATCTGAAGTCTACACCAGCCTTATCAACTGCCTGCCAGTACATTTTCGACAGTTTCATTTTGAACACTGAATGAACACCAAACGTTTAAGAGAACCCACTGCTCTTGCTGTCTGTGACTTTCCTGTCCTCTTCCCATTCCTTTCTGACAGGGCTTTATCACATCCTTCATAGACAAACTGTCTACTCTGCCTCTCACTACAAAACACTGTCTCATCCCTGGCCAGCAGGTAGGGCAGCACCACGTGACGCTCCCAGACCTGTGCTTCCAGGACCAAGAAAGGAAACAAATCTGTATGTCACCTAGTGTAGGTGGGCTTTAAAATGTTAACAAAAGAGATGCCAAGTACCAAGAAATGGAACTCAGATCAGGAACCCAGCCTCCCCTCCCATAACCTACCCTTCATTCCCTCCTCAGACAAGGTAAGGCCACCCACAGGGAGTCAATAGTGCCTGGTTCATTCAGCTGAGGCAGGTCCAAGCCTCTCCTCCTGCATCAAGGCTATGCAAGGTGTCCCCCCAACAGGAAGTGGGCTCTAAAAAGCCAACTCATGCACCAGGGATGGATCCTGATCCTACTGCCAGGGGACCCCTTAAGCAGATCCAACTACACAATTGTCTTGCTTATGCAGAGGGCCTAGTCCAGTCTCATGGAGGCTCCCCAGCTATTGGTCTAAAGGTCACGAGTTCTAACTAGTTTGGTTTGGTTTTCTCTGTAAGTTTCCCCATCATGATCTTGATGCCTCTTGCTCATAGAATCCCTCCTCTCTCTCTTCAACTGGACTCCTAGAGCTCGACCTGGTGCTTGGTTGTGGATCTCTGCATCTGCTTCTATCAGTTATTGGATGAAAGCTCTATGATAACAGTTAGGATGTTTGCCAATCTCATTACTGGGGTAAGCCAGTTCAGTCACCCTAAAACATTTGAATCTCAGTCCAATCCTAAAACATTTGAATCTAAATCCAAAGGGAAACTCTTGCACCCAAATGAGTTACCTGGAGGACTCCATTTTATTCAACATTGATTTTGTGACTCTGTTACTATGCATTCATCCACATCACAGGTGTTTCCTTTAGATCACTTATTCTGTATAGATGGTCAAAATATTGGAGTCCTAGCTTTTTAAAGGACTTATCTTCCCGACAAACATATGACTGCACTGAGTTTTCGGTAAGAGTCATTAAATAATACTTTGTGCATGGATTTGGTTCTTTTGATTAACAAGTTAAGTTTCCATCTGCCAATTAACTAAATCAGCATTTATGCTTTCTCAAAAAAAAAATGAAGAACAAGTGTAAGAACTAGTTAGGACTTCCTCCTTTTGTGCAGTAACAAAGTATATGGTAAATATACACAAAGAAGGATAAATAACTGCCATTTGAAACACCTGAGTGTCTTGTCCCCCAGCTGAGGTGGTCATAAAATGCAGCCAAAGTGTAATATGAAATTGGTCCTCCAGAACAGAAGCAGCAAGCCTGCCCGCAAAGCGGCCCTCCAATCTTCTGCTTTCATCGGCCTCAAGGTTTCATTCAGCCTTAACTCAGAGAGCAACAATGGAGAGGCAGGCAGAGGCTGCGTCAGGGCCCGTGAGCGTTTGTAAATGTACCTTTTGACAACAGATTGAGGCAGCTAGACTAGAAGCCTGTCAAGTTTGGGGAGCCTTCTCTGGCTTACTTTGAGAAGAGTTTGCTATGAGCCTCAAGTGCTGAGGTTACAAGTGTGCACTGTGGCATCTAGCTTTTTATGTGTGCTGTCAATCTGAACTCGGGTCCTTATGAGTGTGGTAAGTACTTTACCTACTAAGCCTTCCCCTCAACCCCCCCCCACTACATTTTCAGTTGAAGGATAATTCATAGTCTGTCAGTACATCCCATATGCATAATACAGACACGTAACAGTGTGTGTCAAATACATTATTTCTTTCAGAAAAATAGTGCAGTCATGTTTATTTTTAAAATAAATCCCAATTCTGTGATTAGTACAAGCAATGCACCTGCACATCTTGATTCATAAAGTTGAAAAAAAGCATAAAAAGTAAGCCATAACTCATGCCTTTAATCCCAGCACATGGGAGGCAAACGCTGGTGGATCTCTGGAAGTTTGAGGCCAACCTGATCTGTAGAGCTAGTTCCAGGACAGCCAGGACTACACACAGAAACCTTGTCTTGAAAAAACAAACGCAAAACAAACAAACAAAGTAAGTCATGGACACGATAGCTGTAGCATCCTTGGAATTAAGCTGCTTCTTAACAGAGGAATTGAAAGTCTTACCTGAACAGGTAACTTGGGCTTCTTTTGAGTGGTCGCAGGAAAGGGCGCCCCACTGCCAGTTTTTGCATTGCCAAAGAGAGGTTTCATTTCCACTACAAGTGCCAGGGGAGAGAAACGTATCTGTCGCCTTACTTTTGGAGTAGATTATAGACTGTGTCTGGAGTGCAGATCCACATCCAAGCTGTCTACAGACCACATTAGCCTCTTTCAGGGTCCAGGATCGGCTACACATCTTTCCTACCAGCTTCTGAATCTCTACCTCCACAATCCCAGCACAGCGACCGCCTCCACCTACAAGTCTCAGTTCCAGATCTGACCCATCTGCAGAAGAAATATGAGCACAGGCTGAAGGAACCTGGGGAGACACTATGTCCTGAAACACCATCCTCTCTTTCCCAGATACCAAGACACTAGAAACTATGGCTTACCTACCTCCTATTGTTTGCTTGTTTATTTCTTGGCATTACTGAGGATTAAACTTTGGTCCTTACATAAACTAGATGAGGACTGTATGCCTGATGCCATTTTATACTTTTGGTTTAAGTTTTGAGATGGAGTCTCATTAAGTTGCCTGAAAGGTGTTTGAATTTGCCATCCTCTGTCCTAGCCTCTCTCCTGAGTGGTTAGGATTATAGGTGTGTACTGCCATACTCAATTTTGGCTTACCTATTTCTCGAGGTTTTAATAAACAAATGTAAACTGTGAATTCTATTATAAATGGTACATTGTTCTAAAGACTAAAAATGCTAAACACACACACACACACACACACACACCTGCTGCTCATCATAGTCCTTTAAAATGCTCACTCTTTGTGCTCCACATAGATTTAGAATTTAAGATGTGGTTCTATGTGTATTAATTACTCATAGTAATACAGAGAATCGAGGCAAGTATCCCTCCTATGAAGAATGTGTCAGAGTCTTCACAGCTGTGGAGCAATTCCCAACACTGAATTAATTATGTCCATTACTCACAACTCACACTTATTCCTATTTCTAATGAATGCAGGCTCTTCACTCTTTGATTTGCTTTTTGTTCTAACTCACCAGAGCACGTCACACCAGTATCTTCTCTGTGATGACAGTTGTGCTTCCCCCATTCCCGATGTCTACACTCCCAAAGAGCTGATTCATCTCCATTGCAGAAAATATCGTCAAGCCAAATAGGTCCAGATCCTTCACTGGCATTAACTCGACCAATGGCAGTGATAGCAGTTGGACATCCCAGTTGCTTACACACCACAGAAGCATCTTGACTATCCCAATCATCATCACACACGGTCCCCCATTCTCCTTGGAATTTCACTTCCAATCTTCCTGAGCATTTGGACACTCCGTCTGTCACTCTCAGGCTCAGGTCTGCTCCCTCTACAATAACAACAGACAACAAGTTAGTGGAAGGGAGGTAAGGGTAATGTGACTAGAAAGAGCTCTAGCTGAGTTAGAGAAAGGGGCAGACATGGACAGAGGCAGCCACTCCATAGCACCATTGTGAGTCACTGCAGATAGAAGAAGTGCATGGATGGGGTAAGGACTTTAGCACACAGTACTTACTTCGGGAAGCGTCTCGGAGATTTGTTCCGAGGCAGTTTTTACCCATTTGGTCACCACACCTGATGGTAGAATTGTTTACTCTGTCTTGTTAAAATACATCTGCCTGTGTTCAGGTTTTTCACGTTGTACTCCAGTTTGTATAAATATTCGGCATCTGCTTTCACTGTTATCCACACGGTCTGTCTACACTAGCCTGCTTGTGCTGTGCACCTGGCTATTTTGTGAGTACCTGTGGAGGTCTGAATGAGACTGTTTCCCCCCAGCTCAGATGTTTGAGCACTTGGTCCCAAGTCAGTGGCACTGTTTGGGAGGCTTAGGAGGTGTGGCCTTTCTGGAGGAAGTATGCCACTGGGGAAAGGTTTTGGGGTTTTGAAAGCAACACACTCTGCAGTCCCCCTCTGCTTTGTGTTGGCATTTCAAGATGTGAGTGCTGAGCTTGCTGTTCCAGCCTCCAGGTCCGCCCCTTGTCATGTTTCCCCACTGTGATGGTGACAGACTCCTAGCCCTCTGGACCCTTAAGCCCAAATAAACCATCCCTTCTCTAAGTTGCCTTGATCATGATGTTTCACCACAGCAGTAGAAAAGGAACTAATCGGATATTTCTAAGTTTAAGTGCAGAGTGGAGTGGGAAGGGCCTGAGCTGCTCCTCTCATTTCCAACAATCAATACCCCTTAAAGAACCATCGTTAATTCTGAAGACTATCCTATGGTAAACACAGCCGACAGCCTGGATCTCTATGTGGAGTATTACCATCACCAGGCACAGGCTGTGCCTACTTGAGATAGCCCAAGCCTTTGTGAGGTATTGATGTATTGGCACTTACGTTTTTATTATTGAATTCTATGTTTGAGCTAATGGTTTGGGAAGGAGCAGATTGAAAGGTGGCTAAAAAGATGATGATAGAAGATGAGGAAGAGGGTGGTTTGTTTTAAACCAATTTCAGAAAGACAAATAGTGAATGTTATTTCAGTTGTGGTTCATAGATTTTTACAATAGATATATAAAATGATGTATTTGTGATATTTCTATATTTATATTATTTCTCTATCTACCATCTAGCTATCATCTGTTATCTATCTATCTATCTATTATTTATATATCATCTATCTATCTATCTATCTATCTATCTATCTATCTATCTATCTATCATCTACCTATCTTGTGCCTACTTATCTATAAATGTCAAGAAAGTAGAAATAAAACAGTCTAAAAGGACAGAGTACTAACAGGAGGGAGAAAGACAAGGAAAAGATAAGAGATTATGAGGGGAAAATGTGCTCAGCATATAATATTCCCATGTACAAAAGATTCACAAAATTTACTGCTGGCTCCTTATCCCCCTGCCCTCTTTCACCTTGTCTTCAACCCCATCAAGATTTTCCTAAACACTCTCCTTATGATGAGACTAAATTTCATTATTTATTATTTTTCCTGTAACTATTTTAATTGCTTGTTTATTTATTTTGAAATTTTTACATGTATATGTGTATGCCTGGACATATGTATATGCACCATGTGTGTGCAGTACCCTTGGAGACTAGAGTGACAGGCCGTACCTTGTGGACTAGAGTGACAGGCAGTTGTGAGTCACCATATGGATGCTGAGAACTGTACCCCAGTTCATTGCAGGAGCAGTAAGGACTCTCTTAATCACCAAGCCATCTCTTCAGCGCCTCTCTGGCCCCCTACAATTACTTCCGTTTTCTGATTTCAGTTACTGAACCCACCAGTGTTAGAGCTGGGACCCAAAATGAGACAGTCATGAGGTCATGGAGGCTGACTGGACTTTATTATGTTCTCAAGGACTCGGGCTCACAATCCCAGTACCTTTTCCTTCTGTCTGTCACAGAGAACAGAAAGGCTGGAGTTGTCCTTACCTAAGCAGATCACTCCAACATCCTCAGCATGGTTACAGTTATTCTTTCCCCACGCTCCATGTTTGCAGTCCCAGAGAGCTGACTCATTCCCACTGCATGCCAGATCGTCAAGCCAGATTGGTCCAGAACCAGGTCCAAATTTAGCTGAGCCAGAGAAACTAATGGCACTTCCACATCCGAGCTGTTTGCAGATCACAGAGGCATGGTCTTTGCTGAAGTTGTCGTCACACACTGTTCCCCACTTTCCCTGGAACTTCACCTCTACCCTTCCTAGACATCGCTGAGCCCTGTCATTCACCAGTTTCATCTCCAAATCGGATCCGTCTAGAGAAAAGACCGGGGTTAGGAAGTGAAGTCCATTCATAAGCAATTCATCTTTTAGGGTTTCCTGAATACTTCGAATTTGATGCAATTCTTAAAAAATAGTGTTTGGCTTTTAGGTACTGCCCATTTTCACATACTAGAGAATTTTGACCTACTAAAATCCAATGAACAATAAGCATTTTTCTCTACATCCACTTTCCAAGAAAATTGTGGTAGAGATCAAAATACTCTTTGGTACAGAAAAGATCAATATGATTCATTATTCACACACACACACACACACACACACACACACACACACACACACACACACACGCAGAAAAAAGGAAATTGGCTTTCTAATCCAGTTGTTGAAAATGAGAAAATGGTCCTTTACTGAACACGGAGATTCCTTATCTTAACCTCTCCATAGTAAAAGAGTTCTGAGAATGAACAGTTGATGCTGAATTTGAAATTGAAAAATACGAAAAAGTTAGTTAAAATGCCTAAATAAACACAACAGTTTGCAAAACATTATGTGTTATCGAGTTCTTAAAAATTATAGAAAAATAAATAATTTCCATTTTCTGAATTAAAGTTTGTGTTTTCCCCAAGGCATTTACTATCATTTTCAACACAAAGAGGAGGTTTTGTTTTTGTTTTTTTGCAATGAAATGTGTTTGTCATGCTATGAGTTTCTATAAGATGTAAGATACATAAAGAAGGTAGACTTTGCTTGAACTCTGGGGACATTGGAGAAGTTGCAGCTGAACAGAATGTTTAGAAGCACTTTTTTGAACAAGAAATTAAATTTTATGAGCTATAAGCTCCAACCAAAGAACTCAACTCATCAAGGCTTGTTCTCATTATGGGCAATTAGTAATAATAATTAATAAGAATAAGAAGTCACAATCAAAGTATACATAAGCACATCACATGCCATGTTCTTCAGTTCTTGCACATTGAAACACTACATGTTATCATCATTAGCCCATCATGGATCAGTGACCTGAGACTCAGTAGCTGGACATAACGTTGATCACCTAGAAAGACTGTGAAGCCAAGATGTGTGTAGCCCAGAGGCTGGGGGGTGGCCTGGCACCAGTTTACTGTTGACTAGTGTGCCACCATCTCCCAAGAGGTGGACGCTGCAGACTAAAGCAGGAGTCAGGGTGAAGGATCTCACAAATATGGAGAGCAGAGCCACAAGAAACCACCGAGTCCTTGAGCAGCTCTTGGTTCCTTTTCTCTTACTAGGTTCTGGTTGCACTATTATGCTTATAAACTTTGAAAAGCAAGTTTAAGGTCACTCTTCGTTATGTAAGAAAGGAGAGCAGAGGGTGCTACACTGAAGCCATAGCTGAATATCAGCTCTCTATACAGGTAAGAGCCTCGGAAGATTTCTTAGGGTTTTGTAATTTGTTGTAAATGCTACTTTCGTTTTCCATCATAAAGATGAATAATTAAATAAATGAGGAGGTGGAGGAAGAGATGAAGATGGCTGAGTCAACATGGTAATGAAATATGGGAGTCTGTGAAGAAACTGACCTTTTTAGCACTTGCAATGTATCAGTGTGCAATGAGCTCTGCAAGTGCCTTATTATTGAGCTATCAGAAGCTTAGAAAGATTAAAATAATTTGCATGAAATCACAGCATCAGTGAATGATTGTGTTAGAATTCAACTCAGCATTTTTTTTCCCCAAGAGACGGACACTGTGACTTGAGTCAGAAATATGTGCTTGGCGTTTGCTTTGGCGTAGGTAAGCCTTACCTGAGCAGGTCACTCCAACATCTTGCTCATGGGTACAGTTATGTTTTCCCCAGCCCTCATGTTTGCAGTCCCAAAGAGCTGACTCATTCCCTGTGCATGAAACCTTATCCATCCAGATGTGTCCAGAGCCCGCACTGGAGTTAGCCCATCCAAGGGCTTGGATAGAAGTTGGGCATCCCAGCTGCCGGCAAACCACGGACACCTCCTTTGTGCTCCAGCCGTTCCCGCACACTGTTCCCCACTTCTCCTGGATCTTCAGTTCCACTCTGCCGCTGCATTTGTTTTCTCCACCGGTTAGTCTCAGTTCCTTTTTCATGCCTCCTGCAGTAACAGCTGAACACGGCAAACGATGCTCAACAGGAGCTCAGAGAGCAGGATCTGTGTTTAGCTTACTTACACGTGACTTAGCGTCGGAGTTGAGACCGTCCTGACCCCACTGTGGTGCAAGAGGAGAATGCTATCTCATAGTATCCCGATAGAATTATTAGTACCACAGGCTTCAAGCAGGACAATGGCAAAACTGGGAGAGCTAACAGCACAGTAACATATGGGATTTTAATTGTACGTCTGGGTCCCCTTAACAGTGGCGATGTCTACTTTCTCAAACAAGATGCACAGTGTTACAGGATGAGCTGCATTTGTTTCTGCCTATCGTAAACGCAATAGAAATGAAGTTGATGGTGACGATGTGGGGATGGAAAGAAAACCCAAAGGGAATGAAATATCAATTTCACACGTTTATGTAAAATTTTGCAGACCAGCTGAAATCAAGTAAAACCAGTCCTTTAAAACAGAAATCGAGAGAATAGTTTCCCTTTTATATTCTGTGACAAAATGAGCATTTCCCTCCCTCCTTTTCTCAGATTTTTTTTTCTGTTATTTTGGTTCAACTGAGGAACCCAGTGGTCCTACCAGCCTGGCTTCCTGCAATACATTTTTTAATGTAAAATTTAGGTTTTGGACTTAAAGTGTTTCCAGAATTCCTTTTTGTCCCAATAACTCTGCTCTTTCTTTTCCTCTTCCCTTTTCGTCAGTCACACACTGCTTTCAATCTTTTTGGTAACAGGGATTGTTCTGTGTGCGGGAAGACCATGCTAAGAATTCAGTGTCTCCTGCCTGGGATATTATTGTGTGCTTTTAATGTCTGGCTCTTCAACTCTGTGGAGCATGGGTTTTTAGATGCTAAAACACACAGGGAATTGTGATTTTTGTGTGATTTTTGTGTGACGATTCACACGAGAGTGGGCGAAGGCCATGAGCAAACTTGATGAACTACTCACCAGGAGATTCGGTGACAGGAGAGGCGCCGAGAAGGGAAACTGTGGCCATGATGAAGCAACCTAAGTGGACAAGTCCTCTATAACCTGTGAGACAAAGCACAGAGCTGAAGCTTACTAATGAGAGACTTTGGAGAAGAAGTTCCTGCTTTGGGGTCTGACAAAGACCAAACCAATAATAATAATAATAATAATAATAATAATAATAAATAACCAAAACCCCTTTCTTCCAAATGGAAGGCAAACAGGAAAGATAAAGACCCAGAACACAGTGTCAGTGGAACAGCTTTGAAAATACATTTGCTTATGTGCAGCCCAGGAGTGGGGATTTGCGAGAGCAGTGGGTGTAGAAGCAAATTTTAAAGGCAGATCTTAAAGCTGCACGGCTAAAAGAGGCATCCATGAAACTGGATGTGGAACATGCTCTCTGTACATCGCAGGACAGGGTTCTGAACTTCTGTCCCTCTGCCTTCTCAGCATCAATGATTCACACCTCCACTGATTCACACCTCCACCTCCGTGTCTACCTGGTCCACACAGTTAGACATTAAGTTTCCCGAGAGAACGGATGATATTTCTAATGTCATGACAGTTCCACCAACAGTATTTGCTAAATAACATTCTCTACAGTGTGACAGTCTACTTTGCATCCCAAATACCCAAAAGTTAACCTTTCTTCTCCACACATAGCATCAAACATGTTTAGTCCTGTTGCAGCTCTCTGCTCCATAGTGACCACACTTCAGCACTCATATAAAACTGAGGAATGATTTTAGCTGGCCCATGCACATCAAGAAGCAGAATTTTGCACTGAGTTGGTTCTCTAAACTTGCAAAGTTCTCCAAAGTCAGAAATCAAGTTCTAATCATTATCGATTCCCACACTTTCTCTCTCCGGACAACTCCTGTTTTTATACTCAGGGTAGTTCTGCTTACTTTCAGGCCCTGACTTGACTTTTCACCTCATCAATTTTATGAAATCAGTAAAAACAATGCTTCCATCTTTACTATTTCAGTTTGGGATCTATGGCTGAGAAGCACTTCCATAGGATGCCCCTTTATATTCCCTTGCTTTCCGGTGCCAATCACATTCACTGGCTGTCAGAACATCTCTAAACTCCACTAAAGAATAAATATAAATGAGATACATTTACCAGGAGATCCAGCATCTTTAAGAAGAACCATTCTGAGCTTGCCTCTTCCAAACTTAATGATTTCGATGGCTCTTTTGTCTCCT
This sequence comes from Peromyscus maniculatus bairdii, assembly GCF_049852395.1. Classification (NCBI taxonomy): domain Eukaryota; kingdom Metazoa; phylum Chordata; class Mammalia; order Rodentia; family Cricetidae; genus Peromyscus; species Peromyscus maniculatus. The sequence goes on along the minus strand of NC_134854.1, from coordinate 146,452,900 downwards.
TGTGCTATTGCATAGAAGTGTTCTCCGTAGAACGTGAGTGACCACGGATGAAAATAATCATCTTGTTCTTAAGAACAGAAAGGCTCCAGAATGAGGGAGGAGTCAAGCCCAAAGGAGAAGTCCTTTTTGCCTTCGCCCTCTTCCCCCTCCCACTTTGGGATGTAAAACAACCAAAGGAAATTTTAACACTTTCCATAGATTTACAAAACTAAGGAGTGTATTCATTCACACTCTTGTTGATTGAATATTTTAACTAATTGATCAATTAATTCTTACTTATGCTATATATGTTTACCTGCTTGTATATATATGTACCACATGTGTACAGGTACCCACAAAGTCTGGTCTGGGAGAGGACTTTGGAGCCCCTAGACCTGGAGTTATAGGAACTACCATGTGGGTACTGGAAACAGAACTTAGTCCTCTATAAGAGCATCAAGTATTCTTAGCATTAAGCCATCTTTCCAGACCCTACTTTTAATTTTTGAAGTTTATTTTATTACCTTTTTTCAGTTCTGGGGTTCTAACATGGAGCTTTGCAGATACTAGGCAAGTGTCTACTCTTGATCTATTTCTCCAGCCCTTAACTTTTGTTTTTGACTAATATATTAAACACATACAAGAAATAGTAATGGTGACATAGTTAACTATGTGAAAACACGAAAACACACAAATCATGGTGTTTTGTCGTATTTGCACTTTTGACGTTATTTCCAGAACAGAACATGTCTGTTGGGTGATCATGAGAATGTAGTACAACAGGCGGCCTTTGCACTTCCACACCAATAGATTGGTCATGAGTAGCAATGGCTCTGTAAAGAAAGAGTCAAGGACTTGCAGTGCAGCACTCAGACTGGCCTGGGACTCACTAGGTATCCCAGGCTGACCTTAAACTTGAGGCAGTATTCCTGCCTCAGCTTCTCCAGTGCTGGGATTGCAGGCACATGCCACCATGCCCAGCTTTACATTCATTAATTTTGTTGACAAATTTAAATTAGTAGAAGCTGTTGACTTCTACCTTCCCCCAAAATGTCCCCAGTAAAGGACCAGACCAAAGAAGTTGCATGCTTTGCAACCCTCAAGACCGTCATTATTGGCACTGGAGACGCTGGTCAGTTATAGATGTTAGGTCTATCCTAACTTCTCCACTACTGTAAATCACTGAGCCACTGCCTAAAAGCTGTCTTCATGGTAAAATCTTCTAGAAGTCTCACTTCTAGAAAAAAACAAAAAGCCTTGCCAGGACATCCATTCCCTGCTGAACTATGGCACTGGAAGTAACCCAAGTCACACATTTTACTAAGACTAGCCCAGGCTGGAACTTTAGAAGATGGATTCAGTAGAACTTTCCTATCTCATGATAGTTTCTACACAGTGGTTGAACTGGATCCATCTCTTCCCACTCCTTTTCAAATTCCAGTATAACAAATAAGTCTCTAGAACACTTTCCATCTTGTCTTAGGCCTTACCATGCTCTTGACACATTTTCAATCTTATATCTGATCCCAAAAGAGCTGATGACCACACAGAGGCCACACTCCTCTGAGACCGATTGACCACAGATTGCTCTCCAGAACATTGATGTGCATCCAATTTGAATACAAACTATTCCAAACATTCAGTTATACCTGTACCCCATTCTGGTGACAATTACAACTGGTTTGAGGCTTTTGTTGGCTTATTATTTAGAGCCCCATATCAGTTTAAGTTGGTTCCCCCTTGAAAGTGGTACCTTAATCCCATATTCTAGATGGCATCACAGTGGTATAGATGTCACTACTGGGTGATGACAATTCCTTATGCAACATTACCCTAGCCAAAGGCATTATCCTTGAAAACGCTTCTCCTTCCGTGTCAGAGATGACTTTACCCAGACACTAAAGCTGTCACCCACAGACACTCTCTCCTAACATACATGTTGGATACAAAACATCTCCCCCTTCCTTTGATATTAGAATTCTACTACATTTTGTAATCCTATTTATTTAATTTCCTGGGCATACTTCTTATTCACTGATAAAGCATACACCTTATGTTGCTATATTTAGAGGGAAATCTGATAGAATTTATTAAAATTAATGGAGATTATGGGTGTCCATGAGGGTCCCCTCCTCACATCAGTCAGTACCTTGACTCCTGGGAGAAGCAATCTTCTTTGGTCTCATACTGACCTAGTTTCCTTTCAGCTTTCTGCCATGATCTCCACAGCCATGCACTCACCTTGGTCAAATACACTGCCTCCTTATAATGAGGACATTCACCTCCAAAGAATGGCCCAAGCTACATGTCCACAAGCAGTTTATATAGCTTTCATTATTGCCTCCTCTGCTTGTCTATTCTGCTGAAACCATACCCCGTTTCACACTGTTCATATCAGGATTTCTCACAGTTGGCAATCCACCAGGGACTTGTCAATTTATGTCAACCCAAGGATTCTGGGCCAATGAATAGTATTTAGTCATATCAGTAGAGTTTCCCACAGCCCTAGAAGTTAGCAGCATTATCATTAGTACAGGAACCTTTGTTCCACTGAAATCACAGCTACTCACTAGCACCCAGTGGCCCTTTCAGGTAGTCTTCAAAGGCTTAGTAATGTGTTATTTTTAATGTAACAAGCATACAACTAGTCCAAATGGTAAAGGGTAACAATGGATCCTTGCTTCTTTACTAGCCATGGAAAGATGGGCTTGTGTTATCTAGGATACCTCATACTGTCTATATGTTAATCTGAAAAAACACAGGAACAGCTGTAAGACATAAGTCAACCACAGAGATTCTTGTCAACAATATCTTCCAACAGAGCCTTTCAAATTCAGAGGTAGCTCACTTATCCTTGGGTCTACGGCTGACATAGTGAGGTACTTGGTTGAGAAACAGGTTCTGAACACTCAATGCATGCCTAGTAAGGCTTTTTCTCATTATTACCACTGTCAAAATTGGCCTCAAATGGCCAAACCAAAGTGTCTCACTTGCCTTGAACACTGGCCAAACCATGTAACAAACTTTATCCATCTGAACTAGTATTGTTGAAGTTGAGTCAGCACAGGATAAATTTTACTGAATGTTTGGTAACGTTTTCTTTTTCTTGACACATTAACTCCCTACCTGTCATCAGAGCACAGTAAGCAGACACAGTTAAACCCCCAGGTAAGCTGTTATCCAGACTAGTCAAAGCAGCGAGGTCAAGAGACTGCCCTAAGGTGGAGAGTGATTGAGGAAGACACCCAGCATCAGTCTCAGGTGTCCACATGACTATGAACCCATGTACATGTACACCTACACACACATGAGCCCATGTACATATGCCATTTGTAAATATATGAAAAAAGTCAAAAAATTTAAATTCAATGAAAAGGAAGAAAGAAATAATCAGAGAAGAGTGACTTCAGCAGAATGGCAGGGTAGGAGTGCTCTGGCGTCTCCTAGATCAACAGAAATCTGCCCTGAATCTAAACAGAGGCAAGCCACCACCATAAATATCTCTAAACTTTGGATGTAAGCTTTGATGCTCCTTCAGCTAGCAAGATGAATGATTCTGTTTGAATCATTCCACAAGCCATGTGTAGCTATCTAGAGATGTCCCTCAATCCATCATTTCTATAGTGGCTCTCACAGCATTCTGAAGTACTTCTTAGCTGACTTGTTCCTATTTGTCAGAAAATATTACAAATATGGGTAGGCCTACCAGGGGTCAATTACAAATAAAGAATGCAGGTGAGGCTCCCAGCAACTCTATACAAATATGTCAGCTGGAATGTCCTGAGCTACGGCCTGCCATAGTGCTCTGCTGAATGTAGTGGTCACAGTCTGCTTTGGTTTTGAGACAGGCTTTCTGTAGAAGTATGGTTACAGAAAAAGCCAAGCTGTGCAGAATAGAATATATACTTACACATTTCATGTTCAAATGTCCTTGTATGACCACAAAGATCAAGAACATCAAAAAACAAAACAAAACCCAAGAACCCCCAAACCAAAAAACAAAAACCAAAACCCAGAATGTCCCTAAGAAAACAGAATAAGATGACAGTGACCAACACAAAAGCTTTGAGGATAAATGATCAGCCTGACAATTCAAAACTAACTGCTTATGCAAAGCTCAGTGAGCTTCAAGAAATCACAAGCAAGTCAGAAATTCATCAGAGAAATTTAATAGAGGCTGATATAATTTTTAAAAGTCAAACAGACTCGGGGTGCCTGTACCTCAGGTTCTCGAGTGATGGGATTGTTCCCTCTCCAGCTCAGTGATTTCTCTCTTCTCTTTTCTCTTTCAGGCTCGATCGATTCCTAGATGAACAGTCCCTGGAGCTCTCCATTGTTCTGTTCTGTTGCAGTCCAGGGAGAATGCTTGTGTAGACCTGGTTATGCTGTGTGGTAGAATGTTAGAGTGTCTTTGTTTCAACTTTGTCAACTCTTATTTCTTGATCATTTTTGAAATTTTTTTCATCCCTGTATCTAATTTCCTCATAGAAAACAACCCTCAGCAATGTCTTCAGCCATAGTTAATTCAATATTGACTTTTTATCTCAGGTTATTTCCCTGTTCTAGCATTTTGATAAATTTAGGCTGTGCATTTGCAAATTCAGCTATTTACCTAGAATCTGTAAGTGTGGATGTTGACCTATGTAACATATGCTTTTTACATATAAATTGTTGGTTATCGTCTGCTTCCTGAAAGAGAATTGGCTTTGATTCCCAAACTCACTGATGGTTTTTGCCTGATTCTAGTAATTAGACTTCTGCTTTGTCCATGTGACTCATGACAAAGTTTTTGTCAAGTACCAGTTCCAGGAATTGTTCTACCATATGATTTGCTTGGATTTCATTTGCTGGCTTGATTATCTCTCCATTATCAATGCCTGCTTCAAGATAGGAGACCTTACTTTCTAACAATTATTTGCAGATAAAAAAATAAAATATAGAGCTGGAAAGATGGTTCAGTGGTTAACAGCACTAACTGCTCTTCCAGAGGACCCGAGTTCAATTTCTAGCACTCACATGGCACCTCATAACTGTCTGTAATTCCAGTTCCAGGGGATCTGACACCCATGGCAAAACACCAATGCACATAAAATAAAAATGAATAAATTAAGAACATAAGGTCACAATGAAGATACTGAAAATAAACATGATATGATATGCTCAAAGTTCTTTCAATAGTGACTGTGGCTGCAGTGTGGGAAAGTGCAAATGTTCAAATGTAGACATATTACCACCAATTAGCCACTCATATATAGAGTTTAGTGACAAATGAAATATGGTAGAGATGAGGGGATATACTTAAAAGATAGCTTCATCAATGTTTGTTATAGGAAATGAATTATTTAATAAATAAATAAAATATATGCATGTGTCAATAATGACTAATATGTTGCACCCCCAAATTATAACTGATTCAATTATATGTACTTGAAATATAAAAACAGAATATGTAGATAATTTAAAATATATCTTGGTAGTATAAAAGGCACCAATTAATGGTCATTCATCATTATTGGTGAAGAGAAGTCAAGAATTTAGAATGAACAACTGAGTTGTTTTTAACTATGATCAGGAACCTTAGAGTGGGGTCAAACTGGAAATGAAAAAGAAATAGAGTTTAAATTGGGTATGTGATAGCCAGGTGTGGTGGTGTATGACGTTAATCTCAGCACTCAGGAGGCAGAGGCAAGAAGATCTCTGTGAGTTCAAGGCCAGCCTGGTCTAAGTAGTGAGTTCTGGGATGGGTTGAAGTTACATAGAGAGACCCCATCTCAAAAAACAAAATGAGAAAATTGGTCATGTGAGAGTTGGAAGTCTGAGTCATCTTACAGGAATCAAAAAGCAAGTTTTTCTCTTTTGCTCCTGCCCATCTGTTGAGTGAGAGTATCCCAGCAATTCCCCTACTGTGGAGGCACCTGCCTTGTCTCTCTACAATATGTAACCAATACTCTGCTTCTGGCATTTTGCATATTTTACTATGCTGCCTTCCTTTGTGTCAAGCTTGATCAGCATACCTGGACTTTTGAACTCAGCCCTCCTCCTCATCAGGGTTTTCTTAGAAAGGGTTGCTAGTCATCACAGAGACACTTCCCAGTTCAAAGGAGTTTCCTGTGTGACATAGACCTGGCTAGGGTTCAGAGAGCCATAAGTCTGCCTGTCAGGATGGAGACATACTTAGTGTAAGCATACTGTAGGCATCCATGACCATATCCCCAAGAGCCTATAAGGCATCACTGGAGTTTACAGACACTCTTCTGGGAGAGAATAGCCAGATATATAAGATCCAGAAGGATCCAGGCCCAAATTCAAGAAAGTAAACAGAAACAAAAGAAAGACAATAGTCAATGTGTTGGATGATTTTGATATATTGAGTAAAATCAAGACAGAAAAATCTTTAGGATTTGTGAATTTGGTAAGAAGAGTTCTGCTATTGATTTTTAAATACACTTCCCAAGAACTATGTGTAAATGACATAGTAGTGACAATGGAGATGAGAGCAGAATTGTAGGCTGAAGGCACAGGCAGGGACCCGGTTCATTATTTAGTGTGGTTTCTATCTGCTTATTTGTGTTGTTTTGCCCAGTATTGATCACTACCCAAGAAAGAGAGGAGCAGAGCTGTTGCTAGAGTTTTCCGCCTTGCCCGCAGTCAGGACAAATCTTTGTCACCCGCCAGTCCCACAGCCGCTCAGACCCAACCAAGTAAACACAGAGACTTATATCGCTTACAAACTGTATGGCCGTGGCAGGCTTCTTGCTAACTGTGCTTATAGCTTAAATTAGTCCATTTCCATAAATCTATACCTTGCCACGTGGCTGGTGGCCCACCGGCATCTTCACATGCTGCTGGTCATGGCGGCATCTGGCAGTCAGTCCTTCTGCCTTCCTGTCCTTTTATTTCTCCTCTCTCTTAGTCCCGCCTATCCTTCCTGCCTAGCCACAGCCGATCAGGTTTTATTTATTGATCAATCAGAACAACTTGACATACAGACCATCCCCCAGCACAGCCAAGTGCAGACCATCTCAGACACCTGCACTCAGGCCCATGGTCCTAATCATCCTCTATGCGGACCTGCTGGGTAACGCCACAAAGAACCCAAGAAGGGCTCCCACAGGACATAGAGAACATCCCACAGCACAGAGCTCTCCATCACACAACTTCCCCATCATTGTTCAGCAGTTTGTCATTCTTACTAACTCCAATTATACTGCAGTCTTGATGAGAAATGACTATTTCTCGTTTTCTAATTCATCAATATTTGTTTTAGATGTGACTCCTCTTTGCTGGCTTCAGAACTATTCTAACAGGAGTGGTGTAGAGGACAAGTTGTTGAACTCTTAACTAATCCCTGCAGTTTCCAGGATTAGAGACAGTGAGAGTCTGAGCAAAGAGGAAGCTTTGAGTAAACTGAAAGTCGTCGGTGTTTCCCGGAAGTAGGATGTGTCTTACAGCAATGTTAACCGTTAACTTGTTCCAAATTAGAAATTTAAGACAAGGAGAATCATTGTTTCTTAAAACTTCTCTTTATTTATCCTTTGACAAAAGTAAACAATGTATCGGGATCATATCCACTCCTAACTCCCCCTACCAATGCTGCAAAGAACCCCCAACAGAGCCCCTCCCTCTTCACATCCTCCCCCTTTTCTCCTTTCCTTCCTTCCTCTCTTCTCTCTCACTTGTAAGGAGCCGCCATTCTAAGATGGCGCTGACTTCCTGACAGCCTAGTTGTAAACAACTCCATATATGGCTATGCTCTCGGGACTATGTGTCCTGTGACCTGCGCATTCCCCGGGTATGGTAATCGACCTTATGTCCTCAGCCTATCCCGTGGCTCCCCGTCCTTGCATTCTGGCGGGACCCAATCACAGTATGGCACGTTTGCCTGATTCCCGATATAAGCAGCTGCAGTTTAGTCCTCAGGGACCCTCACCTCCCGCTCTCCCTTAATCAAGAGGCGCTCCAATAAAGTGTGATCTGAGAAGAATCCTCGAGTGGTGGTCGTTCTTCCTCGCTGGCCGAGGAACGCGCCACACTCACTCTCTCTGTCTCTAGTTCTATCTCTGTCTCTTTCTCTCTCTGTAACCCACTGAGTCTAATAAGTGCTGTCTATTGGAATGTTGATTGATCTTGTTGACTGACCTTCTGCAGGTTGCCATAGCTTCAGGGAGCTCATGGGTGCAGTGGTCATGTAGTGGGTGCTGGGGATGTGAACTCAGGTCCACACGCTTGTGCAGTAAGCACTCTTATGTGCTGAGCCACCACCCCAGCCTTGCTTTTGTGTTTTCTTTGAGATGGGGCATATAGTCCAGGCTGGCCTTGAACGGTCTATAGAGTCAAGGGTGGATGACCTTGAATTCCTGACCCTCCTGCCTCCAAATCCAGAATGCTGGGGTTATAGGTATGAACATATTATTTCATCTCTATGAAAACATACTATTAATCATTTTAAGTGGAATTTCTTTCAAGTATCGAAACTCACTTAAAACTGAATTTATTTATTTAAAACATTAAATTATATTAATATTTAAGTATACTTAAAATGTAATTGATATGTTGTTTTAAATATAGTTCAAATATTACTTTTTATGTGTTTATGCTGACATGGCAATTTGATATAAATATAAAACTATCTGAATTATAAAATATTACAGGAAAAATCTAATATACCAATTCTGAAGCCAAAATATAAATAGTTCACAAATACTAATGTGTAAGTTCTATATATATTAATAATTTGACAGATATTTATTTATTAAATAAATAGTTAAAAATCCATGAAACCCTCAGAAGTTAGGCAAAAAGGCATGTAATTTTTAAAAAGGATATAGGTATGGAGGAAGGTAAGACTTTACCATGAAAGTCCCTAAGGAGAACCACACAGGATGTAAAGACAAATAAACCCCAAAAGTTTTATAAAGTTATCAAAATAAAATTTATATAAAACTAACACTCATTCAGTACAGCAATAGGTTTTTAGGCTGATAATTAATACTAAGTTCTAAATAAATTTTTAATTAATAAAAGAAATATGTTAATTTCCAAATTTTCATTTTAAAGGTAATATATATATATATACATACATACACACACACACATACACACACACACACAGATATATATATATATCTTGCTCTAAAATAATGTCCAAATATGTATGAAGACAACAAAATTTTCTTTACGGATATATTCATCTATTCATTCTTCAGATGAGTAAATATGGTTTAGTTAATTCATGCCAGCAACTGTGAGAAATGTAAAATGTAGGACCTCTGCCACCAAAGGGTTGAATGTCTTATTTGGAACTTGGATGATCATAAATAATATCATAATATATTGCTATATTCCTCAGAATTCAAAACAAATTCTAGTTCAGTAATGGTATAGAACCCCATTTTAAACAATTCCAGGAACAAATAAATGATATAATAACAGTAACAAACAACAACAACAACAATAAACAACTCAGATATGTTTAAACTACGGACATTACAAATTATCATGAGACTCCTCTAAAGTGATGGACTTTCAACGCGTTTCCAAACAGTTTTTGGAGCTACACGTTGACTTTAACGACGAGGTTACTCCATGGTCCAACCTGCACACAGCAAACGTTCAATTTTCAGTTTGTTTATTTGTGGCAGGTTCTTGCTATGCAGCCCAGCCTGGTCTCAAACTCACCACCCTCTTGCCCCAGCTCCCTGAGCACTGGGATTACAAGTATATGCTCATGGCCCAGCTCAATCTTTTTTTAATTTAGGAACTGAAGATTTAAATCAAAAGAAGAAAAGAGCTGGATATAAAAATATGTCATCAAAAAAGGAGATCCAGTAAATAGGGAAAGAATTACAGAATGGCGGAAGAATGTGGACACAGTGAGCTGAGTAGACAAGGGACCCGTTTAGAGCCTATCATAGAGGGTAGCTTTGAGTTTTAAAAACAAAATGAGATGTGGACAGAGGAACCCAGCTGCAGTAATAATGCAGCGTCATAGTAGACGGCACATATCTTGGTTTAGTAAAGCGTGATGGTGCTGTAATTGTTCAAGAAGGCAGATTACCAGTGTGGACAGAGAATGCAGGAGGGGAAGAGACATTTCAGAGATCATCTTACTCCTTAAAAGCAATTAAGTCTGGAAAACAGTTCTAAAAATTGCAAAGTGTTTGGTTGGAACCTCCAGCTCTCCCCTTGCATGATGTGGAAAGCCCCATTCTCTCTCTCTCTCTCTCTCTCTCTCTCTCTCTCTCTCTCTCTCTCTCTCTCTCTCTCTCTCTCTCCAAACCCGCCCTCTCAGAGAATTTCCAACAACAAAAAGGCGCCAAAGAGCCCAGCTCCACATCCCTAGTGACTATGGCAACTTCCTCCCCTGTTTCCAGCTGCCCTAGTCCCCACCTAAGCATTCCAGCTTTTGACCATATCATAAACCCAGCTTGTGGTGGACACATCACCAACCCCGGCTACAGGCTATGTAATCTCCCTGCTTTAGTTTCCGGAGTGTGGCTTCTCTGGCCCTAATCTCTGGAACTGGAAAACCCACCTGGGAGTTGCTTTGCTCACGTAAACCTGTTCTACTCTTTCAGTTCGGCTTGATCTGGCTTACTGTGTCAGTGGAGACACCTATTACTGGGATACAGAAAACCTATTACAAAGCATAAGACTTTTTCTTTAAAATTTTAAGAATAAGTCAACTTCTGCAAGGGGCAGCATTTCCAGGTAGGAGCAAGGTGACCCTGGCTGCCCAAGGAGGCTGTGGGAAAGCAGCCATAATCAAGCGGGAGCCTGACTGTGGGGATGCATAGCCTCCTGCCTGTGGAGGTCAGGCAGCAGGGGATGAGCCTCCCAGCTGAAGCCAGAGCAGCACCTCTGCACCCAGTACCTCCTGCACCACTACCTCCCGCACCCTCTACCTCCCTCACCCACCATCTCTCGCACCCAGTACCTCCCGCACCCAGTACCTCCCGCACTCACTACCTCCCGCACCGCTACCTCCCGCACCCACTACCTCCTGTACCCACTACTTCCTGCCTATAGTTGCTGAAGTGCAAGTGTGGTGGCTTCCTTAGTTTTCTTGTCTGCAGCCTTCAGCAGCTTGACTGGGAGAAGGTAGGAAGAAGCCTAGGGAAGAGAGAAAGGCCAGGGAAACAGGAAGGTGGCCCTGAGACAGCCCCATGGGAGGGTCACCCATCAGCCTGTTGAACTGTGAAATAAATACTTCAGGACACTTCCATCCCTCCCCTCCTAGCAACAACAACAACAACAACAACAAAACACCAGAGTTTGAATGCATAAGAAAACAGACTGCAGGGTGGTGGTGGTACACATTTTTTAATCCCAGTACTGGGAGGCAGAGGCAGGCGGATTTCTGTGAGTTCAAGGCCAGCCTGGTCTACAAAGGGAGTTCCAGGACAGCCAGGATTGTTAAACAGAGAAACCCTGTCTAAACAAACAAACAACAACAATAATAACAAAAAATCATAGCCCCAGGAACCAAGATTACATCTCACATATAAAAAACAGGAGGGCAGGAAAGAAGCTAAGGTTCTTGTGGGACTCAGGTCAACCTGTCTACTGGTCCTCGCAGAGGACCCCTTCTTCTCTCAGGGTTTGTGGCATGTGTTTTTGAGCCCTCTTTTAATCTTGCTGGCCCCCTGTTAGGTTGCTAATCAAGTGCTTCCTGCAGATAGGAACATCGAGGGTAAAGTAGGTTGAACGTCTTCCTGAACACTGGGCTATGTGGAACAGTGAGCTTTGGAAGCATGCCAGTTTGATTGCACCACCATTTTCATTTCCGTTTCAACAGGCCAGGTCAGCGCTAGAAAACTGTGTATAAAGATGCTTGGAACTTGGATGAGGCTAATTGCACAATGGATTTCTGGCATGAAGAACACATGGTTAGAATGAAGAAGTCGGGAAGAAGGGACAATCCACACACCCAGCAATATTGGGATCCTCAAAGACCCAGTAACAATGGGCAAAGATAACTGGGCAGAGTTCAGAGACCACTGTGCTGCCAGTGCTTGAGGGGTGAGGATGTGGCTCCTGAAGGGCAAGTGCAACTTCCTTCTCATCGGGCTTTAGCAGTGTGGTCCCGAGAAGGCTGCTCTGGAGGAATAAGCCCTGCTTATGGAAATAATATTTTCTATAGTGAAAGGGACAATATGTTAGGTCACAAGCATGTTTAATCTTATACTGAATTCCTAAAGTGGTAGATAAACTTCATGCATATTCTTAAGTTTTTTTCCTTATATTTTGTCAGCATAGAGATGAGTGTTTTCACAAAGAGATTTTCTTTAAAGGATATTTTAAGGATAATGTTCTTCCCCTTTTCCAAAGCAGCTGAGGCTTGCAAAACACAGGAATAACACATCCAGTCACTTCTGAAAAGCTCAGCCTTTTTTTTCTCACTCATGATAAAAATGAGTACAAAATGTTGACCACAGATTATGTCCCCAGGTGTTTACTATTACATGTGCAAGCCAAAGATATTTAAGAATCTGTCGTAAGTATAGACTTTCAGGAAACAAGTAGGCATATGTTAAAATATAAATATGTACTTTTTTTTACAGCAGTGAAAAATTTATAACAAGTGTGTATCAAAGAAAAGATTTTTTTCCCATAAAATCTAGGATGGTCATTCAACAGAATACTATTAAAATACGTGGAAGGGATAATGGGAAGAGGGAGAAAGATGTAGTCATATTTTAATTCACAATAAAAACCATATTTTTCAAAAATGTAGATATTAAAAAAAGAAACTTCAAGAATCCTGTGGACTTGATGATCAGGAAGTTAATTTGTGTTCAGAGACCCTCAGACAAGTCTTCAGTAAAACCAAGACCCAGAGTGTTGTTCACTGTCCAGATCTGCCAGACTATGGCCACCTAGAGGTTCAGGGTCTTAAATCATCAGTATAGAAGGAAAGAAGATGCAGCCTGGAACATTTAGACAAGCATGGAACAGGTTTGTGAGCCATCTTTGCTTGGGAAGCTTAACTCTCATCCCTCATCAAGGAAGCTTCCCTTTGCAGCAGACACAGACCATCACAGAAAACCACCGTAATGATGTGGCTCGCAGGAGGCCCTGGCTGGCTGGGCCAAGGTGTCCCATGGTTGAGGGAAACATGCCATGCAGATGTGGAGGGCTGTGGCATGTCACTCACACCCCAGGCACTGCGTCCATGTGGAGAGAGTTTATTATACTAGAGAGATAGAAAGATAGAGAAAGAAGGAGAAAGAAAGAGAGAAGGGAAGGAAACCAGAGGTGTGTACACCTCATGGTGGGGAAGGGGGAAGGGCATGGAAGAGAGGAGGGAGGGGTTTTTCCTTAAAGGAGGCTTTTACATCGGGACACAGGGTGGCCCCAAGGGTGGGGTCAGAATGCTAGCATTCCTCCATTTTGACTATTATAAAAAGATGAGTTATTGATAGCAAGTGGGGGGCGGGATGAGGGCACCAAATTCTCAAGACTGCTTCCTGCTAACTGCAGGGTGAAGCCGGGAGTCACGCATGGCTGGAGGCATGAGTGAAGAAGCATTCAGTTAGCTCTCATTGTGGAGATCTGTCTGTTCCTTGAGGGAGATGAGAAGGTGGGTTGCAGCAGTGATGTTCCAGGAGCTTGGAGGAATGGTACAACAAATCAGGAGTATAGGAGCTATCACATCTGCTGTTTCTCTGGAGGTGGGGGTGCATCCATCCCAGTTGGCATCCTCAGTTGGTGTTTGGCTTTCTTGGAGCTGGTGCAAGGGCTGGCATATCGGGAGGACCCTCTATGGGTCAGTGCTGTGGGATGTTCTGTATGGCAAATGTGTTGCTCTGATTGGTTAGTAAATAAAACACTGATTGGCCAGTAGTTAGGCAGGAGGAAGTATAGGCGGGACAAGGAGGAGAAGAATTCTGGGAAGTGGAAGGCTGAGTCAGACACACTGCCAGCTGCCACTATGACAAGTCGCATGTGAAGATGCCGGTAAGCCACGAGCCACGTGGCAAGGTATAGATTCATAGAAATGGGTTAATTTAAGAGATAAGAACAGTTAGCAAGAAGCCTGCCATGGTCATACAGTTTGTAAGCAATATAAGTCTCCGTTTTTACTTGGTTAGGTCTGAGCAGCTGTGGGACTGGCGAGTGAGAGAGATTTGTCCTGACTGTGGGCCAGGAAGGAAAACTCTAGCTACAGGTCAGCCTTGGCCCAGGCAGGAGGAGGGAAACTGCAAAATATGCTTGAAAATGGGTGGGGTCAAAATGGGCTCTGGAAACTGTTACGTTTTCATCAGATCAGATTTCTTGATATAGTCGCAGAACTTTCCCCAGGAACCTGCAGGTGTCTGTCAGACAGCTGCAATAGATTTATCAAAAGGCTTATGGCTTTGGATTAAAAGGTATGAACATTTCCTGGGCTTAAGCCCAATGAAACATGTTTTAAAATCTATAACCAGAAGATATTTACTGAATGGAAGTGGTTGAGTGAGTAAAGGAGGAGGAAGGTTTCCCTAAACATCATCAGAGTCAGTAGAAGTGAGACAGCTTTCCTATCTACATATAAACAAACCAGGATATACTGAGAGCAGTCAATAGTAAAAAGTTACACTGAAATCTGTTCTGTGAGTTTATTTGATCTGGTAACAAGGTAAATTATGTCTAGATCTAATAGTAGCCCTAGGAGAGGGGGACCTGTGAATTTACATAGGGAACTGAGAAGGCAGCCAAGGCAAAGCCTGGTCATCAAATGGAATCAGAGATCTGAGAGGGATTAAATCATATCTGAGTGCAGATCAAGTAGCTTTTGTATCTGTTAAAAATGACAGGGACCAGTCCATACTCAGGTCTCCAGGGACCAGTCCATACCCAGGTCTCTACATCATTGAGGTAGAAGTATCAGAACAGCATCAATCTTTAGTCCCCAGATCCATAAGGTGGGAGTTTTTCCCATGGAAGAGGGACATAGGGCAGGCCGATCTTATTTTGTCTAGGCAAAAGGGGTGCAGTCAATTCTCCAATGTCCTGCTGTTTGTCCACAGTCTGGGCCAGGTCCTGGTGGCAGGTGTCACATTGGGGCATCTTGCCCAGAGGTCAGCATTGCCATCATCCAGGTGGAGACATCATGATGCCTCATAATCTTCTTCAGAGACCTTGGGTCACTGTAAGGATCTGGGAGTCTCTGTCTGATATAATAAGCTTTTTGATCAACATTTAAAATGCCATATTCTGCAGATCTCTGAGAATTTGAGGACTACCTGTCTATTAGGTATGAATGGCTGACTATCAGCTAGTATTCCCTAAGTCTCCCATATCTTAGCAGCCTCCATAAGGCTAGGATTTACTGTCTCCCAAGAAGGCAAAGAAGAGTGACAAGGGAAAGTTCCCAGGGCCAAATGGGAACCAGACAAAGGGGGCTTGTGAGTCAGGGTGTGGCCCAACTCTGAGAAAAGGTTTCCTTTGAGAAAAGGATTCTCTTGGGGAACCAGAAACTCCATCATGGGATATACATCTTGTTTATCAAACATATGTCATCATTTATTTAAAATTTCTAGAGGTTTAAATCTCTAAGTTAGCTTTTGTTAATCTGAATAGATAAATTTACCAAGGATAAATTTACCTAGGAATGTAAGGCCTAGGCCCAAATAGACCCTGAGTAAGGAGAGACATTTTTTTTAAGCCATGGGCAGTGATATCTGAATCTATTACCAATTTAAAGCTCTATTATCATTTTTAAAGTTGTAGTTCTGATCTCTAAGTACAGCCAGATTATAATCTTGAATGATTTACATAGAAATAAGGCCATACAATACCTCTTTGGTTCTGCAGAAAGAAGGTCAAGTGTCTTATCCTACTGCAGAGCCATTTTAGTTAATAAATATCAATTGACAATATTGGGTCCAGTTTCCTGGTATATCAATGGGCATTAGGTAGCCAATTTGTCCCCTATGCCAGGGGCTTTTCTTGGACTTAGCCCTTTAGCCTGTTTTTTTTTGGGGGGGGGGCAGGGATGATGCTCTTCTATAGCTGTTTCAAGCTGAAATTGGGCACAGGTGGTCAGGACCCTGACTAGTCAAAGGTCAGGAGGGAATTTGGGCAATGGGGGCATTTATCAGAAGCATGTGGTTATCTGACCTAGCTGTAGAGACAGGGAACAACTACGTTTGGCTGGACTGGTCCACATTATACGTATTCAAGAGTCTCTAGCCCCTAGGCCCTACCCATCAACCAGACGGCTACCTTTACCTGCTCCCCCACCAAAAAAAAAAACTAAAAACAAAAACAAAAAAACCTAACCCTATACATACGAACCTAACAACCACTAAAAACCATAAGCACACCCTGTACGAACTGGGAACAGCTGCTCCCTGAGACAGAACCCACTAACACTGATTTGATTTGACTAAGCTGCTCCCAAAGAAACAGAGCCCAACAGCACCAATTTAACCAAGAACTCCTAGTGAACCAAGACTAAAAATTAGAACAAGAGAGGCACCTTCAGACACAGACACTGCCTGCACCGAGCAGAGGAAGAGATAAGTAGACGCCAGTGCAAAAATACAGGCAACAACATAAAGACCTATATGACAACATCAGAATCTAGTGATTCTACACCTGCAAGACCTGAACATACCAAGACAGAAGAAACAGAAGAAATCAATCCTAAAAATGACTTTAAGAAGATGATAGAGACCCTTAAAGAAGAAATAAAACATTCCCTTAAAGAGGAAATAAAAACTTTCCTTAAAGAGGAAATGAAAAACTACCTTAAAGAGGAAATAAAAACTTTCCTTAAAGAGGAAATGAAAAACTCCCTTAAAGAGGAAATAAAAATTTCCCTTAAAGAGGAAATGAAAAACTCCATTAAAGAGGAAATAAAAAAAATTCCCTTAAAGATGTAGGCAAACCTGTAGGGGCATTTTCTTGATTAATTATTGATGTAGAAAGGTCCATCCCATTGTGGGTTGTACCATTCCTGGGCAGGTATAAGAATGCAAATGTAGAAGAGTAACAGCGAGCTTATCCCCTTTATCATATCTATTATTCATTCTTGTGATGGGATGTAAAGTGAACTGAGAATTGGGAGATTAAGCAAAATCTAGATATTCAACAAAATGTTCACTTATATAAACTTATGTGTATACTCACTGCTCAGGTCTTTGACTCAAATAATTTTAGTTACCATTCTGGGGATGAGAAAATTACCTAAAATGTATTGTCTCCATATATTAAACTGGTTAAGGATAAAGTTGTCAGGGGTTCTGTGTGGCACAGGATGATCAAAGAAAGGGTCACTCCAAGATGAATTTTAGGGTCTCTGGCAGCAGGGAGGAAGAGTTTCTACAAATTGACCCCCTAACAGCTGTGCAGAGGCTTCTTTATCGAGTGTTACACAAAAGCTGTTTGCTGTGGATGATTGATTGATAAATAATACACTGATTGGCCAGTAGCCGGACAGGAAGTATAGGCAGGACAAGCAGAAAGGATAATTGAGAGAACAGGAAGGCGGAGAGGAGGAGACACCAGCCTGTCGTCCAGGGAGTATCATGTTAAGGCAGCAGATAAAGCCATGGAACACGTGGTGACATATAGATTAACAAAAATGGGCTGAGTATAAGAGTAAGAGCTAGACAGTGGTAGGCCTGAGCTAATGGCCAAGCAGTTTAAATAATATAAGCGCTGTATGTTTATTTTATAAGTGGGCTATAGGACTGCCAGAGCTTGGCGGGACCTGGAGAGAAAAACTCTAGCTAAAGCTGTTTTGGGGGTAAAACAAGTTTCGAATTCCAAGGCCCTTGATCTAATCTGAAAGGAAAGCATCACACCTCTGCAACTTTAGTTCTTATTGTGCACTGTTTGCAGCATCCAGCAATCCAAGATATCCAGGTGTGCCAGAATGGTCTTATCACCAAAGTCATGCAAAGGCTGTAAAGCTGCTTCAGAAAAAATAAGTCTACAGATAGCAGAAAACCATAACTGTCTTCCACAATGATTTCTTCAAGGTCAAAGTACTTCCAGAAAGCAACTATTCATTCTGATGTTTACTCTAGATACAGTGAAAACAACTATTTCATTCTAATGTTTACCCTAGATACAATGACTCTACTAATTTTTCTTCTAGATTTTTCCCCTTTGTTTAAGCTATTTCAATTACATTGAGGATTATACAGCCACACGGTTGCCACAGACTGGCCCATCGGGGGTACCACGACCATAGGGGGACGAGAGCTTGGGTAGTCAGGAAGGCAAGGATTCGGCGAATGACAGACAGACAACACACTCAGAAGTGGTTTGAATCTGCTGCAATTTTACTTTTGCAAATCAGTAGTTTATATACAGAAAAGAAAACTATCAAGTCATACAAGGAACAACAAGAGCTTGGCAATAATTCAATTACATCATCTTTAAAAAACATCAAGAACACAGTTATTAATCGGTGCTAGACATATCCCTTCACCCACAAGAACTTTAATACCCAAAAGAGCAGTCTGTGTTTTTTAAACTTAGTACGGTCCCTAGACTTGGGTAGGCTTCTTGCAGCTGTGTCCTTCATCTTTATCTCAGCCGCTTGCTAGTTTATAATTCATTTTTACTTTTCTGGTTCTCATGACCCATTTAGCCAATTTGGATGTTGTAGATCCTCCCTAAGTATTTCTTTAGTTCTTTACCATATATCTCTTCTAATATAAAATCTTTTTACCTGCTGGAATATGGACTCTTGTACTTTTATGCCTGTAGGGGGAAGGGGTTCTGCTGTAGTCCTTAAGTTTTCCATGCTGAACTTCCTCAACAGAGGGGCTCACCATCTGCCTCCTATGAGATAATGTTTTCTGCCATAAATCACTTTAGTTGGGATTCCTAAAGGATTCCCAGTGGATGAGTGTTCATTCCCTAGAAGTGCCTGAACTATTATACTTTCTATTATCTAGTGGCTTGAGGTCTTTAAGGAATAGCTCATTCTGCTATATCTAAATAAGGTCCATGTCCAGCTTCCCCTTTCCTTCATAGTTCACAACCCAAGCATTCATTAATTTTGGCTGTGTTTTATAGATTAATTAGAACATTATCAGAAAAGCAGTTATACAGAACACATAGCCCAGGGAGCTCATGATCTGTGAAGCACGTCTCCTTCGAGAAGGAGGCATAACACGGGCACTCTGTCAGGGACCTCCAGGGAGCTTAGTCCCGTGGGACACGTATCTCCCGTCCGCTATTATTGACATAATTGTTCATGTCACATGGAACACAGTCTTTTCTCTATCATGTTGTTCCATATTCTTATGTGGATAAGCCAGAATATGTTTCAAAGCCAGTATAGTTATCACAGCAAAAACAAGCATAACAATCATGAGGATAAGAAAACACAGGGTTAAAGGAAGCTATGGTATCTGCAAGGCTTGCCATAATATCCATCCCAGATACATCAGGCAACTTAATTTCTTGTTGTAAATCATAAATCACTTGAGAAGAATTAGGGTGACTCAACAAATGCATTTTAACCTTTCCCAGTTGTACTTGTTTTCATTAAACCTTAATACAATAAGAAGTAATATTCCAATCACATTTTAGTTTGATTTGTTCTTTCAAAGTTTCTCTCTCCCGAAAGTGACACAGCTTTTCAAGTCAGCTATTTCGTCAACTACCTCACTAGCTACTTTATACTGTTGAGTCCAAAGTTCTGCAGAATGCTGATGTCAAACTAACACATTCAGCAGTTTGAATTTCTTCATGAAGGGCTAATCCAGCTGTTGCAGCAATAACAGTCAATGCAATAATTCCCGTAACCACAGCAATAATTAATCCAGTCATCTGACATGTTCTTCTTAATATTCTTTCAGCAAGTTTCTGAACTAGAATCAGCACAGATGAGTCTTGCCATGGCCTCGACAGCTTCACTGGCATTCAGACTATTGGCCTTGCTCTAAGAATATATAAGCTTTCAGAAGTGACATCCCATAATATACTGGATTTAATACAGAGAGTACAGCATTCACAAGTGATACTATAGTTATTAGGGTGCCATTGTATAGGCCCTTTCAATAATATATAAGGTAATTGTAAACATGCTACAAAAGTGTGGCTTTAAAAACCTGGAAACAACCTAGATGCCCTTCAACTGAAGAATGGATAAATAAATTGTGGCACATATACACAATGGAATACTACTCAGCAGAGAAAAACAATGACATCATGAGGTTTGCAGGCAAATGGGTGGATCTAGAAAAAATCATCCTGAGTGAGGTAACCCAGACTCAGAAAGACAAATATGGTATGTACTCACTCATAGGAGGATACTAGATGTGGAACAAGGATGAATGGACTGCTACGCACATCACCAGTGAGGCTACCTGGAAAACAGGAACCCAAGAAAGACACGAGGATCTCCCAATGACGGAGAAATGGCTGAGATCTACATGAACAACCTGGACATGAGTGGGAGCAATGAAGGGCGAAGGTCGAGGGAAAGAGAGCGGGATATCCCAGCTGGATCAAGAACAGAGAGGGAGAACAAGGAATAGGTGACCATGGTAAATGAAGACCACATGAGAAAAGGAAGAAACAAAGTGCTAAAGAGGCCCACAGAAATCCACAAAGATACTCCCACAAAAGACTGCTGGCAATGGTCGAGAGACAGCCAGGACTGACCTACTCTGGTGATGGGATGGCCAAACACCCTAATAGTTGTGCCAGAAACCCCATCCAAGGACTGAGGAATCTGGATGCAGACATCCACGGCTAGGCCCCGGGTGGAGTGCCGGGAGTCTAATTAGCGAGAAAGAGGAGGGTTTATATGAGTGAGAATTGTTGAAACCAAGGTTGGATGAAGCACAGGGACAAATAGCCAAACAAATGGAAACACATGAACTATGAACCAAAGGCTGAGGGGCCCCCAACTGGATCAGGCCCTCTGAATAGGTGAGACAGTTGATTGGCTTGATCTGTTTGGGAGGCATCTAGGCAGTGGTACCAGGTCCTGGGCTCGTTGCATGAGTTAGTTGTTTGAAACCTGGGACTTATGCAGGGACACTTGGCTCAATCTGGGAGGAGAGGACTGGACCTGCCTGGACTGAGTCTACCAGGTCGATCTAGTCCTCTGGGGAGGCTTTGCCCTGGAGAAGGTGGAAATAGGAGGTAGGCTGGGGGGAAGGGGAGGGGGGCAGAAAGGGGGAGAACAAGGGAATCTGTGACTGTTATGTAGAACTGAATGGTATTGTAAAATAAAATAAAATAATGTGTGGCTTTAATCTAAAGAACAAAGTGTACTTACAACCGTTAATGCTTAACTTTCCTTTCCTTTCCATACTAAGAGGGTGTAAGACACTTGCTAATTTCCACAAACTAGTATGAACTGAATTGCCAAACTGTAACATAGGACCTGACATCCCGACTCCATGCCATTGGATAGGTTCATTAACAATGGAGCTAATTTCCATAGTTCTATTCAAACTATACTGCTGCCAGCTTAATTCCGAGTGAGAATATTTTCCTCCAGGGAAGCCACGAGGGCCCCAAGCAATGACGTGTCTGTGGGAGATTATTAACAAGCACTCGAGGTTTCTCACATTTACATTGCTGCCAATGTACCCAGTAGGACCCCTCGTTGGTAACATCTCACAAAATGACAGATGTATGGAACTAGTAACATTAATCTCCTGTTTCTAAAACTAGATTCATGAAGCATATAAAATTTATTAAGAAAATCCTGGGTAGTATTATGTTTAACTACAGATAGCCAAATTTGAAAAGTTATATTTAGACAGTGAGTTTCATTACCCATACAAATAGGAATTTCTTGCACTCCAACAGTATAATTTATAATTTCCTTACCCTCTTCCTTGGGCTTAGCAGGTCCTCTGTGGTCATAAGGACTGGGTAGCCAAGAGGATTGATTCATTGACCACCACAGGAATATCCATATTGCCCCAATTTATCCCTTTATTAATGGGAGGACTGGGAATATAAGTCCAGTAAGTATGATTGGTCCCTGTCACCTGTACGGTCACCACAGACAGCACAGCAAGGCACAAAGTTGTAGCACTCAAAGGTTCCCTAGCCAGCCCACTACTGCTTCTCCTTCTTCAGTCAATTTCTTAAGCTGTCCCCATGCAGGAGCATCAGCTGTCTGCTGCAAAGGCTTTCTTTGTGTTATCCATGTCAGCACCAAGGCATCTGAGAGACTTCTCTTGCTCATGTCTAAGTTTTATTAATTTCCATGGTGTCCACAGCTTCTCTGAGAAACATAAGCATAACTTCAGCTCCAACATAACACCTTCCTTAATTTCCACTCTGATGTCAAAACATCCTTGTAGTACACAGGCTGACTCAATTCAGCAGTTTTTTTTTTTTTCTATGCCTCTTAGCAGCTGTTATCCCTGCCTCATTAACATTTTAAAAATTTAAAGTTACCAAAGCATGTAATCTATCTCTGGGAGTCCTTCATATCCCCTTTTAATTTTATAATCATCTTTTTCAGAGTGCGATTAGATCCTTCAACAATTGCTTGTCCTGTAGGATTATGTGGTATTCCTGTGTTACTGTAACTGTTTCATAATGCCATGTCTTTCAGGAATCCTTTTTGGTACTGATGGCAATCTTTAATGGCACTCTCTCCTCAACTTCAGAAACAAGTGTCTGTACCTACACTTACTAATAAGCCTGAAGAATCCACATTTCTTTGTCTCTTGTTTAAAAGCAATCACCTTGAAATCTCTCTGAGGATAATATCAATAACTGATCAGGGGTATAGAATACACTGAATGTGACCATATCTTCTTCAGAGAATAGAAATGAGTTATAAATATCCAAATATTCCATAAGTTGAACATGCAAAAAATCATGGCTGGGACTTACCTGTAACTGTGCTGCAGCAAAAGCATTTTTTTTTTTTTTTCGGAAACTTAGAGTTTCAGAAGTAGTGCTAATCAGAATGTCCTTCATTTGTAAACATGGTGAAGTAAGCACACACACACACACACACACATATATACACACACACACACACACACAGATGCACATGAATGTACATGCACACATGTATGCATATGTACACAAACACACACATACCCTGACTGAGTGAACAATAAGAATAAGATTATATGTGTGAGCTATCAATGCATAAGAAAAGGAATGTCAGCATGAAGCAACTCCCAAAATGGGGAAAGCGGGGGGGGGGGGGGGGGAGCATTTTATTTAGATGTTTTGTCATCCTAAATTGGTTTCCAGATTCCTAGCCTTTAATGAAGTATAAACAATTATGGAAAGTTGGTGACACACTAGCAAGAGTTGGGATGTGAGCTTTATGAAGGTAGAAAACTTTGAACATTAGAACCACTGTAGCAAAAGCAAAATAAATGTTCACTACAGAAAACCCAAAAGATAATTGACAGCCGAGGAAACTAGCCTATGAAGAGGGGTAAGCCTGAGCACTTCAGTTACCCATGGAAGAGGACGGGAAGATCTGTGGAGGCACAGATTAACGATACAGCCTAAGAAAGAAGCTGTATGTAATTATTAAGTATGTAATAAATGGGATAAAATAAGAAGCCAAATATGTACTAAAATACTACAAGTTTTCTTAGTGTAGAAAAATACTTTAAATATGTGAATTGGAAAGAAACCTTTTACTTTGGGAAATAAATAATGAATATCTACACATAAAATTTGAATATCTTTTGAGTATAAAGGGAAAATTCTGGAAGAAAAACACACACAAATTTAAAGAATAGATAACCTGCTATCTAAAGTATCAAAACTACCCTGGCCCCAAACATCCTTTTTTCAGTAACAAATGTTGCTTTTTTATGGTCAACTTTTATGCAGCTGTGGGCTGCTCAAAGGAAATGCTTCTGACTGGAACTTTTACTCAACCTCTTTGTCTGTTAGGCACAAGAATGCCACAACAGCTAGATGTGTGAATTTCAGAGAATGCAAACCCACATGGTTCCAGGCATTGTTTCATAATGATGAAGTCAGGGGGCAGGGAAGAGAGCCCTGGGAGGTAGGAGAAAGCTGCAAGTGTGTCAGCAAGGCTGAAGCAAGTCCTGTTGGAGTCCGCAAGACTGAGCATGAGAAGAAATGCTGAGGCATTGTTTAGGAGAATCTGTGGTTGAATTTTCATCTCTTGCATGCTCCTCTTCCTTCCCCAGGCCTTCCTCCCTGGCCTCTGTCTCTCCCTCAGTGAGGGAAGAAGAAGGTAGGCGTGAGGGGGAAGTATGTTTTGAAGGAATGAGGAAATGAGGACTGTGACTTCTTCCTAAACAGGTCAAAGAAATGAATATGGAACTGAGATTTAGGCAGTGGAGGATTCCAGGATTCGGGGAAGGCTTGTATAATCTAAGAGCTATGACTTTGGGCTAAGGTACTCATTCTGGTTCCGACCATACTGTGGACTGATATTCATTTGCAAGGACAGAGTTGAGTGGGATATAGGGTCTGATGCAACCCTTCAATGTTCCAAATTCTTTCCTGTACAAAATGTGAAAAATATATGTTAAGTATTCAAATGTGAGCGTGGAAGCCAAAATTTTTATTATTTTTATTATTCCATATTGTTTTTAAACAGTTACTGCTTTAGTGGTGCAGATGGGCCAAACAAACTTGTTTAGGGGAGTGAAAACATGCGACTTGTTATCTCCCATAAACAACAGCTTCCAGTATATCTGGAACTATTTGTCCTTGGGCAACGGGCCTGCAGATCAGAGGCATTTTGTTTCATGGATCTCTTAGGCATAGTAAATTAAAACTTAAAATGTAACTTTGGCTCTCACAGTTGTGAGATAACATTGTAGTTCCAATTCTATATTTTTAGGAGAGGGTCACTTTTGTCCACTCTAACCTCCTCCTGTGTCCTCAGGGCTGCCACTCAGGATTTTAAGATGGTGTGACCACACCAAGTATCATGCCTTCAGTGCTTCTGTACTCAAAACCAGGAAGCAAGAGAGACACACACTCCAAGTGTGATTGAGATCTGACTTGACATCTATTCCATCAGCCAAGACCACCTGATTCTGTGAGACGGCATCACTACTATCTGTAGATAGCACGTCTGTGTTCAGTTACACAGATATTTCCTCACATTTATGTTTTTAAAGCATCATTTTCTTAGCTGCAAAATTCATATGTTTTGTAATATTTCAGTTGTACATAGGAAACTGGAAAAAATGAATCCTTTAGCCTCTTGGACATTACCAAATGGCTGGGAGAAAATTATCCCCTAATTTAATGTATATTCTTCCATTATCTTGTCTTTGATCAAGCACACCTTTAATCCCAGCACTCGGGAGGCAGAGGCAGGCGGATCTCTGTGAGTTTGAGGCCAGCGTGGTCTACAGAGTGAGTTCCAGGAAAGGCACAAAGCTACATAGAGAAACCCTGTCCTGAACCCCCGCCCCCCCCCCAAAAAAAAAGAATATATTCATGTGTAGAAATGGGGTACCAGATTTAAGTCAGTACATCTGAGTTGGATTGTTGGTTTATATTGGCCTATACCAGGTTGCTACCTTATTAATTGGTCAGAGCAGTCCCCCCCCTTTTTTTTTAAGATTTATTTTTTTATTATGTATACAGCGTTCTGTCTGCATGCCAGAAGAGGGCACCAGATCACATTACAGATGGTTGTGAGCCACCATGTGGTTGCCCGGAATTGAACTCAAGACCTCTGGAAGAGCAGCCATGGTTCTTAACCTCTGAGTCATCTCTCCAGCCCAGAACAACCTTTCTTGAATGCTGGGAATGGAATATGCCATGGCTTGTGTTATACCCAGATTACAGGGACCCCCAAAAGACCACCAAGGAGACTGAATCGCATATGGACTCTCCATCTGTCAGATGCAGTGGTGAGAGGAGAGAGCCCCAAGCCGGGCAGGGTGGAGTTTCTATCATAGCAGAGGTTGAGGTGAGAGCATTTCCAGGGGTCAGGACCTTGATTGGCTGACATTTATCTAGGGATATATTGGTAAAAAGGAAAAATATATGTGTGCTAGGCTCAGAGGCATCCATTGATCTTATCTAATCTTATCTAAAGGTTGGAATGTTTGGGATGTCAGGGACTTCCCCTTAGAAGCTGGCCCATCTCTGGGTGGATCCCTGGGTGGTGTCAGCTTATGGCTTTTCCTGGATCTGGGTGTTGCCTTCCAGTAAGCCTGTCATGGCTGTTGTGTCTGGGCCCCTAGGCCTGTCATGGCAGGTGTGTGGTCAAGCTGTTTTGCCCCCCCCAGTTTACATATGACTTAAAAGGTCAGAATGGTCACTTTCCATAGTTTCTTGAAACGGTTAGTATGTGACTTCTTTTGAATTATAAACAGCATATATGTGGGAAGTTGCTTGAGTTTTTCACTGTGGACCGCATGATGACCATTGCTGCTTGACAAAGTTCCAGCATTTCAACTTTGTAGATCACAATTCTCCAGCACCTTTTACTTTCATTTTTAGTGATTCTCACCGTGTGTTATGAGAGTTTCCTTATACCTTTCCCTTTGGGAAATTCTGTGGGGGCTTTGAAGGACAAAAATGTATAAAACAGCAGCCTGTTTAAACAAATAATTTTTTGGAAAAATCCCCACCACTGTAGAGTGATAACTCTACCTACTCCCATACAGGTTAACACCAAGCTGCTAGGAAATGATAAGTAACATAGGCTTGATAAGGTGTATTTGATAATCAAGATTTATAAATTCCTAAGGTCTACTCAGGTTCACAGTAATATTTGTCTAGTTTCATCTTTGCTTACTTTAGGTTTTAGCTATTTGGATAAATGAAGCCATATAAAAACTGCAATATTCTATAATGCAGTGTCTCCTGCCCCTCCCCTCCTCCCCCCCCCACCTCCCCACCCCAAGTCCTTTTCCCAAGGTCAGGCATTTGGACAAAGTCTGAATTCCCTCAAGGGCTTGAAGAAATTTCCTGCCTGCTAGAAGAGACAAATACTTACTCTGGCAATGGGAACTTGTGGCCCTTTCATTAACATGTGACTGGTGCCTGTTAACTTGTCAAGGTCAGTGCTAGCTTCCTAAATCCCTGATCAGGAGCCACACTCAGTTCACATGTCCCTTTTAAAGTCACGTTTAATCCTATGTACAACTATAGAGTATAAAATGTGCATTCTTTTTTGCAATAAACACGTGGGCGACAATACCTTTTCATCCTCAGATCCCACCATCGCCCTCCCTTCTCTTGACTCCACATCTCCTCTTTGAGACCTGAACCCTGCCAGAGCAGATCTCTGGCAAGTTTTGAGACATAATATGTGCTGACTAGGTTTTTTTTTTTTTTTTTTTTTTTTTGCCAATTTGACACAAACTAAGAGTCTCTTAAAGTAGGGAACTTCAATTAGAAAATGCTTCCATGCAGGGAGATCATGATCTGTCCCTGGTCTAAGGGCAGGCAGGCTTCTGGAACCCGTTGCCTGTGGTGTGACACCTTGCACAACCTTGGTGCAGAGGGAAGGGGCTTGGACCTGCTTAGGCTCAGTGTGCTGGGCTCTGTTGACTCCCCATAGGAGACCTCGATTTGGGGGATGTGGGGATGTGGGGTGGCTTGGAAAAGAGGGCTGGGGGGTGGGAGGATAGAGGAGGAGGGATCTGTGGATAGTATGTGGAGCGAGTAGAAAATTTCTTAATAAAGAAAAATGAAAGAAAGAAAAAAGAAAATGCCTCTACAAGATTAACCTGTAGGCAGACCTGTGAGGCATTTTCTTAATGATCCATGTGGGAGGTCCTGGCCCATTGTGGGTGGGGCTAACCCTAGGCAGATGGTCCAGGGGTGTTAAAACAAATAGTAAGCCATGAAGAGTAAGCAATGTTCCTCCATGGCTTCTGCTTCAGTTCCTACCTCTGGGTTGCTGCCTTGAATTTCTGCCCTGAATTCCCACAGTGGACTGTGACTGGAATTTGTAAGTTAACTTTTCTCCACAAGTTGCTTTTGGTCGTGGTTTGATCACAGCAATAGAAACCCTAACTAATACATGATGTAAGGTAAACCTACTTCTTGAAGCTTTCGTTGACACATAAATCATTAAATACAGTACACGGTCCTGGGTCCATTAGTGAGGCTCCTCCCTATTAGTGAGGCTCCTCCCCTTTAGTGAGGCCCCTCCCCTTTAGTGAGGCTTCTCATTATTGAGGCTTCTCCCTGTTAGTGAGGCTCCTCCCCTTTAGTGAGGCTCCTCCCCTTTAGTGAGGCTCCTCCCCATTAGTGAGGCTCCTCCCCATTAGTGAGGCCCCTCCCCTTTAGTGAGGCCCCTCCCCTTTAGTGAGGCTTCTCATTATTGAGGCTTCTCCCTGTTAGTGAGGCTCCTCCCCATTAGTGAGGCTCCTCCCCTTTAGTGAGGCTCCTCCCCATTAGTGAGGCTCCTCCCCATTAGTGAGGCTCCTCCCCATTAGTGAGGCTCCTCCCCTTTAGTGAGGCTCCTCCCCTTTAGTGAGGCTCCTCCCCATTAGTGAGGCTCCTCCCCTTTAGTGAGGCTCCTCCCCATTAGTGAGGCTCCTCCCCTTTAGTGAGGCTTCTCCCTGTTAGTGAGGTTCCTCCCCATTAGTGAAGCTCCTCCTTGCCTGTGACAGGAACCCAGTTCAAAGAGGTTTGATACACAGTGTTGATAGGGCTCCCTGAGCAAACTAGCTTCTAAAGGAAAATGAGTGAGGCTCTGGCGCTCCCACGACATTCCTCATTCTGTTTTCCCAAAATTCCTGTCTGTTTCCACTGGCCATTGCCCTTATTCAGGAAATAAGGGCAGATTAGAGTCACTGAATAGTGGAAGGGTCAAAGGTTATTTGTGGGGAAGAATACGTTTTGCTTTTCTATGAGTGAAAAACTATATATACTCAAAACTATATATTTCAGAAGCAGAAGAGATGAATTTGAGTGTGTTCACAAAAAAAAAAAATGGTAAAATTGAAGGCAGTGAATGGCTAACCACCCTGAGTTGATCACTCAATGTACATGTGAATTAAAACATCAAGTGTATATCATAAACACGATATTATACCAACCTAAAATGTAGCGGTAACGCCCGCATTACCGATACCCGTTCACCATGTCTGAGTGAAGGGCTGCGGATTAAAAATAGAGACAAGAGACAGCCAGTCATTCGCCATGGCTGAATGCCAAATGCCGTTTATTGAAAGAGGGAAGAAACCTTAAATACAGGCTTACAACACAAATGGAGGATCCCCGGAGGGCAGAAGTTTGCTACCAATGGTCTACATTCTAGACCCAATGTTCTACATTCTTGCATCTAAGTTGTTTACACCAAATACAGGATGTAGGAACAAAGAACCTCCGGTAAGCTCTCTGGTGATCCTTAGGTGAGAAGGAGACCGGCAGGGAATCTGAATAGGGAGGACATCTGGTCAAGGTCAGCAAGCAAGGCGGCAGCCACTCACAGTCGGGGGCCAGGGCCCATGGCGCCCACAGGTCCCCCCTTTTTATTAAATGAGCTTCTGACTTAGGTTGCATGGGACGTCAGCAGACCACCTTACCCGTCATAGAGACACCTGCCCAGGCCACACAAGTGCTCTGTCTTAGGTTGATGGCCACCCCCCCAAGCATTACCCGTCTCTGAATACTCATTATCATACAGACTCAACCACATGAGCTGTAGAGTGACTGCTGCCAAAGATCTCAAAGTGGCACTGGGCTTGCAATCTGTGCGACACAGAAAAGACCAACAGAAGTCCTAACCCACCCATAGCCAGCAGGCTAAAGGCAATTGAACCATTCCCTTCTTAAACGAGCCTTACTACTGCAAATTGGAGTCCTTGTAAGGTGGTATCCCATAAGCAAATGGAACTTGAGTTTTAATAATTTTACAACTTTCAAAGCCAATTTTAATATATAATAGTGGAATTAAATTTATCATGCCCAAAAAGAAGAAAGATTAAATAACTGTGGTAGCTACTTTTGCTGCCAGGGTCTCCATTGTGCTAGCTGTAGTAACCAATTATGAAATAGCAATCCCAGAAACAATAGCAGCAGTGGCCACCACTGCTATAACAGCAACAACGGCAACAGCGATGTCAGATGATGTGTGTGAGCATCATCTGTGTCTAGCTGCCACGGTCCACTGGCATGGACACAGCTCCAAGAACATGAACCACCAAGGCCCATTTTTCTTGATCCTAGCACTACTTAGGCTGGCAGGTCTGCACGAGAACAACTGAGAAACATAAAGAAAACAAAAAACAAAAACAGCAAACAAGGAGTAGAACTAATGGTCTCAATAATGGCTACATTCAGGCTCACAAATTTTAAGGTATCTTCAAAAAGGCTAGATGAATTTCAGGAAGCCAATAAATGTTGCACAGAGCCATTCCTGAAAAGTAGGTACTACACAAGCTTGAGGGGGGTTGCAAAATGTGAAAAAGGCTTAGCTGGCATGCTACTGTTAGCAAATGAAGTTCATTGACCTTCAGAGTTATCCTTAATCTCCAAGGTGTGATACATTCTCAACGTTTTTGAAAAAAGTTACCATACATTACCTTCTGAAGAATCCAACCACATGGCTACAGTTCCTAAGCTTACAATAATGTTGCCAAGGCTGGCCGTATTGGGCTCTCAATCTCCATTGGCATCAGAAGGGGAGAGTTTTTTATGAAGGCCCAATAGGTCTCTGCCATGTTGGGATTCAGCAGCAGCCACAGGGCGCACACAGCATTCAGGAAACCAAAGAGGAACTTCATTGTCCTGCAGAAAGACACAAACAGATCCCCGGGCCCACACCAACACCAGATCAGGTCCCCTCCAAGTGCCAGTAGAAAGATCTTTCCATCGCACCAGAGGATGATTTGCAACAGGAGCCCTCCAGTGCTTATCTACAGCGGATACTCCAGCAGAATCCACCGATTAAAAATTTTTAATATATAAAACAAGGGAAAGAATAGAATGTGGAGAGGAGAGATGAGCCCTTAGCTCCCCCCTTTTTACTTTAGCAATATAAGTTTTTAAGGTACAATGGCAGCGTTCTACTATAGCCTGCCCTTGAGGATTATAAGGAATACCAGTCTTATTAACAATAGAAAAATCTTGGCAGAATTTTGAAAATCCCTTACTACTGTAGGCGGGACCATTATCAGTCTTTATGCTTTTTGGCACTCCCATGTAAGCAAAAGCATGAAGACAATGATTCTTTACATCCTTAACCTTTTCCCCTGAATGGACAGAAGCAAAAATTAGAGAAGAATATGTATCAATAGACACATGGACATATTGTAATTTTCCAAAGGAAGGCACATGTGTGACATCCATCTGCCACACATGATTAGGTAAAAGTCCTCGAGGATTAACTCCCAAATGAGGAACAGGTAAAAATTCCACACAAATAGGGCATGATTTAACTATCTGGATGGCTTGTTCCCTGGTTATGCCTGTATGATAATGGAGAGATCCAGCATTAAGATGATAACGTTGATGCAACTGAGTAGCCTTATCAAAGGCAGAACAGACTAATGTGACAGCCATACGAGTAATGACGTCAGCCCTCTGATTACCTTCACTTAGAGGTCCAGGCAATTGAGTATGAGCTCTAATATGGCCCACATAAAGGTTATGTGAGCGGGACCATATAAGTCCTTGCACTTGCAATAAATATTTATGAATGGAAGAAATGGATGGTTTGTAGGCTGTTGTCTCCAAAGGCATAATGGCATGTGTCACATATTGACTATCGGTATAAATATTTACATTCTCATCAGAAAACATCTGTAAAGCAAGCAACAGTGCCTGTACCTCTGCCACCTGGGCAGAAGTGCCCTGGACTTTTATTCTCTTTACTATGTTACCAGAAACTACCACAGCAAAACCACGTGAAGTGCCATCAGTAAATACCACATGGGCCTTAGGAATAGGAGTCATTTGTACTATCTTGGGAAATATAACAGGATGCAATTTAAAAAATTGACACACATCATTGGAGGGGTAGTGAGTATCAAACCGACCCTGCATGGAGCATGTCAATATGGCCCAATCATTATCATTAGCTTGCAACCATGCTACTTGAGACTGGGCGTATGGGGTCACCACAATATCTGGCTCCTTACCGAAAGTTTGAACACTGATCTTGATTCCCTTAAATATAATCTGAGCGATAGCCTGTGGATAAGGAGTGATGATTTTTGCTGGAGAAGCTGGGGGATGTACCCAAGAAATAGGACCTGTTTGCCAAAACACTCCAGTAGGTGAATGAGTAAAACAAAATATCAAATACAATAAGGGAGAATTAAGATCTATATACTGCATGTGAGCCTGTTCCAGGGCCTCTTGCACACGTTGTAGGGCTACACGTCCTTCAGCTGTTAATTTACGGGGAGATGAAGGGTCAGGGTCGCCCTTTAAGACATCATACAAGGGGCGAAGCTGACCTGTTGGAATTTTTAAAGTGGGCCGAAGCCATTGAATATCTCCCAGAAAGGTTTGGAAATCATTAAGTGTGCGTAGCTGATCTGTACGCAGAGTAATCTTTTGTGGGCATATGCCCGTGCGTAACAATTCATGACCTAAATAATGATAGGGAAAAGATACCTGTACCTTTTCTGGGGCTATCTGTAAATTAGCCAGGCTAAGAACCTCTTGTAAATTAGAAAAGGCATCAAAAACAAGATTTTATCTTTAGCAGCCATTAATATATCATCCGTGTAGTGAATTATATAAACACCTGGAAAAGCTTTTCGAACTGGAGCTAGGGCCAAAGACACATAAATTTGACATATAGTAGGGCTATTGGCCATTCCTTGAGGCAATACCACCCACTAATATCTCTGATAAGGTTCCTTAAGATTTTCTGAAGGAACACTGAAAGCAAAGCGAGGACTGTCCTCGGGATGCAAAGGAATGGTGAAGAAACAATCCCTCAAGTCAACCACAATTAAGTGCCAATGTTTAGGAATTGCCACAGGGGCAGGCAAGCCAGGCTGTGTTGCTCCCATGAGAAGCATGGTTTTATTTACAGCTCTAAGATCCTGTAATAGCCTCCATTTTCCTGATTTCTTTTTAATAACAAATATAGGTGAGTTCCAAGGTGAAGTGGAAGGAATGATATGTTCAGCATCTAACTGCTCCTTAACTAATGCATACGCAGCCTCCAATTTTTCCTTAGTAAGGGGCCACTGCTCCACCCATACAGGGTCATCACTTTTCCAAGTGATTTTTATCGGTTGTATTTTTGAAGGCTGCTGTGCAGTGACCCTTATGGAAAAGACCCTAATCCTCTAGTATCCCCAGGACCCCTAGTGACACAGTTTTTGTCTGCCACAGCCGCTGGGCTTGCCCCGCACACACAAACTCACGTTTAAACTTCCTACTCCCATGAAGGGACTACCTAATAACGAGTTATTCCCACCATAAGGGTAAACAGAAAAACATTTCCCACGAAGGGATCCTAAATATTGAATTATTCCCACTCTGAGGGAAAAATAAAAAACATTTGAACCCAAATTAAGTAAACAGACAGCAAAACTTCTAACCTCTGGGCTCCCTTGCTGTTCAGTCAGCAGCAATGAGGCCTACCTGCCGATTCTTTGTAATTCAGATGCTGCCGCTCTGTACTTGCAGGACGAAAAAACTCAAAGAGTTTTCAGCTATCCTGAAAACTCTACAGCTGGAAAAAGTCTTTACATCCTCCATTACCACTGGGAAGAGCCTTCTCGCTTTCATTCATCCTTCCTCTACAGGGCCCCAATCTTTAGGCCTAGTTTCAAAAATTTTTCCCCTTTTTACAGGGAAAATTCTTTTTTCTTGATTAAAATTTTTTCTCCCTTTTCTAACGGGAAATTTCCTTTCCTTCCCTCTTCTCTATTGGGAAGATTTCCTTTTTTATTTAAAATCTTTAGCTGTCTTGCCCTTACTTAACTTTGGTGCCTTCCTGCTTCAACAGTCCAACTAACTGACTGTGAGCTAGCTGTACCCATTTCAATTCACTCTCACCTGTAAAATGCCGGCCAGCCTTCCAAGAGTGTCCATCAGCTCGTTCCTTCTTTCTCAGATCTTGGTGGGACCTCCATTTGTATCGGTAATGCCCGCATTACCGATACCCGTTCACCATGTCTGAGTGAAGGGCTGCGGATTAAAAATAGAGACAAGAGACAGCCAGTCATTTGCCATGGCTGAATGCCAAATGCCGTTTATTGAAAGAGGGAAGAAACCTTAAATACAGGCTTACAACACAAATGGAGGATCCCCGGAGGGCAGAAGTTTGCTACCAATGGTCTACATTCTAGACCCAATGTTCTACATTCTTGCATCTAAGTTGTTTACACCAAATACAGGATGCATCTAAGTTGTTTACACCAAACACAGGATGTAGGAACAAAGAACCTCCAGTAAGCTCTCTGGTGATCCTTAGGTGAGAAGGAGACCGGCAGGGAATCTGAATAGGGAGGACATCTGGTCAAGGTCAGCAAGCAAGGCGGCAGCCACTCACAGTCGGGGGCCAGGGCCCATGATGCCCACACTAAAACATACAAAAATTAGACACAACAGTAGTAAGAAAAAAAGTACAGGGATGCCTTTGCACACAACAGACTGTGGACTTGGGCCAGCTGGATGAAGGAAGGCCATTGACGGTAAGCACTCCTGTTGACCACCTGTTGTGACCTACTGATCTGACCAAGGAGAGCAAAGAAGCAAAGAACACATCATGTGGACACAGTGCTGCTCCTGAGGGATTGGACACCAGAGGGGGTGACACTTGGTAGAAAGTCAGTATGAGTCTACCAATGTTACAAAAGTAGGAATATGTTATGTGCAGATACATGCAAACGTGGCTATGGGATTATTTGAAGGTTCTTAAAAGATGTTGTTTTCAATATAAATGTAAACTCTTTTCAGTTTCTTTTAAACAAATAAATACACATTTAATGAAACACAAACAATATCCAAATTATTACTATTTTACTTTTCATGAGTTTTATTCTTAGCAAAGAAGTCATTGTGTGAAGATTCAGGAAATATCAGGAAGAAAGACACTATCAGGGGATAAGGTATGTATGAGATAGCCAAAGAATGAGAAAAGGATTGTGATCTTATACAACAATGGGCTGTAACTGGAATGAGAGAGAATATAAATATAGATTCAATGACATTATATATTCATGTATATACATGTATGCATGCACACAAAAATTTAACACATAAGAACAATGCTTTGAATAGGTACAAATTATAGATTTGTCTATTCTGCAAGCTTAAGAAATAGTTTAAAAATAATGGAGTCTGGCCGGTATTTGATATTGTTCTCTACATTGTAAACCTCACAGAGGCTATGTAACTAAATGTCAATGTGAACCACACCACAGGGCCAGAAAAACTTATACCACAGTAAGAACAAAAAGCAGGGTCAATGTTGATGGACAAATCTGTGTCTGCATGCCCTCCATATACAAGGAACAAACTGATGGGAAGGAGAAACAAGCATGCTGGTGGCCATATCAGAGGAGCAGCAGGCGGCATTTGAAGTTTGGGAGGTTGGTCCACCAGGAAGCAAAGCACTGATGGGTGAATCTCGGATAGGCAAGGCCCCGAGGGCTTCCGCTCCAGAACGTCTCTTGCTGCTGCTGTGCCTTCACATGTTTGCCTCTGCCATTTTTCTCTGGTATCTGGCCTGGTGTGAATGGGTATGGGGAGATTGCCACTGCCTTTAATGTAGTGTGTTTATCTCATGGAAATAGCCTATTCTACTGGGCATTTTTACCTGTGGGTTATTATGAAGATGATTTCCTCTTAAGCTGTACTGTTTAACTGAAGTAATGATTTTATACAATAATAGTGTTAGTTTAAATAGAATTTTAATGATTAAGGGTTTTTAACAATTGTAGTAAGGGATTATGATAGAGGTTAGTTTAGTGGGATAATTAATACAGGTAAAGGTAAGATATAGTGTTGCCCCTGCTCCTGTTAAAGCAGGGGCTATAGAGGATAGAAGATAAGATCAGGAAAATGTCACACAACTAGTTTCTCTTGAGGAGCCATATAGATTGTGGCTTAGGTTAATGATTAAGAGAAACAATTGAGGCTGGGCAGTGGTGGCATGTGCCTTTAATCCCAACACAGAGCCAGGCGGATCTCTGTGAGTTTGAGGCCAGCCTGGTCTACAGAGTGAGATCCAGGACAGGCACTAAAACAGCACAGAGAAACCCCCTCTCAAAAAACAGAGAGAGGGAGAGAGAGAGAGAGAGAGAGAGAGAGAGAGAGAGAGAGAGAGAGAGAGAGAGAGAGAGAGAAGCAATCGAGTCCCAGAAGCCCAGCTAGTCCAAGTTCTTTTCTTTTAATCTTAATGTTGGGAGATGTGTTCACAGGTTTCAGTGTGCATCATAGCTGAAACAAAGCTTTAAATAATGACTTAAAGTTAGGTTAAGGTGTTTTTTTGTTAATGGTTTTGAGGTAAAAAACCTTGGAAAATAGCTGGGTGGGGGTGGTGACACATGCCTTATACCCAGCACTTGGGAGGCAGAGGCAGGTGGTTCTCTATGAGTTTGAGGACAGCCTGGTCTACAAAGTGAGTTTCAGGACAGCTAGGACTGTTACACAGAGAAACCCTGTCTCAAAAAAAAAAAAAATCTTGGAAAACAATTTAAAGGCATACTTTCAATAGCTGAGTGAGGGACTCATTGAGGTCAGGGAGTGGGAACAATGGTAGCCTGGCTACTGCTGGCTGATGTGCTTTTTTGCTAGGATGGATTGGTGAGGAAAGGAGATGATTAATTCCTTGTACTCATTTCTGCCCTCAGCTCTTTGATATGCTTTAATGAAAGAGACTGTTGGTGAATGGATCTAAAGTAGAGTTGACTGATTCTTTTTCATGTATAAGAGCTTACATCTGTGATTCTTTTAAGATTTTTATAAGATTACTTCTTGAGATAAATAATAAAGTGATTGATCCTTTCTTTGTAACTGTGAAATGCAGCCTGCCAGCAAAAGAACTGGCTGAGAAAAACACCTTGCTTGCTCACACTCTGTTAATCTATAACAAGTTGCTTGAGTATGAATGTATGTGGGTTCTTGGGACAACTTGTTTTACACCTGTAATACATAAAATGTTTAATCATATAAGGGATATGGAAAATATTCTGGTTTTTAACTTGTATTCATTGTAATCATTTACTTGAAAAAGTAGATTGTAACCACATTGTGATTTTTTATATTGCTTTAAAGATTTTGCTGGGGTATATGAGCTGTAAGGGAAAAAAAATGAAGTTAGTTAGAAGGAAGACATCAATAAAGACAGAAGAGATACATCTTGATAGAGGTAATAAAAAAGTGAAGATAGAGAGATCCTAAAGGTGTGTGTGTGTGTGTGTGTGTGTGTGTGTGTGTGTGTGTGTGTGTTTTCCCTTTTCACCAGCCCCAGAGAATTAAGTTTCACTCCCTCAGATAGAAAAGTCAAGTTGAATGATTAGTCCACCAACACCATGGCTCAGTCGCTGAGCTGCTGAAGGCTGGTCCTCACAGCAGCACCACAAGTGATTTCCACAGGTGGCTTAGGTGCTCTCAGTCAAGACAACTAACAGTAAATAATATGCAACAAGGAGTCACTGTATCTGCGTAACGTTGTATTTTTACAGGAAGTAAAGTTTTATTAATTTAATTACACCATAGATTTTATTACCACAGGAGGTAACAAAATTTGGGCTCACCGGAACCAGATGTATTTTTATTGTAAATAGCATCAATAATTTTATCCATGTCTGGTGCCATCTTAAAGAGGAGCATAAATAAACGTCCTCTACGTATAAGGACCATGGCCACTCAGTGGACCTTCACTGAGCTGGCAGCTGACTCCTCTGAGGAGGGTGGTGTCAGGGTGTTGGACTTACACGGATATTTCCTCACCAGCTCCTGGCCCTTTCAGTAGAAATCTCTCTTCCCAACCTTGTCTGAAAAGTATCAGGGACAAATTTTCAGGTGTTTGTCGAGTAATGTTACCAAGGAACACTGAGTGTAGAATTTGCATATTGAACTAAGTTACAGGGAAATTCTAAAGGCCCAAGGAAGCAAAACCCCAAAATAGCAAGAAACCTGGATGTTGGGATCTACATTGAATTCTGTAACTAACTTGGGATTCTGGGTCGTAAGTTGCAGGAGATGGGAGCAAGTTAGTTATTCCAGTCAGGAAGGCAAACACACCCTGGACCACCCCATCAAGCGCTGACTTGCCTCTCGTGACCCAAAATACAATATCTCAGTCACTCCTGATTTGATTTTTAAATTTTATTCTGTCTTCTGTAACAAGAAATATGATACAAATAAGACCTCTAATTGCTTTAGATCCAATAACCTTGATTCTACCTCAGTCTCAACACTACTTAGTCTCCTTTTCATGATATCTACTTAAAATGTGTATGCAAGTGATGAAATTTGATGAGTACTGAATATTTTTCATTCATCAACAAACATTAATATAGGTAACGTTGCTGTTGAGGTATGGGAAGTTTTTTAGGGGTAAAATGATGTAAAAGTTAAGCCTAATCTTTGGAGGTCCTCATTTGACACAGGTTCTCTGTACCCATGCGTGGGAGCAGGCCCTGTTTGAGTGTTGGGTAGTGACCTGGAGGCAGTGCACACCTCGCCAGTGAGTCTCCATTGTCTCTTTCAGTGGGTTCACATGCAGGAAGTTAATAAAGGACCTTCACAACTGAACTCAACCCCGGTCTTAACCTCCCTTCCCCCTACCAGAAGATCTACCCCAGGCCCAGAACAGAAGTAAAAAGATTTTATCTGAGGTCGGAGGTAGCTTTCCCTCCAGAGAGGGATCCAGATGTTGCCATTGGCAGGGAGCGAAGATCAGACAAGACTGAAGTATCTCCTAAGCAACAGGTGCCCTCGGTAAGTTGTATGAGGTGAGTTGTATGAGGACCAGTGCGGCATCTGCTGGTCCATGGCTCTACCAACCCCATAGGACACTTGACCAAATCAAGATGGAATCTGTCATGAGGGACAGTCACACATGCTTGTGCAACACATGTGCAAGACTTTTCAGCTTCTCTCACAATCAATAGTGTTATGCTCAGATCTCGGGGACCTCCAAGAGGCCACCATGAAGACTGAATCCCATATGTAAAAGCAAAGAGCCTTGTGTGCCACAATTTTCTGACCTCTATATCTAGTGGCTGTTCTGTTCTCTGACCTCAGATAAGTTTATTAGTATTATTAGTATGCACAATATATTGGAGAACACATTATCACCACAGAAGTTTTACTTGATAATGTTTTAAGTGAATTTGTGGGTTTTTCATTCATTTCCACGTAGTTTGGAAAAGATAAACGGAGACAGTGGTCTTTTTCTTTCTTTCTTTCTTTCTTTCTTTCTTTCTTTCTTTCTTTCTTTCTTTCTTTCTTTCTTTCTTTCTTTCTTTCTTTCTCTCTCTCTCTCTCTCTCTCTCTCTCTCTCTCTCTCTCTCTTTCTTTCTTTCTTTCTTTCTTTCTTTGACAGTGGTCTTAAAGGAATTCAAATCAACAGTTTTTAATGCTAAACATGTGGGTAGGTGTCTGATTTGGTTGTGGTTTTTTTTTTGTTTCGGTTTCTTTTATTTTTAGAATTTACTGTTTAGAGGAGAGGAAACATTCTCTATTTTCATCCTCAAGAAATCAGCCACTGCTGGATGTCTTTTTGGGGGTTGGTGGTGCTGAGGACTGAATCTAGACCTTTGCTATTGTGAGCACGTATCTAGACTGGGCCGGGCTGTATCCTATTTCCTTTCTTCCTTTTCTTTCTTTCTTTTTATTTTATTTACTATTTATATTTTGAGAGAGACGCTTCTGTAGGCCAGCCTGGCTTCAAGCTTACTATGTAGGCAAGGTTGGCCTTGAACTTCTGATGCTCCTGCCTCCTCCACCTCTTGGGTGCTGGGATTATAGGCAGGTGCCCCCACAGCAGGCAAGCTCTGTCTTTTCCCCCCTGGTCTTTATTTTTAGAGCAATTTCATGTTTGCAGAAAACCTGAGCTGGAAGCAGGGCCAGTATAATACTGTAATCCCCGGCCTCCAGAGCTGTCGCTGCCGGAGCGCACATTCACTACGATCGCCTACAGTGACAAGCCGTCGCTCAGTCCATACTTGGCACAGGGGCTCACTCTCAGAATGAACCTCAAGTGCTTTGCAGCCACAGTCTCTGCAATTGTGCCTTTCAGTAAGAAAAACTCACCAAGCACAGTGTCCAACAGAGGAAGTTCCACTTAAGGCCCTCAGAGAAGGGAGACTGGATTTTTTTAATGAGTGTCTGCATTGGTTGTCCCGGTAAAACAACTCATAAGCCAGTACACTTTGGTTCCCATACACCTTTCCTCCCCTGGGATGTGCTTCTTCAGTGCTGAGGATGGAAGCCAGGTCCTCGGATGTTAGACAAGCCCTCTGCACTATGCTACATAGCCAAACCTCGCTCAAATACTTCTTTTGATCTCTTCCTCTTTGGACTTTTGAAGCAAGACTTCACTGAGGAGCTTAGGCAGGCCTCTATCTTGTGGTCCATCTGCCTCAGGCACTCATACAGACAGGCACTATCATACCATTTTCCAAAGACTATATGATTAAGCAGTAGATTTGAGGATTTACTGTACTTTTTTGGGGTACAATATCTCAATTAATTCAGCTCATCATTTCTTTCATTATTAAGAAAGAAGTGTGCACCTGTAGTTTTTTAGTTTATCATGAATGGTATCTTTCTGAGAATGAGAAAATAGAGAGTGATTGTGATAAGCAGTTGATTTCGGCCCAAACTTTACACTATTCTTTCTTGCATGCTGCAGATAAGAAAGTCATTGCAAGATTGTCACCACAGGGTGGCAGTTCTGAGTGACCTACACAAGTGAATCAACCCAGTGCTGATGTAATTCCCTTTTGAGTCCCTAACTTTTGGGGTGTAATGAATCCTAAGCATCTCTCCTACTTTGTCATCAATAGCTTAAACATAGTCTGTATAGCTGAACAATATGGATATCTTTTTTTACATTGACCCATGAAAGCACCGATATGTCTTATGTATTCACATTTTCTCTAGTAGCCCAGGGTCTGCTGTAAAACACAGTACCTGAAGGTGCATAAAGAGAGTGTGGACTGGTTTGGTCAGATGTAATGATTAGGAAAGGTAACTAGGCTTTCTGGTATTCAAACATTACACTAAAAGGAAATGTCTACTGTCTGACTTTGCTGTTGCACTGTTACCTATCTCCTTAAGAGAAATGAAAAATATGTACCCATAAACGCTTTTTAAAAAATTTGTTGCACAATAACAGCCAGCCTGGCAAGATATGCCCACTGGCTTGATAGTAGCATGAATTGTTACAGGAGCAACCAACCATTTTCTGATTGCTAAATGGGCTCAGTATTTAACTGCCTTCTAAATACTTACGTTTATACCCATAGATGAGAGCATCTCTCCACCTTGTCAGAGAAGCTTCTTTTTGCAGTAGCTGACAATCAATACAGAGACCCACAACTGGTTAAAGTGAGGAGAATAAGAGACTGTGGCCTGCTCAGCCCTAAATGGGACATATTCATTACACTTACTGTCCCCAAGGCCCAGGGATCATCACAGGAGAGGAAGCAGAAAGATTGTAAGAGGCAAGAGTTGTAGAGGGCTGCTTCTAAGTAGTGCTTCCTAGACACGACTGGGCCATTACATGCATAAACTCACAGCAGCTGTGATGCACACACAAGATCCAGCCAGGTGAAAGTCCAGCCTGGATGGGGAGGGGATCACCAAGTCCTGCCCCTAGCTGAGGAGCTATTACAGGCAGTGGATGGCTGCTGCGAGGGACAGTAAGTTTTTTGTTTTCAAATGCTTGCCTCTGATGGGCTGCCCATGTTCCAGAGGACAGCCCTATGTTCATGCACATACTGAATGGGCTCAGTGGGTTTTTAAAGCGAATTCAGGAGGTTGGGAGTGGGAAAGTGATGAGGAGAGTGAAATGAATGATAAATGGCGCTGGTTACTTCGAGAAAAGGTCACGAGGCACGGCCACAACTACCTAGTAGCAGAGAGCTTTATTAGGAGGAAGAAAGGTGGGGGAGAAGAACCAGGCCTGGGGGAGACAGAACAGAACAGAGAGAGAGGGTGGGGTCTGAGTCACGGCTCTTGAAGGCGCAGGTGGGCTTACAGAGCTACACTACACATGCACAGATTGCGTGACCATGCCACGAGCACCTAGTCACCAGCGCACACTGATGACGTAAGATGCAAGACCCCTTGTCTAACTCCTGAACTGCGCATGTGCAGTCATGCACCTGGAGCATGGCCGAATCCTAACAGGGAGACTATGGGAAAAATTTTAAGGAGAGTTTGGTGGGTAGATTTGATCAAAACCTTTTATTTATCGTGAAATTCTCAAACAATAAAACATTTAAAAACCCTGCAATTTTTATAGCAGCTATCCAGAGAAAGAAATCTAGATGGGTTGTTTTAATTTTCAGTAGCAAACAAATGTGTCTGGAGTAACTGGTAAAATTGACTTCTTTGGAATTCTGTTTTCAAACTTCTGTTGGTTTATCATCACTACCATTGGTGGCTGGTCTTTGTTTTGAGATGGTGTTTTTTTTTTTTTTGTAAATCTAGCCATCCCTGAACTCACATCCCTCCTTCATCACCCTGGGAAGCCTTTCGAGTAGAGAAACACCATTGTGCCCAATTTATAAAATTGCCCCTTTTCGTTTTATTATTGTTCAAAGAATAATTTACCCCAATTTGTGCAGTGTGAAGTCATGAGACCGGATTATTCGTGACACTATATCACAGGCAAGAAACGTCAAGTTTGGTGTGAAAGCAAAAGCATATTAGTTTCTCAGAAGGTACCCAAAGAGAAGGTGTTAGAAAGGTGACAGAGTCAAGCATCTGCTGATTGGTATGGAAGGGCGCTTCCTCATGCCAGGCGATTCTGCAGCAAATACCTACTCGACTAGCTGTCCTAACTCAAACCATTTCGGAAAATGTCTCCCTTGAGATCGCCTTGGATCCACCAGTGGAAGGCCCGGTTTGCAAAACTGTTGCATTTCTTCAGATCGAAAGCCCGAGGTAGTGGTCTATACATACCGCTGACCAGCTTGAAGTAGCTCACACAACTCAAGCAAACACTTCAGGATATTCCAAAGGTTCAGAAAAACAGCCACGTGAAAGGTGCGTAAGGGAGAGATGGTGGAGCTTCTGTGCCTTCTGGGTATACCACTTTCAGGAAGGCTCACATGTTCAGCCACCTAGGAATCCTCATACACTTAGGAGGACTTTGTATGGGGGCTTCATTACCTATGTATGATGATTACACCCCTAACTGTCAGCTTATCGTGGCTTTCTCTCCTACCTAGGACTGCCTTTAATCACATAATTATTTCTCTCATAATCAATTGCATCCGGAGACTGGGGTCCCCCTTCCCCAATTTAAACATTGGGCCAACGAGTTTCTTTGTAAGATTCACTTAGATACAGCGATTGTGCCCTTGAGTCATTAAAATAACACTGATTTTAATGTTATCTATCTATCTATCTATCTATCTATCTATCTATCTATCTATCTATCTATCTATCTATCTATCTATCCATTTTTGAGACAGAATCTATGTAGTCCAGGCTGTCCTGGAGCTAGAGATTGCCTTTCTCAATCTCCCTTGCCTAGTACGTGCAAGACCCTAGGCTAGATCCTGAGCCATGGCGAGGAGTAGGGAGGCTAGAGAAGGAAAGGGGAGAAATACTAGGTATAGAAGCTCCTGTCTGGTCCTCCATTCCTCCACCAGATGGAGCTTTGTTTCCGCTGGTGTAGGAAGACTGGCCTGTGGGGGCTCCACACAGAATGTCAGTGTTTGCTTGGTTTTCTCCCAACAGCCCTTAGGGCCGGCTTGAACTCGCTGGATCCTCCTGCCTCTGGAGAGCCCAGAGCTTTGGATTCCTGTATGAACTACAGCTGAGATCGTGTTAGAACAACCTAGAAGGCCTGAAGGATCCACGTCCTGCAGCTCCTCC
Source organism: Peromyscus maniculatus bairdii (assembly GCF_049852395.1). NCBI lineage: Eukaryota > Metazoa > Chordata > Mammalia > Rodentia > Cricetidae > Peromyscus > Peromyscus maniculatus. The sequence goes on along the minus strand of NC_134854.1, from coordinate 146,409,025 downwards.
CACACTCCCAGACGGGGGCTGCCCAGATGGCCGTCCAGTGAGGCCAAGGCAAGCCCAGGTGCCCCGCTGAGCTGCTCCGCTGGATGCCAGTCCCCTCGCATGGGACACAGCCACTGCAAACAGCTGGGTAGACTAGCAGCCCCCAGTGGCCAGCTGAGAGGAGGGGTCTGGGTCGGGCCTGCGGGGTACAGCGGGGCGGTCTGAGGCAAAGAGCATGCTGGGGGCTGGGAGGGAGGTGATTATCAGCGAAAGGTCACTGTTAAAGTCTCCTCTTCTCTGTCCTCCCAACTTTCCGATTTCAGTCACCTGCAGGACTTGGTTTGTACTTTTCGCTGCTGACACTCAGGAATGTTTAACGTAACTAACAAGGCTAACATAACGAAAGGAAGCTTGAGTGTATTTGACAAGTTTAACGCATCTTTCCAATCCCAACATATAGGAAACAACTTGTTTTAGTTCCTCTCAAGCTTTGCTTTTCCTTATTTGTCTGTCTGCGGGAGTTAGAGTCACACCGGGCGCTTCTACTCTCCGCACCCTTTTTGGGGGCTTTATTCCACATTTAAGTGTATATACTACTCATTTCAGTTTGTTTTGTTGTAGTTTCCCCTAACTATCTTTCCGCTGTGTTTTCTGGTGGCCTTGGTCAGCGTGCCCAGGGTGCTGTCAGCTTCAAGTGGCTTCTTTTTTTCCTTGATTGCTGTTTCAATCCCTTTCCCCCAGCACACCCACCTCAAGTGTTGTCCAATGTATGACAGTGTTGAAATGTCTTTATTTAATACTTCTGCAATGGCAGGTGGGAACCCAGGAGTTGAGCCTGCGGGGCAAGCACTCTACCTACCTCAGAGCTGGGACTCCTGTATTTCTCAATCATGACAATATCCCACATCCCTTCAATCAACTTGATCTGCATCTAAGCCTAGATAGTGGGAAACATACACTGGACTTCAGTCCTGGCCCATTGCTAGTGTTAGCAGTCTTGCTTGTGATGTTTCTCAGGGAAGTACCTTTTTGCAGTTGGTCTTATTATGTCAAAAGTTCCTGTGTGTCTGGAGCCTGAACTGGTCATCTTCTGTAAGCAGGCAAGGCCTCAATGGAGGGATTGGGACACAAAACTTTCTATCTACAGCTTGTCCTGCCTGCGGAGTGTTCTGGGACCGGAGCCTAGCAGAGACCATAGAGACTTCATCCAGCAACTGATGGGAGCAGATGCAGAGTCCCACAGCCAAACATTAGTCAGGGAGTCCTGCAGAGGAGGAGGGGGGAGGATCTGAGGAACCAGAGGGGTCAGGGACACCACGAGAACACTGCCCACAGAATCACTTGACTAGGACTCATGAGGGCTCACAGAGGTCAGGGAGCCTGTAGGGGTCTGACCTGGCTCCTCTGCATACATGTTATGGTAGAGAGGCTTGTTGTTCTTGTGGGATTCCTAGCAGTGAGCTACTTTAGTACTGTTTTGTAAATTTAAAAATACTGATCACCAATGTTTTGGTTGACCTCATAGAAATCCATGGAAGAAAGACAACTGGTGTTGTTCATAACCTATTGCCAAGCTCTTTCTACATGTATTATTTATAAATAAGGAGTGCAGGCTTGGCATTGTTCTGATACCAATTCTAGACTTTGTAGGCAGGAAGCACTGTAGGTTAGTATTTACTGAGTTGTTCTTTCAGTGATTTATCCTCCCCACCCCCTCCGGCTTCTGGATTAGCATCAGCCCCTCAGCTGCTGGCTGGGTAGATAGATTCCCAATTTGAAAACAGTGATACTTCTTTTATCCAGTTTAAAGCCACAGGTTAACATAGGGTCTAGAGAATATGGGCCTATGCATAAGTGATTCCTTCCCCTTTAAACTCCTTGGGTAGAAAAGGTAGTTTTGCAGTTCAGTGTTGATTATCCAGGCATGGGGTACTGTAGTGGGTAGCCATTCCAGCTTGGATCTGGAAGTTCCAACCCCCAGTGAGACTCTGGCAACTGTCACGCCTACAAGGCGGGGCCAGGGGAGGCGCCTGGAGACCAGAGAGCTGGATGGGCCAGTGCTCTCTCTGTGTGCTCTCTCTGTGCCGGGACCCTGAGCCGTGGAGGTGAATCAAGCAGAGCTCCAGAGAACACCGCTGGACTGTGATACACCTTCCCCAGACCCTGCGACCTATCTTTCACTTAATTTGTGAGTTACACCATTAAATAAATATCCTTTTAACTACGTGGAGTGGCCAAAATAATTTCACCAATAGGGTACTACCTCCAATCCGTAGCATTCCTGGAGCGCAGAAGCAGAAACAGTACTGATACTGCTGCCTCCTCATCCTAAGCTGGCAAATGTTTGCACCCTATTTCAGATACTGGGGACAAAATGAAGAGTAGCTCGTCTCCTGCACCGAGGTGATGTGCCCATCACTGTGCTTGCAGAAAAGGGCTAGGCCGGCCCTTTACAAATAAGGGAGTGAGTGGGGCTAAACAGGCCAGAGAAAATGTCAAAAATAAATAAATAAATAAATAAAAAGGGAAGTAGGGGGAGGGGGCAAACGGGGAGAGTGGATATGTGACTGTGC